>NW_020884903.1:4322149-4662486 GCF_003945725.1 Corapipo altera
TACCAATATTAGAAAAATAAAAAAACCATTAGGGGCTTAAGGCATCAACAGAGAACATGTTTAATTAGAACGTACTATGATCTTTAATATAAACGGACCTTTGTAAAACACACTTCTACCAGGGAAGTGTTGACTTCAGTCACTAACTACTGTACTCTTGAGGACGTGGCAGTAACTGTGGCAACAAAATCATGGTGCTTTGGAAAAATGGGACTGCCCAGTATTCGGACTTGATAGTAGCCAGTTAGACTTAGTTGCTTGGTTTTAACTTATTGTTTATTCAAGATTTAGTATCCTAGTCTAGAAATTGCCTTTTATTCACATCTGTTACTTAAGAATTAGGAACCTTTTTTTTCTAAAATGTGTATGTGCGTGTCTAAAAGGTTCTCTGTCTTGTTTGGATTATGAGTGGATGTAACACAAAGACAAGTGGAAGCTGCTTAAAGTGATCCAAAAAAAGAATTGGCCCAGTAGGTGAAATGCAATAGTGAAACAGAATGCTTCTTCTTACTTCTGCTAGTGCAGCCTGGGACTCCTTCCTTTTTTGCTCTGCCTTGTAGGAAACCTTGAGGCAATAATTGTCTTCCATAATTTTTAGAGTTCTAACCTTGATGAAGCCTTTTTAATTACTTACAGATAGTTTATACCATTGTTACAAGAATGTGTAAACTTTAGTGTTTTGGTAATGTGTATGTTTCAGGGTTATTTTCGTGGTGTGTGCCAGGACCTTCAAGAGGCTCGGTCTGCTGTCGTAGAGAATAGTTGGCACTTAGGAGTATAATATGAGAATATAATAAAATACTGATTACACTGCATTCCTTTGTTTCAGATTTGCCAAGTGGAATATGTTTTCTTCCAGACATTAGGAATAACCAGGTAAAAGCTTTTCTAAATACAGTGAAATTAAAGGTTTTCTAATATTAATCTTGTAATTAGGCCTCCCAGACCTTCTGTGCGAGGAGGATGGAGGGCATTGAACTGTGTTTATTGTCTTGTATCAGTGTCCCTTAAGTTTGTAAAGGTGCTGGCATGTTGGTTGTGTCATGCCTCACTTTGCCTCCATTTTGCAGATCGCTTAATGTAATAAGTACCATGACAGCATCAGTCCATCCAATCTTCCTCAGTTGTGAAAATTGTTGTTTGCTCCTAGCCTCTGCTGTCTTATAGTCCTTTGTCAATGTAAGGACCTTGCATTTTATCCCGTTGTACTTAAGCTTAGTGAAAAGCCTTTTGAGGAACTGTTTGGAATACTTTTGGAAATTGGGGTAGACAGTATCAACCTGATCTGACTTGCCCCTGTATATGTTTGTTACTTTGAGGACTATGAGTTTAGATGACTTCTTCGCTGTCCTTAACATTAATAACTGCACCATTTGGAAGAACACAATCTTCCTGCTGCCTTTGTATTTGTGTGTTTGTATCTTTATCCCAGAGCTAGCAAATAGCTGCAGGTGTTGACAGGTAGGGTTAGACTTCAGCTCTTTTTTCTACTGTGTTAGGGAAACTGACAGCTGTGAACAGAGATACAAGGCAGACAGGAGTGGGAGATCTCCTGGTCCTTGTAGAAAATATGTGCCAAGCTGCAGCCAAATGCTGTCCAATATGTACTCCTTAATGTGTCAGCTGGCATTTGCTGAATTCATTTAGTTTTCTTGCATTCTGTTCTTGTAGGGCCCACAGTGGTCAGTGAGTTACAGTCAAATGCTCTCAGGCTGTCTTCTAAAAACCATAATTCAAGTTCCTTTCAAATTCTTTGCTTCCTAAACTTTGACTTTTTGCCGTCTGTCAAAGATGAATCTGTTAATCACAAAGAATGTGAGACTAAATCCAAAACAGACATTACATTGTACTGTTTTTAAAAATCATTCAGATATAGAAAAGATAGAATATTTACAGTTAGGTAGATTCAGCTGAAATATTACTTTATCAGTAATTTCGTGTGCTCGTTTGGAGAAATTTGCAACAAAATTGGATGTACAATTGCGGAGGAACTACTGTTTTAGCAGCATAGGAAACTATTGAGACTTGTCTTTGTACTTTAAGTTGGATTGCAGCTCAATAAATGGAGGAGGGCATTTTTTTCTAGTGTAAACTCTTTAATGCAGTGGTTCAGTACTTTAATTTTGAGGTCTTTTAAGTTTGGTGTCATACAGATGCTTTTTCCCCTCTTTCCCTCTTTTGATTGCTGTGTTTCTTGCATGCATCCATTCTGGAAACCAGCAGGCAAAGTCCATTGGAACTAGAGTGTTTGCTGGGATAAGTAGGAAAAAAAGTGTATGTGTAGTTTTGTAACATTATTAACCTCATTAATTGTTTATTATTAACTGAATTTATACAATAACTAGTAACTCCCAAAAACATTTCTCTATGGGTGCTTTTCACAGATTGGTCCATCTGAACCTTCTGAAAAGTTGATAGAAAGTGAAATCTCAAGTGATCACCTTAGCAATAGCCTTTCAAGTTTTTTGGAAAATGAGAAACTCTCATCTCTTCCAAGTTCAGACGAAGATGCCACTGGTAAGCGTGTTTATAACCCTTGGTAGTTGAGTCTATAATTGTGACTCAATGTTATTGCCCACTTTAGAAGGAAGATATTGTTTTACTGAAGTATTTATTACTGGATTATGCTGGATGAAGAACTAGTGTAGCAGTATGAAACGAAACTCTCTTCTTTGGAAAACTGATTATTTTAAAATTGTAACAGGACTAGGTGGCTGTGGAGTTTGTCAGAGAAGTTCACAATTGGAATTTTAATCTAAAATTAAACAACAGTCCTCAGTTACTGTGAATCAAAAATATAGATAGAAATGTGGGCTTTAATTTAGTAAAGTGGTAACCCTAGCTACAGTTTCAGTTCAGCTTGGTAGAGATAAACTTCTGTGGTGAAGACCATGCAAGAAAAATTGTGTCTTGGAAAACTTCTCACTTGGCAAATAGGAATAGTATTGTTATTAGTAGTAGCACTTAATATTTTTTGCCATTGAAATATAGAATATATATGTGTATGTTTCAGTCACTTTCAGGGAAGTTTTAATAATGTTACATATATTTTCCTTTTAATTTATAAGTACATATACGATTTACTAGTTGGGATGTGGTGGTGTATAGATGTGTGAAGGAAGATGAGTTATTTGATAGCCTGGAAGTTAAAATGGTAACTTGTGTCATCTTGTTTTGCTGTGTATCACTAGTTATGTGGTAATGTTTCTGTGACCCAGTTATTTTAAGGAAAAACAGGATAATTCTGATCTGATTGTGTGTTGTGAAACTCAATGTATTAGAAATTATGGAGCTGTTTTGATAGTATGTCAGGTGATATAACATGACCATTAAAAATAGTTATTTTCTTCTTTTTCAATAGATGATGATATTGATGATGCGGAATTCTTTGATAACGAACTAGAAGCCTATTTTGAGCAGCTGATAAAACCAGAAGTGATGAGAGGAGACACCAACCTGCAGAAACTCTCAGAATGCTGGCGAGCGCTGAAGCTTTCTGAAAATGGCTTATTTCAAGTAGGTTTAAAATTCAAAGCTCAGCATACCAAATGGTCCTTGAGCATGTTAAACGAACTTTCAGTAGCTAAATTTGTTGCTATTCTTAAATAGAACTAGTTTTAACTGTTTGTTTTGGTTTATTTTTTTATTTCTATAGCTATTAAGGGACTTCTTTCCTATCATACAGCGAGTTTATAAATACTCTCTTTGATCACTCCTTTTTTAAGTCTTGGATAGCAATGTCCAAAGTGTTATTAAGTGTACAGTGTCACAGACTTGTGTTTCCAGGAGAGTGAGTCAGTCTCTTAAATAATTGGTAAGTGTGTGAAAGGTAAATGTAGGGCAGCAACTGGCTGGCTTGTGGTTTGCCTTTGAGCAACGGTTAGCTCCCTTGCAAATAGGTTGCCAGGGATTAAGTGCCTTTCCATTTTCTTGACTTTGCAACAGTGGATGCGATGCTGGCAGTCTCATACTTGAGCAGAGTGGAAAAGTGTGATTGATTTTAAACAGTTAAATAAACTGTAGCTTCTGAAATTTCAGAAATTTCCCAACTGACATCAATTTCCAGGCTGTGGGAAGTGATGTTAACCCTGTACAAGTAGTCGGCATAGGCTGCCAGTTGCTGATCTATGGCTGTGCATGAAGAAAGGGATAAGTGGTTTAAAGAGTGAGAATAACAAGAGTTTTACTCTCTGATCTCAGGTCTTCTCTACTGGTGTAAGATCTTCCTGCTCTACAGTGTTGTAGATAGGCAGTGGGGCTCTGAGTTGGATTTGGAGTCCTCATCCAACAGTGGGTAACCAGAAGGGAAAGAGGAGTAGCACACTGCTCATGTTAGAGGGAATGAGAGCATATAGCAGGAAAAAAGAAGGGATCCTTCCATCTTCTTTCTGCCTTTGGAGGCAGGTGCACATGGATTGGCATAACCAGGAACTATTGTCCATGGTGGTGGTGCTGGCAGCTAGAGATGCCTATGGCAATGGCACAAGTAAACAAAGTATGATCATATCTTTACTACTAGGAAATTTTTTAATTGTAAAAAACCTGTTAATTTTTTTCCTTTGGTATATCTATTCTAGTGTAACTTTATTTTTTTTTTTTTTTAATTTAAAGGAGAACTTTCAGGATTCTGCCAGTTACAAGGCTGTGACAGGAGTAGACTCTGGAAATGCTAGTGATGAAGATTCACAAAATGAAAGATGTCCTGTGCAAAGAGAAATGCTACCTAGAGCAGTACAGCAACTGGTATAAAATTGCCATTCAAATTCCTGTTAATCTTATAGACTAAGGCTATAGTAGAAGATGACAGTGTGTTTGAAAACTTGCTAGAGGCTGAACTAACCACACAACCTTCCTTTAAAAAAATTTAATAACACCACTTGGTTTTTAGATTTTTTTTCGAGCATAGTTAACTTGGAATGTTTTGTATCTAGAACTGTTAGTACAAATAGCTAACAACCACACTTCTGACACTTTTCAAATGATTATTGTTTTTGAAGAATTCCGTGACTACTGGAGATGTGCTGGATTCCCGCCCTGCTGCTGAGTTGCGATTAGATTCACTGTATCTCCAGTGCATGGACAGCCGAAAAGCTGATGTCTCAGACATCCTTCCAAAGCAAGAAATACAGTCCTCTGACTGTCAGGCTGCTTCTTCTGATGCAGAAGTACTAAACACAGCAAGAGGGTTTTTGGGGCATGGCGCCACTCCTGAAGTTCTTAGTGCAAATGCACCTCAGGCAGAGGCACCTGAATGTGAAGTTGGTCTTCCTGATGCTTACCTGTCACCAACTGGAGACAACTCTGAGAACTTAAGTTTAGGTGCAACAGACAAAGGTAGGATGCTTTAGGTACAACCCATCTATGCAATTGGGACCACACTCTGTTGCGTGGAAAAAGAAATAAAATTGTAAGCTAGACATTTTTCTTCGGTTGTGGGAGTTGGTAATAAAAAACAATGTAGCATGAATAAATTTTGAGTTGCTTTTGTTTTAAGAAACACTTGTATGTTACACTTAAATGTTATTTTTTGCTGATGAAACTAGTTTAAGCTTGCAGTTGCAGCAACTTGAACTCTGGGTTTTTTTAAGTTGTTGCTGACTTCTGACAAAGGAACTTAATCTAGATTAATCTAACTTTGGTCTAAAATAAGGAGATTTTACTGTATTCTTTTTCATTTTAATCCACAGTGTGGCATTTCATATATCTTTCAGGTGATTTACCACACAGCATTGTCTATCAAAATGAAGAGGGCAGATGGGTGACTGATCTTGCATATTATACTTCATTTGATGAAGAACAAGATTTAAATCTGTCTGAGGATGATAAAATAAATGAGGAGTTCATTACTGGCTGTATGTAATCTTTTTTCCTTTTTAAATAGCTCTTGTCTGTAACAGTGTTAAGTAAACTTTCCTTTTTTTTTTCTTTTTCCCACTTCAACAAATCAGTATTTCGTGTTTTAAAGCCTCCAGGCTTTAGGTACTACAAATTATTTGAAAGTTGATGCTGATAATAGCCTACAGTGATATTATCATTATTTATAGCTGATAACTTCTTTCCATATTTCTTACTCTTCACAGGAAGGGTGTTTTGAAACCAAAGAAAAGGATTCTAACATGTGCCACTGTAGACAAATCAGTTCTAGATCACAAAAATGTCATCTAGTCATCTGTTTTACTAGATAGATTCAAACAATGTGTGCAGCAGTATTTCTCCTAGTCTCTTATGATTTCTAAAGCTGATATATGTATGGGCTACTGTATTCTCAGGATGTCCATGGTCCACTCAAGATTCTTCTTTCTTTCAAAAGAAAATGCTGTGTATGTTGTTGTCTAAAACTGTTTATTCTGAATGAGTGATCAAACTGGTTGAAATAATGGGGTTGACTGGTTGAAATAATGTTTTTCAACACCATAGTGGTTTTCTGCTGGTTCAAGCAAATATGATCCCATTTGGGAAAAACTACCCCATCTGCTGTGTCAATAAAGTAGTGCTCTTCCTTTATTTTTCAAATGCCATTGTATTTCTGACACATTCTTGCTTTTTAGACGTGCACTGTCAAATTCAAATATTGGACTGTTGTAAATTTTTCCAAGGCTGTTTAGGTTTTTCCCACCTGGTGGGTTTTTAAAGCAATTCTGCTTTTGAGCCAATTGGCTCACCTCTTTGCATGGTAGAGGATAACACACTTACAAATTCAAGGTTGTTAGCATTCTTCTGGCTGCTAGTTTGCTTGTCTGTCTGCAATGCTCAAGTGTGGAGTTGGACAGCTGTAGAAGCAGAAAGGAAATGTTGCATCTGATGCTTCTGAGTCTCATGACATCTGTCTGTCAGCAAGCTATGCATACAGTGTATTCTTGTATGGAGTAGTACAGGATTGCTCACTTGAGCGTTGAGTGCTTCAAAAGGTCTCCAGAGAGGTGTAATGCTTATACAGAGGATTAAGTAAGAACTAATATTGACTTAGAGTTCAACTGGATATCACTATGGGTCATTTCGTATTCCAACTTTGTTTCTTTTCTCAGAGCATGTATTGCAGCTTGTCATAAGTAATTTTATGGACAACACCTGTGTTTACTTTACAAGTTTGTGTCCATTCTTGACTTTTGCCTCCATTTGCCCTGTGTCCTCTCTGACTAGGAATGCTCTGTGTACAGAACTGCATATTTTAGAAGTTTAAGCGAACTTAATGATACTTTGAAATAAGGGGGTAGAGCAGTACCTTTTGATCAGTCTTCCACATAATTTTGCTGAAGAGACTTTAGGTGTTCATTGTTCTGTAGGTGGTAATTGTGCAATTAGTACGATAATTTGAATTCAAAAGTAACATTGATTTATTTGGCCTGTTTAATTTGCATAGGTTTTTCATGAAGTGGTACAGTTCACACCTTGATGAAGTAAATTTCAATCCCAAATATAGTAAAAGTTTGTTCTGAAGTAGCTACATGATGCCTGATTCTAGCTAGTATAGGTAGCATAACCTGTAAAAAGTTATAGTTTAGTTTGGGGTTAAGGCTGTAAGAGACTTCCTTTATTCACCCCTAAGTTGATTAGGTAAATGCTGATTTTACTTTGGCTCATTAAGATCCAGTGAGTACCCCTTTAAAACTAATTTTATATAACTTTCTCACCAAAATGGGATGGAGTAACTCCTACCGTGTCTCAAACAGTCTCAGATCTAGAATTATATATGCAATAATTGTCCATCAGAATTTAGTTTAATGATGGAAAATAGTAACGATGGCACTTAATAACTTATACCTTGTGTTAATAAATGTTCTCTTTGGTTTTAAGCTGAAGCAGCAGCTATGATTGCACAGGACGAGGAAGAATTTGAGAAAGCACACAGACTTGTGCAGGTAACTATGTCAGTGTAAACAGAATAGTTCTGTAATTTATTTGCAAGTTACAACTTCTGAAATCTCTTTGTCTGCAGGCAGAAAGAGTAGATGCATCTGAATTAGCAAATACTTCATGGAAATCTGCTAATAGCTGCATTCTGCTGAGAACATCTGATCTTGACAAAGATGCCAGTTATTTACGTTTGTCTTTGGGGGAGTTCTTTGGTCAGAGATCTGAAGCTCTTGGTTGTCTTGGTGGAGGCAGTGATGTAAAACGGGTATGTATCTTAATGTTGAGAGACAAGAGAAGGAGAAGAAAAACAACAACTAGCACTACTTTTCTTATCTTGTAACTAATTCCGAGAACTAATTTTCTAAGTTGACTTATAAAGGAAATTATCTGTGTGAGAGAGATCTGGATTGACTTTAGTTTTCCACTTGGAATTTGTGATGTGCTGGCCGATGTTACCGAGGAATGTTGATCTTCACCTTCTGGTCAGGAACTAATTATGTGTAGGGTTAGAGGGAGAAGGGCACACGTTGGAGGTTCACATAATAGCTGAATGAAATGCTGCTCAGACAGGGGTATTTGAACAGTGAGGGCATCATTGAATGGCTGTTGATAATTGATGTGCTCTCTAGGGAAATGCCCAACTTCAGTAAAAGTCATCTAGATTCGACTTGCCAACATCTGTGTGCTTCTTACATCTGTGGGATACCTGGCCTTTCTCTCATCTGCTGTTGGTAAACAGGATCCTCATCTGTGTTGCAGAATAAAAAATGGATGGGAAAGTGTGTACTATGGGAGGAAGAACACAAGTATGCTTCTGAAATTCACTTGTGTCCTGATGAACTGGTAGAGTTGGCATGTTCTGTCCTGGTGCATTCTGAGGCTCAGTGGCAGAGCGTGACTCCAGGCAGAGATGATGAGAGCATGTGTACTTTTTTTTGTGTAACTGGTGTAACTAAGTTGTGTCCTGGTTTCTGTTGTGATAGTTTTCTTTTTAGTAACTGGTACAGTGCTGTGTTTTGGATTTAGTGTGAGAACAGAGTTGATAACACACTGATGTTTTGGTTGTTGCTAAGTAGTGCTTACTGTAAATCAAGGACTTTGCAGTGTCTCATGCTCTGCGAGTGAGCAGGTGCAGAAGAAGCTGGGGGGGAGCATGGCCAGAACAGCTGACCTGAATTGGCCAAAGGGATATTCTGTACCACAGAACATGATGCTTGGTCTATAGACTGGTGGGAGTTGGCTGGCAGCCACAGGTCACTGTTCGGGGACAGGCTGGGCATTGGTGAGTGATTGTGTTGTGCACCACTTGTTTCTTTTGAGTTGCATTCTTTCCTCCCTCCTTTTCATTACAATTACTATAGTTTTAATTTATATTTTGTGTCAATTATTAAACTGTTCTTATCTCAACCCACCAGGTTTACCTGTTCTCCTCAGCTCTTTCTGGTGGTGGTGGGAGTGAGTGAATGGCTTGCATGGTATTGAGTTGCTAGCTGGGGTTCAACCATGACATTTGTTAGTTTATTTTATGTATATATATATATATATATATATATATGGGAAATGTATGTATTTGGATTAGGCATTTGCAGTATTAGGAGGCACATGTTATTTCTTACTGGTATGAGTGCCAGACACCGATTGGGCAGGCACTGTGGGCTGAAACTGCTTTGCAAGCCCACTGAACCTATTTGTTAATGATTAAATTTACTCATGCTGTATTCTGGGGTATTTTTTTTTATAGCCATCTTTTGGTTACTATATTACATCTCCAAAGAAAAGGCAACCTGTTGCTTTGCTAAGGCAGTCTGATTCATCAGGAGGTGACACCATCCAAGAGATTTCACAGTTGTCTGAGGTGCTCTCAGGTAATTATGGAACAACTCTTTTTTTCTGTAGGGCATTAATGGAGCAAGTCTATCCCAGGAATGCAAGTTTTTAGACAATTTCCTTACTGTTAATTAACTGTATGTCTTTTTTGTTACTGTTGTTCTTAGATGACCTAGAAGCACAAACAAAAGAACATGCAAATTCTACTAGCTCGGAAGATTCGGGGCATAGGATGGATACTGCAGCTGGAATACATAAAAACATTAATACAGAAGCTGCTACCAAAAGTGAAGCAAAGGTATTTGTCTTGTATTTTTCTATAAAGTGCAATTGTGAACTGAAAGAAAATTCAACTGACTCCAATTATTATTGTTTCTTTGGTTACAGCTAAATTTGGACTTGCATATCAGCTCATTGCTTTTTATATCGATCATTTGAATCCTAATGGGTGCCACTGTTTGTTAGGGTGGTTTCATTAGAATAGCATGATCCTGTAGTGAGCCAAGTGTTACTATCACCATTTTGTTTTCCTTTTTCTTCCAAATTCACTTTTGGAGTTGTTAGCCTATAGTTTTTCAGAGACTCGCAGGCTTATTAACATTCTGCCATCAGGTTTCAGAATTTCATCTGTGTCTTGCTCTTCTATTTTTTTTTAATGAAAACAACTTGTCTTTACCATAGGAATAAAGTCTTGTAGTTGATATAATTTAAGAATATCAACATGGTGCAAGTCTGAAAAAGTGTATTTTCAAATTGGTAATCCTAGATACCTACCCTAGATACCTACCTTCTCTGCCTGAATGTGTCACCTCCCTAAGTCTGTTGGCAATGCTCCTCCTAATGTAGGCCAGGATGCTGTTGACCTTCTTTGACACAAGGGCATGTTACTGGCTCATGGTCAACTTCCTGTCTACCAATACCCTCAAGTCCTTTTCTGCCAAGCTGCTTTCCAGCTGATTGGTCCACAGCCTGTATGGGTGCCTGGAGTTATTCCTCCTCAGGTGCTGGTCTTGACATTTCCCTTTGAACTTCACAGCCCATTTTTCTCTCCTGTTGAGGTCCCTCTGAATGACAACTGACTCTCCTGGTGTACTAACCACACCTCCCAGTTTTGTATGATGATGAAACTTGCTGAAGGTGCACTCTACCCCATCATCCACATCGTTACTGAACTTGTTGAACAGTACTGGCCCCTGTCTTGATCCCCAGGGTACTCTACCAGTGAGTGACTGGCCTCCTGGTGGACTTTGTGCTGTTGATCACAACCCTTTGAGCTCGTCAGCCCAGCCAGTTTTTGGTCCAGTCATGGTCTACTTATCTGCTCCATACTTTGTCCATCTTTTTATGAGAATGTTGTGAAGACATGCATGCATATCTACAGGAGGACAGCTGTTTTCAGTTCTTGCTGAATGGGTGTGTGTCTGAGAGGTGGGAAGAGACTGGTCTGGATGTGACTCTCTATGTACTCCATGCTCTTTGCTAAGCACGGCCGATGTGAAAACTAAAGAACAAATCAGACTTAAGTGACAGAGAAAACAGTAAGAATAGCTTTGTCTTCCCCCTGTGGAGAGGTGGATGATTTAAAGTTAAATGGGAGTTTACTGTATATTTGGTCATGGTACCTTCTTTGCTGTTTGTTTTCAATGGGTTTTTACTCCCAGTTCTTCCAACTGAATTAAAGCTTTTTAGGATTTAAAAAGTTTTGCATGAACTAAGACTTCCTAGCTGGCAATCTTTATTTAATCTTTAAAAAAAGCCTTTGTGGAGTAGACTTAAAAAAATCAGCAGAATAAGAATTATGCCTATTGCAGTGTTCCTTCTTGACAGGTGATTAAAAATGTGACAACTAGAAATGTTAATACATTACCATATCCCAAAATGCAAAATAATTCAAGCAAGCAAACAAAATACAGAAAACAAAACACTAAACAAAAAATTTCTTACTGTGGTGCATTTTGGTTTGTTGTAGGATGGAACTCATAAAGACAAGTTTGAGGACGGCTTATCTAATCATTCTGACTCTGTCCTGAGTATTAGCACAATTGCAGCTGCTATTGCTAATGCTTCAACCAGTGCTGAACCTTCCCAGCTAGCTGCTATGATGATGGCACTCTCTAATAAAAGTAAAAGAACACATTTGCTTCCTGGAATTGTTAAAGAGGTGGAACTGTCTGCTACTCAGGTATTATCCAGCAATGATGAAAATAGTGTATTTGATATGGAAAAATACCTCAAAAAAACAGATGAGAACGGACATGAAAGTGAATATGAGAGTATTGTGAAACATGAGGCATCTGTGCAGAACCTTATCTCTGACACCTTGTTACTGGGTAAAGATAAAAGTAAGGATGCTCTTGCAGAAGACTTGATGAGTAATCAGAGCAAACAGCAAGAAATAGAAAAACGATTGCTGAATTATCTCAATGAAGGAAGTGATAGTGAGAATTTTTCCAGTCTGTCTAGTGTTCCCAACCATGAAGATGTAACTGTGGATAGTGTTAAATATTCAGAAAAGTTGTCAGATGTAGTAAATAGTAAACATTTACAGTCAATGGGTGCTGATGTTAGATCAGATACACTCAATGGAAATGAAGCCTACACATGTGGAATTCCTTTAGCAGTAAACAGGGAAGTGGCACAGAGAAGTCCCCTTGCTTACCAGAACAGCAATCTCAGTAGTAGATTTTGTATAAGAGAAGGTGGAGAAACAGTAGATCAAACAACAAATGCTGTTCCTGAACCACGTAATGGTTTGTTGGAGGGAAGTACAGGAAATACTCTGTGTCTCAGCAACTTAAAACCTACCAAGCAATCTATTAGATACGTCTCAGTAAGTCCTACAAATGCAAAGCCTACGCAGAAATTGGACAATGATGAAAGGAAGCAAAATGCAGAAATAGAGAAGAGAAACAAGGATGCCGATACTGCTTGTGGTGGGAATGGAAAACGTGTAACTTTTCAGAAGCTCTCCCCACCTTCCCAGAATAGTACTGGTAAGTAAACCTATATAAATGTAACCAGTTATTGAAAAGGCTTTCTTTACAGTAGACATGTACTTAAATAAATACTGTTATTAAATTCTGTTTATTTGATAGACAATAAATCTATTCTACCTGAATGTGACTTACAGCATCTGGAGGATGAGCAGTATAGCTTCAGACCTTCAACTTCACCTCTGATTCACTCTTCTCCTAGTGAGACTTCTGGAACAGCGTTTTCAGGGTAAATTCTTGGTGCAGGTTATAAGAATTAATGGTTTGTGAGGATTGTTGAGGGATCAAGTTCTATTTTAGATGTTGTAGTTTTATAGACGCTCATTATTAGGCTAAGACTTCATTCATAGACTAACCTTGACATTCTATAGACCAATGAAGATGTGTATATTAAACTTATAACTATTTCACTCCGTTTGGTTTTCTGATTCGAACCATTGCTTGCTGTGAGAGAGGATAGGTAGAAATATTTATATTGCTTTTGACCACTTTGTATCTTGACTGATAGTTCTGTCTAAGGTTTAGTTTTCTTTGCAACTGAAGGAGCAACGTTTTTTAAATGAGCTTCCATAACAGTAAGTGTCATAAGCTGTAAGATTACAACTAAATTAATGTAGTCTTAAACATATAAACATGGCCAGTAGCTAATAATTATGTGCAGTCTCATAAAAAGACAAGGCAACTGATTTCTTTGACTTAACTTTTAAGTTCACTGTTTGGTATCTAATTACAGTTAGTGTTTTGTACATGTTATTAGAGTTGTGGGCTGTTGGGCATTTCTCAAAAGTTAATATGTGCAGTAGTGTGTGTTCTTTCAGGCATGTTATGTGGAGATTACGATTTCCAGTTAAAATTGTGATTTCTCATTTCTACTGACTAAGTTAAACAGAATGCTTAAGTTGACTTTTAGAATAGTCTAGCTAATGTGTAGTATTGATTTTCTTGAGGGCAGCATTAGAAATATATTCTAATACTCTCATACTTTGAATCTGTTTTTCAGGTCTGAAAAGGACTTTACTTGCCCGTCCCAGTATCAGGAATCTTCTTGCAAGGAGAATGTAGTACCTCAGTCAGTTTACTCAAGTCCAAGCATGAGCAGATTGACATATGTCTCTGCAGCCAGCAGTACCCATAAGAACACGGCAGCAGTATGTAGTCCAGAGACATACTGGGTAAGAAAAACAAAACAACCCCTCTCCCTTACCCTCAAAC
This sequence comes from Corapipo altera, assembly GCF_003945725.1. Classification (NCBI taxonomy): domain Eukaryota; kingdom Metazoa; phylum Chordata; class Aves; order Passeriformes; family Pipridae; genus Corapipo; species Corapipo altera. The sequence continues at coordinate 4,336,036 of NW_020884903.1, forward strand.
AGAACTTTTAAATGGTCAAAGTAATTCTAAAATAGAAAAGGGTTTCAGAACGGTTTAGGACATGCTGTGCGTAAGGAAAAGGTATTCTGCTTCTCTCCAAGTCCTGATTTTTTAGAAATTTGAATTCTGGAATAGACTGTGCTAAATGCATGCACTCTAATGAATATAAACAGAGTAAAACAATCAAAGAGCTACAAACTTTTGAAAAAGTTAGATTTGGTGTATTTTTTTCCTTTCATTTTTTCCCATAACTTCTCATTAAGTCATTCTGTTCTTGGAATGTAGTGCAGTATTCCAGTAGTATTTTGTAGGATCTGTATCTGCTTTCATCACTCCTGATACTCCCTTTCTGTTCAGCTTAAGCTGTTAGGAGAATACTTTTCCTGGTTTAATTCTTTTTCTGTAGAAATGTTTATAAATACGTAGTTTAGCTTGTACTACTTTTATTCAGGACTGAAACTATTTTTCTACCTCTGGCAGTTGTTCTGATTGTTTCTATTGCTTTGGAAAAGAGTATACTCTGAGAGTGAAATTTGTGTTCAGACTTGCAGTCTTATGCTGATTAAAATAATTGGCCATCTTTTATCTGAGTTTATGCATTCCTTGGATCTGAGATCTTTCTGTACTGTCTCCCCTCTTCCAAAGTGTGTAGAACTGTGGATGGAGCTTTAAAAAACAGACAAACAAAAACTGAAAAACCTCTGTGACTGCATGGATATCTGAGTAAATAGAAGTGACTACATTTATTTTGCAATATCTTTGTCAGTTGTGCTTTTTTCTAACACAGGAAATAGAAATACTATCTACTATACCTTCTCCTTTCGTTTGCAAAGGATGAGTCTTTTCAGGACTGATGACTAGTGAAAGCTTAGTGAAGCCTTCTCTTCCTCCTCTAGGAGCACCAGCAGCAATGTGGCTTCTTCCTGATCCTTGGAGCATGTGTGTGCTGGCCTATGGCCCATTTCGTTCTAGGTCTAGTTGCTCGAGTTACACCGGAAGTATTTATTGTTTTCCATCTTGATTTTTCCAGTGGGAATCACAGCCTAATAGAAAGGAACCCAAGGACAAATTTAAATGGGTGTTTTCTTGCAGTCCATGCTGGCATAGCGTCAGCTCATAGGTCTGTTTTTCACAGATTTGCATATGGTTCTTGATTACTGTTACCTCATGCCCATGGGTGACTCTTTGTGCTTTGACATAACTGGCTGCATACTGGTTTGTCCCTTTGTCTTGAAGAGATATTGCTGTTTAAGTAGTCTTTGTTCCCCAGGATAGCTCAGAAAGGAGATCCTCAAGAACTTTGCCAAAGATTTACATTTGTATTATGAGTACATTTGTAAGATCCATTTATAATGCCCCACGGTGTTAATTTATTCCTTTGTGTTAGGAATCTTTTATGCTGAGAGGGAGTGACTGATAGATTTTAATCATTTGTTCTTGTTGAGAGCCACTTTCATGTCCCTTGCCTGAAGCTTCTACAGACAAGAAGTTGTTTGTATTGGTGTTACTCTCAGAATACCTACTATAGCACAATCTCTTTAACCAGTGGTGCCTTTTCCCTTTAACAATAGGGTCAGGTTGTCAAAAGTGCATGTTTTTTAAATTTTTTTAAATTTTTTTATTTATTGTTTGGTTGAGTTGGCCTGGTGAGCTGTCTCACCTTGGGCAGCTGCTCTGAATGCCCTTTATAAAGGACTGTAACTTGCAGCTTACTTGTCTACAACAATCTGAGCAGCTATTTTATTGGTCTTTCCCCTTCTTTTACATGCTACTCCCTGCCTCCCAAGTCCTATTTACTTAAGATGAATAATTCTTTATACTGTAGATACTTTTAATCCCTTTGTGTAGCTCTCTTGTTCCTGTGTCAGAGTTTTCTAGGTACACCTGTCCTGAGCTGATGTCTGATTGCTTTGATACCACACTGTTTAGTTTTGGTTCTGAAACTTTTAAAAATTATTTTGAAACTCCATTTTTGAAAATGGAATCTGTGGTATAGGTGTACTTAACAAGAAAAAAATTAACCTTTGTAGCACATCTAAAGAACACTTTCATTTTCCAGATTGGTAGGGAACATACCTGGATTTGCATCCATGCTTCCATTGTGAAGACTCTTAAGTGTGATGCCAGTTGTGGAAGGGTGATTTTTCCTGTGGTTAGTCCTCCTCTACTGATTAGTGTCCATGCTATTGTTAGTAGCTACAAAGAGTGCATGAGAGGGTGTAGTCACTTTTGCTCTTGACTGTTAACCCACTAGGAGAATCCTTGAAACCCATTGTGTGTATACATATTTATGATCTGTACTTCTGTTTCTCTTGTTTTGATTTCCAAGTGAAAAAACCTCAAGACTCTGGGACTAGGAAGAACTGAGAATGGGGGTGAGGTGTGCTCATTCCAGCTATACCATGAGTACCTGACAAAATGGAAGGTCTCTGGGCTTGAATGATTTCTTTGTGTGAGCGCACAAAGAACATGTTTGTACCAGTGCAGTTTCATGCATCTTGATTCCTTTTTGATTAGTGACTTAGTTCAAGGCCATTCAGCTCTTTCTTAAAAAGCTGGCAAGTATGTCTAGTGTGTTATCAACATTGTTTTGGATACAAATCCAAAAATACAGCACTATAGGGACTGTTGTGAAGAAAGTTAGCTATCCCAGCCAGACCCAGTAGAATGTGACTTGAGATAATAGACAGGTTGAAGTTGCAGGTTTTCTTTTTCAAGGCAAAGAGCCACAGTTGTTACAAAAGTAAAACTTCTGACAAGACTTGGCAAACTTGACTATTTGTATTGAGTGGCAATACCAGTAGTGGTCAGACAGGAAAGTTTCCTTAACAGGCAATACTAATATTAAGTTCTGTCTTATGTACCCTGCTTATTTTTTGAAAATATGCAGTACACATGTTATGTTTGTTTACTAGGATGAAAATGCTAGTGAACTGAGCACAACAATAATTCGAGCCAGCCCAACTCCTCCACGGGAACATGCAAAGGAGAATCTAGAAGACCACTCATGTCAAAGAAATAGAAAAGAAGCAGTACCTAGTATTGACCAGAAACGAGAAGAAAATGAACTTGTGGGTCTTCAAAGGAAACTTGATAATTTACTGGATCAAGAACTGTCTGAAGAAGGTTTTCCAAAGAATGAAAAGCAGATTGCATCTATTCCTTCAAATGTACCAGCAAATCATAAAGAGCCAGACCATGTTAAATCAGCTTTACCAAGTAAATTATGCACCTTTCAGCCTCATTCGGTCAGTGTTGATACACAAGAAGTGTGTCAGGACCAGACAAACAAAGCACAGAGACAAGGATTACAATCTGTGAATGTATTACCTGTATATTCTGGATTAAACACTTACATGCCATGCAATCAAAACTCATCTGGTGAACAGTATGTTCCTATTTCAACATTTAAATCCCATGTCACTACCTCTGAGAGTCAAGCAATTCCTTCTTCTGTTCCCCCCTTGCTTGCAGGGCATTCTCTTGCAACAACTCCATTTGCACAGCAGCATCTGGGAAATATGCTGTCTTCTGGAAATACAGTTCTGTCTCAGTTTCACGGCTGCATCTCTGCAGGTTTTGGACTTACAGCAGGGCTTCCATGTTCCAATATCACAGCAGGACATGTTGAGAATCCACTTACTGTAGGAATTCCTTTAGGTCCAAATATTGGTCCTGGCTCTTTGGGTGCAGCTTCACTTTATAATCCACACTCTACTGCATGGAATAATAATATCTTAAATATAAAATCATGTACTGGACAACCTCTTGGAGCTGGTAGAAACGAGTGGGAGTTGTCAAAGTCACCTGGTATTGGTAAGTGTGTTTTTTACAGTGTGTTTAAAATATAACTGTAGACAAGAATGGTGATAGCAATGTTGCTTATATTACAGTAAATAAAATTAAGATGACTACTAAGTTTAACTGCAGTTATTGTTTATGCAGTCTTTGTTATTTAAAAATCCCCTATTACTAATTTTCTGTTTAATGGTGTTCTCTGAATTCTTACAGTCTCCCTAATAGTCTTAAAAGAAATTTCTTATAATATAGAAGAATTTTAGCATTCTTCATCATTGAGTAGTTTTGTGTTTATGTTAAGGGATCTAGAACTGTCTTTCATAAGAGGAAGATAAATCCTAGCTGCAGTTCAAACTAGACAAGACCCTGGAAATTCCATTGTATTTTATCAGGAAAGTAGATGACATTTCTATTTCCAGCCTAATTTGGCATTAGCAGTCTGTTAAGGCCAGAAGTCCAAGGAGGAGACTGGAGGGCTCAAACTGTTTGCTGGTTATAAAGGGGAAAGACGAGCTGCCAAGTATCTTCTGACCTTTCTGCTGTTACTCTGTATTTAGACCTAAGCAATGCAAATTACTATTTCATTTTAAAGACATCTTTTAACGTACAATCTTCTTAGTTGTTTTCTGCTATACTTTTTTTTCTGACTCATTCTTTCAGTCTAAACGACAAGCTAGTGGGGTTGAAGATTTGAATTTGTGACAGATTGTAGCTTGTTTATTGATTGTTCTAAGTCATTGATTTTGTTAGTGCATTTTAAAATAGTGAAATTTGAACTTCTTACTCATTGCCTCTATTTATACCAACAAGATGTCGAATTTTCTGAGTTGGGCTAGTACTGATTCCATTGTGACCAATGAGTAATTTATGAGTTGTGTATACATATAATTGATGGGTGTGTATAGAATGTGCTATTTCCATAAATATTTATTTCTGTGAGAGTAGAACTTTAAGATGCAAATTAGAAATGATTGAAATTTCAAATTTCAGACTTGTGGAAAACGCCCGTATGAAAACTGTTAAGAGTCAAACATTTCCTTGCCATAATGAAGCATTTGTCAGATAAGTTCATAGTGGCAGCCTGAGTGTTGTTTTGCTTCTGGGTACTTGAAACTAACAGGAGCATGTTTTCTTCTGAAGGACATGTAAAAGTACCAGAAGAACTGAAGTTCCCTAATGCCTGTTGTGTGGGAATTGCATCACAGACGGTTCTTAGCATTTATAATCCAACTGACCGGTGGTTGCAGGTCAGCATTGGAATACTCAGTGTTTCAATTAATGGAGAAAAGGTAAGAGGTTTTTTGGTTTTTTTGTTTTTTTTTTTTAAGCTGAATAATACCGTAATCTTATCAGATGTCGTAGGTAAAATTAGAGCTCTCTGTACAGATCTGTAATTTCTCCCTCGTTTTATATTTAATATGCACGAAAGCAGTGCTACCTTCTCTCAGCCAGGCCACCTGACTTACTCCAACAGGTAGGCTTTGAGAGGTAAATGCCACATAACAGCTTGTAGAATTGTACTGTGTGTAAGAAGTGTGGTAGGTTTGAGTTTACTGGTTCCCACCTTTGTGTATGCAAGAAAAGGCAGCCCTAGGAAAGAAAGCATCCGCACTGAGAACTGTTACTGCTAAAACATTTTTGGCAGTTTGCTCCTATTTTTCTTGAAATCAGGAGATCTTGAGTGATGGAGAATGAGAAACATTTGGAGCAGCTTTCAAGCTCGATGGATTGTTCTGTGGGTTGTAGGTAGCTTATAGGCCATAGATCAGCTGTCTTGCACTTTAATTTTGTTAAATTTTATCTGCTTCTGTTATCATAGTAATGGTTCCAGAAGTAAAATATCTCAAGAACGTGACAGTGAGTTAGATTAAAGGTCTATTAGTATGATTTAATGTCTTTTACTGATGAATACACTTAGTAGAGAAGAATATAAGAACAAACAAACATAGGGTACTCTGAGCTTCTGGCAGTTTGATACTTGGGAACTTTTGTGTTAGATGTTATTTCCGTTCATAATAGTTTCTGGTGGACTGCCCTTTATCTTGTTATTCTGCTGAAATTATGTAGTGTTGTCCATAGTTCACTTGTAGATTGTATGCAGTATTGCTGTTTTCTTGATTTAAATCTGGTTCTTGCTGATTTTGTTTGGCCTGTGTTACTGAGACATAGCGGACAATGATTCACTTAATATATTGCAGCTTGTAAGTTTTATAAATCCTGATCGTATCCCTCCTTAGGCATGTTTTTCCAGCAGATGTAGCACATGTCTTTCCAGGAGTGTGACTTGTGGTTTTGCTCTCCTTCTTTCAGAATGTTTCCTCTTTAAAGAACACCAAACCACACTTTTCTGAGTGTATATATTTATACACGTGCTTATGAGAGTTACAATTTTTTACATGTTTTTCTAATCACTCAGTATCATGAGGCTTTTATGCAGCTATTCCAACCTGAGATTCTGTTGTATCAAGAGGTGATTATTTTTGATGAAATTGCTTTACAGTTGTTTCCAGGAATAAATGTATGCATTTGTTTGCACGGTATAATTAAACTCCATTTTTTTCAGTCAACTCTGAGATACTTGGAGTATGCATTACAGTCTGTCTTTCCTGCTTGAAAATTATCTATAAATATGTTCAGAACAGAAATTTAAAACACGCTGGGATTGACCAGTGGCTTCCATACACTGACTTTCCCATTACTTTTCCACTATAGCTCTTCCTCCCATCTCTGATGGCAGAAAACACCAAACGGAGTTGGCTTTGTTTGTTTATTTTGCTGCTGTTCTTTCTCAAAAATCAGAGTTTCACTTATGAATTCATTTTCCCAGTGTCAGTCTTTCACTAGAAGCTGGAAAGTAATCCCAGCAATTTTCAGGCTGACTTATCTCTTTAAATTAAAAGAAAATGCCTACAGTTGAGTGGGATGGAAATGGGACATGAATATGAAAATGCATTAATTAAATGGAGGGAAAACATATACGAAATGTCTGTGCTGAGCAGTGGTGCCAGATAAATGTGGTATTTGGAACGAAATCACCCTCTGGCAAAAGGCCTGTTGAAAATGACAGGTATTTTCTTTTTCAGATGGATCCTATGAAGTATCAGTGTCTGGTTTTCAAGAACAAAATCATCGTAGGATCCTATTCTACCAACGATCTGAAAATACTTTTCTTGCCTTCTCATTCGGGGATCTTTCAGTGTATTCTCAATGTTTCATCTTGGCCGGTTGCTGCAGATGCAGAGACAATTGTTCAGTCAGAAGCTTTGGCAAGTAGAGTAGTTCTGACAGCAGTCGCTGAAAATCCTCATTTAGAAGTAAGTAGCTGCTGATTGTGGGTCTTTTGTTGTTGTTGCAATTTTATGAATAGTTTAATGACACTGGAAAATATTAGGAATGCAGGGTTGTTCCCAAAGAAACCTGGAATTTCATATGCTTTGAGTGGGAAGAGTATACAATAAAATGTTGGAGAAGCTTATTGCTGTCTGGGAAGCTCTAGTTGTGGAAAAGCACCTACTGGACAAAAAAAAGGATTCTGACTGAAAAGAATAAATTAAAATGTATTACTTTTTCATTGTTAAAACAGTGGATGAGATCTTAAATGACTAATGCTTCCTAGGTATCTGCTATGTTGGGTTGGGCATTAAATGTAGCAAAAAGCATTTGTTTCCAATTATAAGGATTTCTTTTTTTTTTTTTTTTTACATCAAGTAGACTTTATCTTGGTTTCTTATTACTTCCAGCTTGTTTATGGTTGTAGAGAATATTTTCTTATTTTGGATTAATTAAAAATTAAAGGTAAGTGGATGTATAAAATGCTTTTGTCTTGAAGAACATGAAGAACAACCAGGTAGGAGACAGTGTGACATTAAGAATTAAATCTGGCTTTGTGTAGAATGTAAGAGTATGGACAGGCAGAAATAGGCTAGATGATACTTTTGGAGGTTCCTGAACAAATTACCTGATAGTCTTTGTCATAGCTGATAAAAGTAAAATTTTCAGTCATTAGACACAGCTTACAATTCTTCTTTCCTTTTAAAGTGGTCTGTTAACTTTCTTTGGGCTAAGTATGTTTTAAAGTAATGAATGTACATGAATGCATATGGTTTTTAATGTCTCTTCCATAAATTTTAGTTTATTTTTAATGCATTTTTTTCTATGTAGTTTGTAAAAGTCCTCCATTCTCTATGTTCTTCATGGGTTCATTCAAACTTGCTTCATATTAAAATTAAACCCTGTGGTCAATCTCTGCATGTCTTGTTATATTCTTGAGATTGGAAAAAGTACCAAATAAAAGCTATATTTTGCTGCAGATCATGACACTTAAATGTTTTTAAACTAGCAAAAATTAACTTCCTTTTACTTATTTTCTTAACTTGTAACTTGCTGAAATGGCTTTTTAAGTATCTAAAACTGACATTTCTTACAATAATCATAGTTTAAACTTATTGGTTTTTTTAAATTAGCCAAAATAATTTGATTGTCTACTGGGTTTTGGTGGGTGAATATTGCACTAAGATTGGCTTAATTAATTCAAGCAAAATATATGTGAGATAGCCAATTGGCTGTAACCCCTTTTAATATCATAGGAAACATATTTCTTAGACTTCTCTTACCCCAGTAGGATGTTTGTATTGTATGTGGATATAGCATTAATGGGATGGAATAGGTGAATAACATCCTTACTTTCCTGGTGCTTTTGTATGGTAGTGTGTTTTGGAGGTTTTCCTTCCTTCTGAATTATTCTTTGTTTTAAAACCAGGTGGAACCAGGAAAAGGAGATTGTCTGGACTTTGGTGACTTAACTTATGGCAGTTGGAAGGCTCTTCCCCTAAAACTTATCAACAAAACTCATGCTTTTGTGCCAATTAGACTTATTATTAATGCAGTAAGTACAGTAAACTTCCTGTATGTGCAAGTTAACATCTTGTGATACTGAATTTTAATACTCAAACACTCACTTTATGTTATATATCATTAAGAAATATACCCTGGACACTAGATGTAAGATTCCCAAGAAATCTTTGGTTAGTCAGGAAATAAATTGGTTTTGCAGGTTAGTGATCTGAGTCTACTGTAATAGTACCCAAAACAGTGCTGCTGGGATAGGTGTGGTTTTCTTGTTTCATGTATGTTTGTTAGTTTTTGTAGCCCAGCAGTGGGCTTCTGCCTCTGACACTTGCTCTGATAGCACAGGGCAGCTGATAGCAAAAGGGTTGTGTTGCCTAAACCTTCCCTCTGAGAAGCTGAAGATATATTCCACTATTCAAATGGAACAGTTGACTGTTCAAAGAAGCAGCCAAGCTTGCTGCTAGCAAGTTTAATAGGAGCAAAAGCAGGACTCTTCGCTCTGTCAGTTTTGTGTCCCACTAGAGAATAGCCTGTATTAGAGGCTACAGGATTCTCCTCTCTGTATCTCTGTGGCAATGCAGATTTCAGGTTTTTGGTTAGGCTGGCTGCTGATTTGTGCTGTGGGAAGAGCTGGCCTTGTTTCTGTATGTGGGATAATAAGAACGGACGGGCCTTGTGTTAGGGTGGATTGGGTTATCATGGTGACTAATGATATTTGGTCTTCAACAGCCAAACTTCTTGAAAGCTTAAGCTAAGCAGATTCTGCTTGTCCCCTTTTGCTGCAGAAGGAATGCCTACTATTTTTAGAGGGTTTGCTGGACTATCATATACTAAATGAAACTACAGGCTAATTTTTGATTTTTTTTCCCCAAGCTACTTGGACAATTCAAAATTGTTTTGCATTTCTAGGCTTGGTCAGCATTGCTGTTAGTGACAATAAGAGATTTAATACTTGTAATGCTTTATTTCTTTGACAGAATGCAGTAGCTTGGCGGTGCTTCACCTTTTCCAAGGAACCTGTTAATCCTTCTGATGAACAAATGGATGCAGTTTCTCAGACAACAGCTCCATCAGTTGTAAATCATGTAATACATGCAAGCTATGATGGGCAAGTGAGTAGTTTGTGGTTGGCTGATTCTTCCTGTACTTGCTGTCTGAAATGACAGTGCTGAATATCTGAGTTCACAGTAATGATTTTTGGGGAGTCTACCTCTTTGAGCAGTATAGTTTTGTTTAGGTTTTGTGGGTGGGGTTTTTGGTTGTGAATCTTTTCCCCCTCTCTTAATAGTTCTCTCCCTCCCATTAAGATGTCAACCAAATTCTTTTTCAGGATCCTGAAGCTTTGACAGTTTGGGTTCTGTTCCATGCACCTAAGAAACAAATTTCTTGTTCAGGTATAGCAATTTGATTTTCATTTTAACTGAAACAGATTTGACTTTTAGTGTATATGTGTGTTAGAATTGCAGGAACAGGCTGTAAACTTCAGATGAAATGGTCCATCTTTGGTTTATGTGTCCTAATATTTTGGGTATCACGTTCAGTTTTAATAACTGTAGGAAACAGAATACTTCTATGTCTTAATTCTTTATATATTATCAGGGACATTTATGCTTCAGTATCAAGCTGTACAAAGTTTGTACTGCAGGATGCGTGGAATTTGGGTTACTCCTTTTGCTGAGGGAATTAAATCATCACTAAAGAAAACATTGCTTTGGTTGTAAAATAGATAAATTTGAAGAAATCTCTGAATTTTTCTGGCTTCCTGGATAGAAAATATTACATATATCAATTAGTTTGGCTAGTATGGTAGTATGGGGTTTTTTTGTTTGCGTTAGGGACAATTTCAGTCACAGCTGACAGAAAAGTAAAACTCTCAAGTAAGATCCTGTGCAACTTTAAAGAGGAAAGAAAGGTGTTGCCAGGGTAATGGGAGAGCTTCTGTTAATATCACCACAACATGAATATGTTAAGATTGAGCAGTAACTTGCTTTTGTTACTCATGAAATTGTTTCTAGATCCCTTGGGTCCAGCGGATGAGTTCCTGGCAAGAGTGGATGTGGAAGTGGACAGTCCAGGACCTACCACTGTCATTACAAGTGTTTCTCTCCGAGCAAGAGCTGGAACAGCAAGGATACATGCTCCAAAGGATTTACAGGTTTGTTTGTATTTCAAAAACCATTTGCCTCTTTCTTGCCTCCTGTTTTTGTAATGTTCATTTTTATTATGTATGTATATATACATACATACACATTTACTTTATTCTTACAGAAAATACATCTGTCTACTAGTGTGGGTTCAACAGCCAAACAGCAGCTGCCACTGAAAAATGCTGGAAACGTTAGTGTATATTTGAAAGTTAAGGTACGTTGGTTTTTCCCTCTTGAAATCATGATTTTTGTACTGTTAATCCTATTGAAACTAGAGTTGAGCCTTGGGGTTTTAGCTCAGCTCTGTGGCTTGACAAAAGGTCTATAAGTTTATGTAAAGAGAATGAAAGATAGCAAAGAGATTAGCTCATGTTATTGGAAAAAGCATATGGATGTTCTGTTGCTCAGCTTTGGTTGTATTTGTTTTAACAAAAATAACTTCATGATTTGTACTATATTTTAACAAGTATATAACAGGTATGTAAAAGCAGTGAACCCTGTGCTACACAGCAGGTGTTAACTAGGTAGTAGAATAAAGCCTGTTTGGAGCAAAGACAAATATTATCTTTGGGAAACATCTGTACTTTCTGACAAAGGTGCATCAGTTTTCAGTGTACATCTTGCCAACCCAAATACAAAGCGAGTTCTTTTCAGATATGCAATGTCTTTACTTGACTTTAATTTTTTTAGAGAATCCGTGGAAAGTATGGTCCCAGGTAACTAAAATGAAAGGGAACTAAATACTTTTGAAACTAGCATTTCAAAGTCAACAGAAGGAGCAGTTGGTCCCATTTTACATAAGAAAAAAATGAAATGGAGAGTTGTGAGCCCATCATTTTTCAGATCAGAGACCACAGAAATAGGATGTATGACTAGTATCACAAATGCCACATTACGTGATGATACTGGATGCTAATTGATAAAGTTTTGGAGGTTCCAGGTGTATTTGAATTGTCTGAACTACAACAGATGTACTACCAAACTGTACTGCATGTTGTAGAAATGTTTATTCCCTTAAAATAAGTAAATAACCCTCCCTTTTCCCCTTGCATGCTTTCAGACATCAGATCAGGACAGCTGCTTTGCTGTTGAACCCGAGGGCCTTTTCCTTTTTCCTGGAGAAGAACAAGCAGTGACTGTCCTGTTTTTTCCAAAAAACGTAATAACTACAGAAAGGTAATATAACAGATTCTATGCTGCCTGTGTTAAACTGAACTACTTTTGACATTAAGGTAGTGAACAAATTGAAAGTTTACCTGCAAGAGAAACTTTGGCTTCAGTTGTTTTCACAAGAGTCCTCATCCATTACAAAAGGATTTTTGCTAGGGTTCACCTTTTCCATAGATTATCTACCTCTTCTGCTATGTATAACTTAATGAATAGGTAATATTTCCCATCAAGAAATATTCTGAGATTTGTTTTGTATAAATAAATGTAGCAAGTCCCTGAAGCTCTTTATATGGTAGTTGTTTCTAAAGTACAACAAAGCTTCAAAATACTTCAGAAGCTCCTTCAGTCGCTTCCCTCTTCATCAGTCTGCTGAGGCAAGGGAAATGTTATTTTAATTTTACATATGGAAAAAAACTCAAGCACTGATCAATATCACAAATATTCATCAATTTTGCCTGCCATAATCAAATAAATGTTTGACTGTACATTCTGTACAGCATTGTACACGTTTCTTTTGCAGATGTACAGCATTGGTAGTTTTGCACATAGCACCTGTTAAACTTCATTCTGTGAAATAGACTTGATGGTTCAAGGCACCATTCTGATGCCTTGTAAGAGTTTTTGGCAATGGCAGGCGTCCGACTCATTTCTCCAGAGCAGCCTTTGCTCTTTTGTTATATGTTTTCCATTTTCTGCTCTAACTGAGCAAGAATGGACAAAGGAGTATCTTCAAAATATGTTAAGCTTCACTATCTAGCTTAACCAGGCCTACCCAATGCATTAAATCAAACAATGAGAAGTTATGTGCTAGTGACAGTATGATCCTGTGGCCTTATGCATAACTCCTTTGCTTTGCAGACTCAAGGTACTTGGGAGGGTTGGAAACTTTGCAGTCTACATGCAAGTGCTGCCAAAAGATTAATGAAATAACTCAGGCAATAACGAGGATCCATGTTGCCTGCTGGTGGGATGCAGGGCTCTCTGTCAGCAGGCATCATAGGAATTCACTGGCATCCGGAATGAAGGTTCTTGAGTTTTGTTCCTGGTGTGGAGCATGTCTGTGCTATAGCAAATGCTTCAGCCTATTATTTAAAAGCTTTATTTCCTTCCTTGATGCTCTTGTGTATTTCACACTTGTAAAAATTCAATGAAGTTTCTCAGGGTATTCAAAAGGTATCTCTTTAATCTACACAGAGACAACTAGACTTTGTTTCTTTCCAAAATCAGACTCAAAATAATCAGAAATTAGCTTGGACTAATTTACCTAGCTGTAGTCTCTGAAATGCTGATCTGAACCATTTTGAAATGAAATACCTTGGAAGATTGCATGAAGTACATGTGGCATGCCTATTTACAGCCCAAAGAATTTAAATTTGCTATGCCTAAAGCTGACCTTTGTCATAAAATAAAAGGAAGTATTTGTATTTTCCCCTTAAGAAGGTAGTTTAAAAAAGCCTATCTGTAATTTTTTTTTTCAGTTGTGTTGTTTTCATCAGCTAATCTTGTTCTGTTGTGGGATTTAAATTTATTTATTTATTTTTAAAGTACTTTGAAAATCCTTGTGCTGCCATCTGGGCCTCAGTATGATGTGGTGATAAAAGGTGAGGTGGAGTCTGAGAAAAATAGACCTGTGTCTACAGCTACTGGGTGCTCAGACATTCCACCCATTCTCTCCAACAAACAATTCATTGCCTGGGGAGCAGTATCACTTGGATCATCAGTGTAAGTATAAGCTGAACAGCCATTCATATAGAATATTTTTTTAAATATTTTATATTGCACTTATTTGAAGTGAAATTTCGTATTCACATTAATAATCCACAGGTGATAAACAAAGCTGGTTTATTCCTCGAGGGAAGCAGGGTACTACAATTGTTTTTCTTGTGCAAGAAATTTTTGGAAACCAACTGTGATCTTGTTTGACCTTTGTGTATTCTTGAGGACTCTTTAGCTATCATTAGAATAATATCTGATTCTGTAAATTTAGTATGTCACGTAAGTAGAAATTAGGTGAAAAATATTTCCCATCTAACTTAGTCCTTCAGATTAGTTCTTGTCTGGATTTTTTAAGTTGCAAGTTTAGAGTTTCAGTATTCTGTGATTTAATGGAACTGTTCATAATTTTCAGGACATACTTTGCTTCTTTTGTATGTAAAGGCTGCAAGTTTTACAGATCTCTGGACTTGTAATAAGTATTACTTTAGGGACTAATCCACTGTTGGTTGATACTGAACTTTTTGAGGAATCCAGTAATGTTCCTGGTTGTTTTAAAAGCAATCCATGTTTGCAACCAAGAATCATTTCTAATAGCTACATTTCTATTTGTCTGTTTTTTTATGATAGTATGTTTCTGACATAGTAGTTTGGGCTATTTGATGTTTGGGAATTACTACTTCTTTCCTATATACTGCTACCTTTTTATTTTCTGTTCCTCCTGTAAAACATTTCTGAGGAACCCTTGGTTTTAGGAAGCTGAAATTATTTTTATAATTTGGTTCCGACAGGGTACAAAACAGTGTCTGCCACTGAAAATCAAGGAGAGGCTTTACTCTCAATCTGTCCTTCTCTTTGAGAAGAGACCGTATGATCCGTTCTCTTAGGTTTTTACCAGTTTTAGCACTTGTCACATCCTTCTGTAAATGTTTTTTGACATGTTAAAATGACAAATGCACTTGCTCTTCTTGCTGGAGATGTTTCCTACCTCTGTTGAGGAAAGATCTGAGTATCAGAAATCTGGTCAATGGTAGGATGTATCAGAGAGTAAAGAAATTGCTTCTTGGTAAACCTGATTCTGTCAAGTGGCCATAACTTTCTGTGTTACAATTAAATTGAAAAGTACATGAAAAGGAAAAGTTATCCTTAATTTCCTAATTTAGTTTTTTACAGCTGTTCCAGTGAAGCTGGTCTAGGCTACTCACAAGATTGTTTCTGCATAACTAAATGGCTCTGGATACTTTAATCATAACTGTGTCCTAAAGTGGGAATTTGTAAGAAATTTTTGTATTGACACAACTGCTGCTTGTTTTAAAAGTTCAAGCTAAGTACAGAACTTGAACTTCAGAAAAGCTATGTTTTTTATATATATATATATTTGGGGATTGTTTTGCTATGTGAGTGTTCGTGCGTTATGGTGTATAATATTGTAGGGTGTGTAAGTCTGAGAATACAGAAATAACTTTCTAGCTAACATATTCTGTTTTTCCAAGAGGTGACATTTTTCCATTAAATTACTTCAAAATTTACTGTCCCATTTCTGTTGTTTCCATGAATAAATACATGCAGTTAATTTGCATTTGCTGTAAAATCTAACTAAACATCTTTTTCAGACAGAAGAAGTTAACTCTAAGAAATGACTCTCCATCTGTGACCCAGCATTTAAGACTGTTAATAAGAGGCCAGGATCAAGACTGCTTTCAGGTGGCTGTCATTAAAATTTCACTTCAGTGTTTGACAGTTATCAGGCTGTGTTTACCCTGAAGCATTAGTAGCCTATATATTTGTGCTGAGACTGCCAAGATGAACATAGTAGCAGAGTTTAAGCTACACTGGCAATCTCGGGAACTGCAGAGTGCTGCTGCAAACTGGAGCTCAACTTACAACTCTTTAAGCTGTTGTGTCACAGCAGAGTCAATACTTGGTGGAGTGAACCATCAGTGGCCCCTCCTGTAGGAGGGAGTCCAGGCAAAGACAGAGAAACTGGAATGAGCCTTTGGGAATTACTGTATCTAAAGGTTTTTTTTGTTTTGTAGTTCACATGTGTTTCTATCCCAATTTTCCCTCAAATGTTCAGATTTTTTTGGATCTAAAATCTTAAACTGAAAGAGAATACGCGTAGTGCTGGTAAGGTTCAGCACTACCATACTGGGGATTGAAGACAAAAAACTGCCTAAACTGAGAGGCATTGACATGCTCATTGTGGGAATATGGAGTATCTTGGACTTTGTTGTCTTTTTCATTGCATCTTTAAATATATGCCATTAACTGAGTTAATCTGTATTTTGAAGAAGTTAATTTTGAGTTACTAGTGTAGTAAGTTTTGCTGCTATGTGTTTTTCTTGTTCTAGTCACTTCTAATGTCTTCATTTTTATAGCTGCAAAGTATATTTGGGTCAGAAGAACGCTTCACTAGTCATTGGGAACTCAAAATCCGTCCCAAAGAAGATACTAACATATACTTGATGTTTACACCTACTCGAGTAACTTGCTGCTTTGCAAAGCTGGAAATCAAACAGCTGGGCATTCGATCACAGCCAGGAATTAAGTTTACTGTAAGAGTCCCAACCTAACTTCTAATAATTTTAAATGTACATTTTTCATAATTAAAATCTAGCACTTAATAGCTGTTTCTGTCAAACCCCTGAAACTTCAAGATACACACTATGGGTATCTGTACATTTGTTAAACATTATACGGGCACTAAATTTCACAGTTGGAACATTAGCATCAACTTTGCATGCATTTTTTTTCCCTTGTGAAGGAAGAAGAAATGTTTTATGTACTATATTAAAAATAACCTAAGATTTTAACTCAAAGTAGCAAAAAATCTGAACTTGTCTTGTTCTATAAATAGACCTTAAATGAACTTAAAGTAGAACTTGAAAAAGATGGAATAGAGATGTAGGCCTTTCTAGTTCATGCAAAGTCTTTTCAGTTCACATTTTAAACACTGTCATTTGTTTTTCTGTAACTTTATGTAGTTTTCCATAGTTGTACGAAAGTTTTACAAATTTTTTTTTTGTGGTGGTTTTTTTTTTTTGTTTTCTCTCCCAGATACCACTGTCTGGATATGGAGGAACAAGCAATATAATTTTAGAAAATGTTAAGAAGTTGTCACATAGTTACATGGTTACACTGGATGGATTACTGTCGGCAAGATTGCGGAAAGCTTCCTTCCATGTAAGAAACACGGGTTCTCGGGCTGCCTATGTTAGAGCACTGTGCTTGGCAAATGTACAGACCAAAACAGTGATGGATCCTCAAGTAGTGATTGTATCTCCAGACAAGTTTGTACTAAGAGAAGGAACACATGAAGTAAGTACAGTACTTGATTCTGACGATATTGTATTAATTAAAATGAAAATAAGTATAATCAATGAAAATATCTGACTAGTTCTGTATTAAAATCTCACCTAACTTTTATTAAGTCCTGTTTCACTTGTATTGCAGTAATTTGTTGACTCATATTCCAAACATTCATACTAACAATAAGATTTTCTTTTCCTGAGTGTGTTGTCTATTTATTTTATCAGGTGGTTACTGTAACATGGAATCCAAAGGAAACATTCCATACAACAAACATGCTGGTATCAACAGTATTTTTTTTTTGTGGAGATGAAGTTTCTAGGCAGCAGTATCGCAGGTAAGATGTGCTTTGCTATTGTGACAGATGTTTAATAAGAAGTTAGAACTAGAGGTGTGTGCTGCCACAAGTATGGTCTTAACATGCTTCCCAAAATAGCAAGAACAAACTGAAAGACAGTGATGATATGGAAAGATCTATTAGGTGTTACATCTGTAAGTTGTTGATGAGGGGTTTGGTTTATTCATTTGTCTTTGCTTACATACTGTAGCTACAATCCTAGTTAAGAGTTTTATTCTTTTACCATTCTTGAATTCAAGTGTCTTGGGTTTTGGGGGTATGTTTTCTTTTTTGTATCAAAAGAGATTTGCGTGGTGTCTCTTAGCAATACGTATGTAACTTTAGTTTTGAAAGAAAAGGCTCATAAAAGGAATAGTACTGAATTAAGTTTTGAACAAGGTTTGCATCTTGGTTTGCTGAATTCTGTTGACAAAGATAGTATTTGAGTAGATGTGTATTTGAGGGAAATAACATCCACATGTGCTCGTAATACGCTAAGGGAACTTGTAGCAAATATTTTGCTGATCTTAAAAAGAGGCTGTGTTACTCTGAATTTCATTTTGTATGACTCAAACACACAAAAAGGGCAAACTCTACTTGTAATGACTTAAGTGGCACTTTTTGACTCGTGCTGTTTGGAGTGTAATGCAGAATGATAGGACTACATAGAGCACTAAGGTGCTGATAATCATAATTTAGTGCAAAACTTCAGAACAGCATTATTTCATGATGGCTTTTAAATATGATTGCCTGACAATGTGTGAAAGTCATTGTATATATTGTTATCAAAATGAGGTATTAAACATAGCTGAACTTACCTGCATGACTTTAAATAAAAAGCTCATGGCATAGCTGCATTTCTGACCTTAATAGGAAACTGGTTTATTTCAGATATCTTAGAATATGCTTGTTCCTGATTTTTGTATAAACTCTTTTGTGTAAGGCAATTCTCACTATCCTGGACTCTTTTGTATGAGGCAGTGTTCACTATCATGGAATTCTCCAAAGGCAAAAGTATTTAGGGAAAAGTTTTGATCTATAGATCAACAGAAAACCCATTCAGAAGCCCAATGCAACTACATAGGTAGTCTTGGAAACCTTTTCTGTTTAGATTCTGGATGTTGGTATGTGAGCGAAATGATTTGTTGTTGATTTTATTAGTCAGCAGGCATGGCATTTTGTTCTTGAAAATAGTGGTCTAGCTGGTTGTTTATTGGTGGGAGGTTCTCTGAAATCTGCCTAATTATTTAAAAGAGATGTGTATTTCTTGTGACGACTGAGTGCTCTAAGGCAGTTAAACCCCATTCTGTAGTTGTGCTCTAGAATAAGAACATGATTTGGGACTTAGGGACAGGAATGTGAAATGAGTACTCTGCCTATTGTGCCAACTTGTGCCTCAAGTTTTTCATTCCAGTATTATATATAGTCAGCAGCCTGGTAAGTAGCTTAGAACTGAGAGTTAGTAGTGGTGAGATATTCTTTCCCCTTCCATGGCTCTGACCCTATCTGAGTGCCAGGTTTCCTCTTGCTGACCTGCAGCTTCCCGTTTTTCCCAGGACTATTTATATCCTTGTGCCTCCCAGTCTTTTCTATCCTGTTGGCAGTCATGCTCCTTGGCTCTGTGTTCCTGCTGTTGGCTGGCACCTGCTGCCACTCTGACATTGACTAGTGAATTTTTCCTCTTAAATGGCTTTCACTTGTAACCAAAATAGCATTCTCTGCTTCCTGTGGTGATTGAAACATCACTCAAATGCCTGATGTACTTATCAGAAATCTAGGTAGGTATGACTGACAGCAGAGAACAAGTATCATGGAAAGACAAACACATGGTAACCATTATTTCAGTGTTTTCCTTTACTCTGCAGCAATAGAGTAGGTATTTCTTTAACCATTTTAAGATTGTGAAAGGACTTCAGTTTCAAACGAATGCTCACAGATTTGAGTTTGGTGTAGTCAAGAAATGATTGAGTGAAAGTTATGCGAGATTCTTACCAATCTTATCAAACTTTTCAACCTGTTGTTTCTAGTACTTTTTGAAATTTAATGACTTCTATTTCTTTCTGTCTTTAACAGAGCTGTGAGGTATAAACCTGAGATAGAAAAACACATAATTCCAGAAAACAGCTTATTAAGAAACATTGTATTTGATGAAGAATTTAAAGGGGAGCAGCTTGTGACAGAAGGTAAGCCTATAACTTCTTAAAAGAAAAGTCTAATATTTGGTTTTGGGTGGGAAATGAGCTTTTGCCTTGAGTCCTAGTTACTTCTTTGCTATTTTTCTTTATAAACGTGGAAATAAAATTCTGAATTTGGACAGATATATTGGGCAGAGTTTTGTCATGTTTTCTCTCCCCTGTCCAGATGAAGTTTTAAGCCAGTGTTAGAGTCTAGGCATCCTTGTTTATCTCTTATTGCCTTACTGTGAGAGTTTTGCTAATGGTAGCTTAATTTTTTTGTCCTTTCTGTAGAAAACAAGGCCCTCTTCTTGAATCTTAGTGGAGTTTTTGTCTCTTTTTGAGGGCATACTTTCCTGACTTTGTGAAATACAGCTCTCTTATGTATTCTTTCTTTACTCAGTCGATTGATTTGAGGTGAAGGCCATTGTTATAAAAAAAGCCAGGAAACAGACTCATACAGCACTGCAAATATGCCTTCAAGGAGAGGTGCTGGAAGAGTAGCTCTTAGTAAACTGGATTATTTTTACTCATTTTAACAATAATACAAATTTCAAGCCCTTCCTTATCTTCTTGTTACTCAGTGGTGTCCGGTGTGAATAGTACAATCTTATTTTACACGGGTTATTTTTCACTGACTTTTCAGTGGGAATATCTACAGAATTGATTTTTGTTCCGTATTCTTATAAGTCTAATATTTCACAGGAACTAATAGTAGTACCTGGAGTTAAGAAGTAGGATTTTTTTCTCTTCTGTAAGGTGATATCCTTTAGTTGAAAAGTAAGTTATTTTTTTCAAATCTAAATGCTTCTTTTTCTTTTTGCCCCTTTTAAACGAAAGATTGTTAAAGAGATGATGCTAATAAAAGCTCGAACAATAGGATACCTTGGCTCTAAGGGTTGCATTAATGTGAGGTTGGATCCCTAGTTTTGGTAGTGCCTTTTCTCTTTCAAATACCACAGAGGTATTTGAAAAAAAAAAAAATTAAGAAATTGCACACTACTGTTAGTGTTTGAAATAGTGTGGTGTCAGATTTTCACTAGTCTACTTGCTTGATCCATCAGTGTGGTGTGGTCTAGGGCCAGCAGCTGGAGGATCCTTATTGTACCTGTATGTTCCCAGTCCTGAGTCTTCATCCTGACCAGCAGAGAGGGAAGCAGGATGAGGCCGTTGGTGCTGTTTATGTTTGCTGAGTGCCTCTGTCTGTGTTGGTCTCTGTTGACTGGCTCTGGCTCTTGAGTTGCTTACTGGGAACGTGTGCTCAGCTTTGCTACTGATTGGACCTGTGGGCACGTCTGTGAGGCTGCCAGACTCAGTTACTCCCTAACACTGATGTGGTTTGCTGCACTAATCAAACATCCTTTGCATTCCGATCTAATATGTTTCTAGTTATTAAAGTATGCTTCAATGACTAACTGAACAGAGGCAGTGGTTGTTGCTATTTAACATCTCACAACTTTTTATTCTAAAGCAGAACTTTTTATTCTAAACCTGAAACGTTTCGTGACTTCAGTAGTTAGGTTGTCAAAATGAATTTAGTTTCCAAAGTGTGTTAACATCTTGTCTGCATATGGACATATCGTTAAAGAGGAGGGAAAGAATTCTTATCAAGTAGTATTTGCAAGATCCTCTTGCCTATTTCTAGGTATCATATGATGTACTTTGCTATATTTTATAGTGCTTAAGCTTTTGTATAGAATCGTTTTTGTGTGTTGTGATTGTGAGGGTGGCACCATCATGCTGTTTGTGTGCTGTGATTTGGGTCTGACACTTTGGGTCTGGAATTGTGTGCAGTGTGACCTTGGCATTTTAGCTTAATGATACCATGAACTAGCCATTTTGATATTTTAAGTTGATGAAAATGAGATAGGCTCTAAATATTTTAATGGGTTATTTGAAATTTGAGATTTCTTGAACTCAATGGAATTCCATTGGAGGGTGGGAAAGGGAATAAAAGACACTTTAGAGTAGAAATAATGGTCATCCTAAAGAAAGAATATACTTTCAGTCTGAATTTTCATATATATGACAGAATAAATAAATTATTTCTTCCAAAAAACACATTCTGCTAGACACCGTTTTGCAAGACAGCTTTGTTAACATTTAAATTCTAACTAAAAGCACTAGTCTACAAGAGATGTTGATCTGTCTTATCTGTAACTCAGTTGTAGTAGCTATATACAATATTAATTGTCCCTTGTATCTACTAAGTAGCAAAGGAAATACCAGTTGAGACACATCTATCCTTTGAGAAATGGTCACTTCATCATTCTACTTGTTCAGCATTAAATGACTCAAAACAAAGGAGAAAACTTGACTATTAAACATTTTAATGAAACTTTTGGTTATTTTTACATCATGCTCTTATGTTCCTGACCTTTTGGTGTTAGATTGAATAGACTGAATAATTCTCTAAAGCTGAATCTCTTTCTGTGAAGCCTTAGGAATGTATTGGTCTTATTGTGAGGGTAAAAGATAAAACCTAACTTTAATAATTAGTATATACCATTTGTATACAGGTGGAAAAGATCTATCTTATAATAAAAAAGTTAAAATTGGCACGTATTTGGATTTAAGTATTAAATTTGATGTTAATATTGAATTATGCCTGATAACTGATCTTGCAGGAAGTAATTTTTGAATGATCTAGGATATCTTAGCTGACAGATTATTAACTAGGTCTTTGTCCTAAATCTCTGTTGTGTAATTTCTGGGTATTATAGATTTGTTCTTATTAGATTTGCTCTATTACTCTCATTTTTAGTATGTGGTATCCCACGGGAGACAAATGATATCTGTCTTTTCTATGCAAATATGCAAAAGGTTATCCTTTCTGTGGTTGGATATTCCACTTATGATCAGCACTCTCCTGGATGTCATTTGGAATTGGACAGGTAACTACAGTTAGTAACTATATGTATGTAACTTCTTCTGGCAAGAGTGGTTTAAACACTGGATCTGGTTGGATCTGGTTGCCCAGAAAGGCTGAAAAGTTTTCATCTGTGAAGTAATTAAAAAGCTGACTGATCAATGTTCTGCTGTAGCTGACTCTCCTTTGGGCAGTGATGTCGGGATTAGGTGATCTCCAGAGGTTCCTCCTGACCTCCAGCATGTGTTGCACAGCACTCTGTGAAACACAACTTGCATTGACTTATTCCCTGTGGTACTTGTTTCCTCTATACCTGTTCTATTCAAATTATTTTATATTATTATCTCCTGAAGATAACTGTTTATTTTAATACCTTCCATTCTAAATGGGACCTTCCACTTCCAAATGTTCTGTGAAAAAGCTGTGTCATTATATAACTGCTGAATTATTTTTTACTTAATAATGGAGAATTGAATTACATTGAAGACCCGTGTAAAGAACATTGTCCTTTATAAATAATAAAAATTTTAAGAAATACTAAGAGTAGGCTATTATAATGACTCATAAGTTATTTTTATTACCGTTTTTAATACAATCTTATTTTCAGGTTTGAGAACGTTGTCAGACATACCAATGCAACTCTGGATGTTCTTCCTGTTAAGGGACCTCAGGGTCCTTCAGTATCTGTAAAAACTAATGATCTGGTTCGGAATAAATCAGACACTCAACAGACTTGGGCTGTTAAACCTGACTGTTTGACTTTGACGTGTCCTTCTATTGGTAAGTATTTTTTAAAGAATAGAATTGCCACTGTGGTATTCAGATAACTGTACTGCATACTGTGTTTGGAAACGTGACTTGGCCAGTAATCTTCTGCAGTGGTTCATATCTAAACAGTAAACTTGGTTTGAACACAATTTTGATTCAATTGTCAGAGGTTGTGTGCTCTGTGTGTGTATAGGTATAGTATGCACTGCGTACCTATGAAGATTTTAAAGCATTGTGAAGGTAAAATTAGGGCAGAAAATATTTTAATTGGTGCATCTCTCTATATTAACATTTTTCTGAATTTTTGTACTACTTTTTTTTTTTTTTTTTTTTGTATTACAGGTGGAACAGCGGATACTAGACATGTGCAAGTTGTCAACAATTCCAACAGAACGTTGACATTTGAGCTTTCCTGGCCAGCTCACTGCCTTACTATAACCCCACAACATGGAGTTGTTGAACCAGAGTAAGTTTCTTTCTATAAGTTCCTTTACGTGTGAAAGTGTGAGGAGGTTTTGGAGGAATTTATTTTTAGTTAGCTTAGGAATGTAGTTAATTTAGGAATTTTAGTTATTTTTTAGGAATTTACTTTAGTTTGCTTAGACTATGCCTTGAAACTAACTATTTTAGTGCAAGGTTAATCTTTTTATGAACTAACACACAAATCTAGCTTTTATATTTTAGGACCTTACCCTTTTATGGTTCTGTATATAGAGAGTGTTCTTCTGTCTCCCACCTGGATACCAGGAATTTTCTATGCCTGAAAGTGCTATTATTATTATTATTATTGCATAACTTTTCAGGAACTGGGTGTTCATTGAAGCTGCAGATTTTAAGATCTCCTTTTGCAATAGTTTTTTGTTTAAAAGTTGCCTGGGTGTTTAAAAACAAGAAAGACTTCCTCCCTTCCCACAACAAACAGCCCCCAAAATAGCAGTTCTTATAAAATGCTGATATTCCTCAGAACTTGACTGTGGGATATATTTTTTTTTTTATTATTTTGACAAAACTGGGTTTTACCATTCAACCTTTGGCTTCTCAATGAAATAATGAAAGGTATGAAAATAATGACAAGCCAGTGTCTGCTTGCCCATGTCTTAATTAGCAGTATTTTGGCACAGTAGTCATAGTATCAGTGCATATGTGTATGAGACTTTTCACAGATGCCAGCAAAGACTTTCACAATTAACACTTGAAAGTTCTGCCCACCTCTCCCTTCTAAATTTATGGTGATTTTTAAGGTCAGTTCAGGAAAAGTTTTAAGACCCTGTTATTAGACTCGTCTTCCAAAAAAAAAAAGTCTCCCACAGTAACAATAGGTATTACTTTCAGAGTTGTATTTAAGTAGTTGCTTTAAATTTGAAGACATTTGCCCAAACATACTTCTCTTCAGTCCTGCGTCACTGATAATATTTAAACACTTAATTTCATATTCAGATAGATGTAAATTGCTGGGAAACTTTCGTCATTAGTGAGGAAAAACATAAATAGGGCTCCGTGGAAGGGCTAGGATATCTACCTCATTTCAGATTCAATCAGTGCCAAGAACAAACAGTCTTAAAGATGTAACAATGAACAACTACCCAATAGCTGTGAAAGTAAGGATGTTTTGAGTGTCTCATACCCTACATTCAGGACTGTCTGTGGAATGATTTCTTAAAAAGAGGGTATTAAGGGCCTTCTGCAAGCAGTCTTCTTGCAATGCAGAATTTTAAAATGTGTTCTCTTCACTGGAAAAGAGTGGGCTGAATTCTCACATGTTGGGTCCAATAACTACTTTGGATCAAGAACAGAGGTCCACAAGTAGGAAACAGATCCGTGGGAACAGCTGACTTAAGCACAGCAAGCTGCATTTGCCCAGTTTTCTGTTTTTCATGACCATCTCCCTGCAGTGCCAAGAGCAGTCAGCCAGCCAGGATCTTTTTATACTATGCACTGCAATGACTGGAGCCGACGGAATTCTTGAACTGAGTTAGGCCATGAAAGGAGAAGGTCTGATTTCTTAGTGAAGGTGAAAGAAGGTCCTAGGGATCAAGGACTGACTCTGTTATGCTAGAGCAAACAGATCACACTCTGTTTCACCTTGACTAAACCCCTTAAGTTCTGTGGAATGAGCTAAAGGAAATCTCTAATCTGCCTGAATGTGGAATATCAAAAACCTGGGTCCCTTCTGAATTTGGTACCATTCCAGGAGATTTCCTGTGGAAATGAGCTGAAGCTAACCTCTGATAATGTTGTTGTGCCTCAGTGTTGAGAGTATTGGTAACTGCTGGGAAAGGAATTGCACTTTTGGAGTGGGAACTGTTGGAATCTCCAAAGGCTGCATGAGCCACCTTTGGAAAATGTTTCTTCCCTAGGCTCCTTTCCATAGCAATAGAAGTTCTCAGAGGTTATGTCTTTAGGTTGACTAGGACTCTTCTGAGAGACATGTGGTTTGTGACCCCATGCAAGCTGGATTTCTGTGAGAAGTTTCAGTAAATGTCCAAGACAAGCTGGTTAGCAGCAAAGGCAGGGGAATGGTTTCTGGTAACAGGTACTGTGTGTACTTAAGAAAGCGTATTCTTATGAACATGGTTGTACATGAGAGAGAACCATAAATGTGACTGAAAAGATTCTGAAGACTGCTAACATTCAAAAAGAGTCTCAAAATTCTTTGAGGAAATACCAGTATCCAGATTTGATATTTAAGACTGTTAACATCTGTTAGTTGAAGTTTGTAGAGATGGTCATATTGTGACGGTGATTATGGAACTCATCTTGTTCCTACGCTAAATTTTTCAAATGTGAAGTGCTATGCTAATGGCGTATTAAGCTAATTCTTCAGGTGTAGCTTGAGTGTTTTTGTGCACATACAACTAATGACCTTTACTTCAATTATTTTGTACTTATTTTTCAAATACTTCATTACTTAACTATCTCCCCTTTATTTAAATGAATCTAGTACAGAGTATGGAACACTGTATACCAAAATTTGTTCTCACTGGTTCAGTGACTGCCTGACTTCATTACTACTGCTACTTCATTTTTGTCTCTTCTGTGTCTTCTACTCTAGATAACTACAGAAAGCATCGATAACATTGAAAGGCTTTTTTTTCCAGGATCAGTTCTGTAAGGGAGGAAGGAAAGCAATCTGCTTCTCTAAAACTAGAATTAGTTTAAAAAATTTTTGAAATGCAATTTGTGCAGTATACTTTGAACACCAACATTCCCTTGTTGACTAGTATTGAAGCTTTTTTTTCCTGAAGCATATAGTTACATATCTACTTTATGTGGCCTGTCTGGTTGTATATGTTTAACAATAGATAAGATTTATTTTTTTCCCCTTTGCCCCTTTAGAACCATCAATGACAGGTTTATTAAATGTGTTAGCATTAAGTTTTTGGCTACTAAAGCTTAATAATATATTGGATATCTGAATACCTTAAATTTAACTACCTCTAGAGCATCTTCACTTATTTGCTATCCTAGAAGTGCATCCTTTTTGGATGGGTAGTGAGATCTGTTGTAGATACTCATTCTTATATGAGGAACATGAGGATCATGCTACCTGGCTTTGGTTTTTTTTCTTCATTAGGAGCAGTGCACTAATTCTGGTGAGTCCTAATCCTGCACTTGCCACAAAGCCTTCATTAGTTCCTTGGAGTGGCCTAGTCTATATCCATAGTGGTAATGGACTAAAGGTACGTGGTTTACTTGAGACTTGACATTGTAACTGTTTATTTTACTTTGCCAGATAAGGTCTAATAATGTTGCTAAAACCTTTTGGGTATGAGTCAACTTCCATTATTCATTCCAATTTGTAAAGTTCTCTTTAAAAAAAAAAAAAGAATAGAAGTAGAGATGCTGTTTTGCAAAATGAGATTCTTAGTTCATTCATCTCTGAAGAAAAACTTTGTGAATGCTTCAGCTGAATTGCCAACAAAATTGCATCTGTACACCCACCACTGCCTTAGGCATCATTTTCTAAAACGCTAAGTGTAAGTATGTACACATGCACATAAAAGTAGTCTATGTTGTGTTTTAAAATAAAAGAAGCTAAAAGAGGTTATTGGACAAGTCACCGTACCTTCTTTGGACCTTCCATAAGGTAAACTTAACCTTCTGGACAACAAGTCTGTGATAAAGAATGTCTAGAACAGGTTCTTGCTCTTCATGGATTTTAATCCAAGAGTTTTCCCTGATTGAATTAAGGCATGTAAATAAAATTTAAGAAAACCAACAGTTTCTTCTTTCATCAGTATGAAAGCAGAAGGACTCCTTGGTTATCTCTCCCAATGAAAGAGACCTCTTTTTTTTATTTTTACAGCCCATGTGTATTTTGGTTTAATTGTAACAATGCATAGAGAGAGAAATAAGACACTGGAAGGATAAAACACTGTGCCTGCTTTCCTTCTTCATGAAGGGAAGTGAGCAGTTGGAAGCTACCTTAAAAAACCCCAAACAAACGGGGAAGTTGTTGAGAATGAAATGATGATTACGCACATATTTAACTATGTTGTGCTCTACAATATGAGAAAAGGATTGAAGAAATCTAATAGAACAAGTGTAGAGAATGTAGCAAAACCAATCAAATTATAAGAGATCTGGTAGTTGATAATGCTTTTGCCATTTATTTGCTACCTATCCGAATCAGCAAAAAGTATGCTAAGGTTTTACTAGCATTAACTGAAACCTTTTAAAGTGCTTATTATATAGAAGAAATGAATACAAAGCTCATTCTGAAGGAGGCAGACCTGTTTCCATTCTCTGCAAGCAGAGAATGTTGTAGGAGTTGTCAGTTAAACTAGTTAAAATTATTATTCCTGTTAAATTAAAATGTGTAGATAGCAATTTTTCAGTAAGTGTTCCTTTTCTCTTGAGTTAAACTTGTCTTAGAATCTTTAAGCTTTTGAGGCTGGAGAAGACCTGATTTAACATATGAGACCTTTCTCCTCTTGGAATGTAAAGCTGAGCATGAGCTCTTATAGCTCAGGGAAATAGAGCTAAATGTTTTCACTTGTTAATATATCAATATTCACTGTTTAAAACTTTGTTTTTCTCCAAATTGTGCAAAAGTTTGTTAAAGTGCATATTCAAGAGGCAGCCACACACAGAGTGTCTGGAACAGACTTTCCATGTAGAAGATGTGATATATTTACTCCACAGTCAGAAAATCCTACTGTTCATGTGGAAAAGCCTCTCTCCAGGCTCCCTCTAACAAAAATGGAGATAAAGAACAGAAACATTGTTTTTCCTAAAACAAGACCTGGCCAAAGCTCAGGTAATAGCGCTTATTTATTAAATACAACATCTGTAATATCATGTGTTTGGAGATTTTGTTTACTGTACTACATGTTTGGAAACTTGAGTACCTTGACTTTGATTTTGTTCTTTTAGTCTGATAAGTGTGAATGTCTAGTTCCCCCCTTCTGTCTTTAGTTTGAAATGTTGGGTTTTTTCGTGTGTGGGGTTTTTTTGTTTGTTTTGGTTTTTGTTTGTTTGGGTTTTTTTGTTGTGGTTTTTTTGTTGTTTTTGTTTTTTTCTTATTTGTTTTTTCTCCTTATACAGTATAGTCACACCTTTTTCCCCACAGAAAAATTTGCATACAGCAGGTAAGTTGCCAGTTTTTTAAGTGATGAGTGCAGCTCTACTGTGTCTGAGCAAAGAGAGCGTTTTAAGGTTACTGCATCTAGTTGAAGCTCTTTTGGCTCAATGCACTTTTGGAGTAGATCCATTCTCATCTATGTTTATGTCCCTAAGATGTAAGATAAATCTGTCTGTGTTTAGCAGAGAAATAAATGTTCTTCCTTAAAACAGGGGGAATATCAGCTATGAGACTGTTTGTCCTTGTCTTCGTACATAATGATTGAGGAGGACACTGTTGATAATGGAGTCTGAAATGCTCATTATTCCAGTAATAACTAAAATTCTCGAAGTAACTCTATGAAACTGTCGTTCTGTTATCTAGATACCAGATTTTTTTGTAGCACTTACTTTTCTAGGTAAGGAGGGATTTCTTAATGACTCATTGACATTACATTTTATCCAACAGACTTAAGATCTTTCAAAGCTTAATTTATCAATTATATCTGGAGGTTTTTTGCTAAAATTATGGAATAAGGTTGTAATATAATACTTCTTTCCTTTTTTAATAAATGTCCTATATATTGTATATATGCAGCTAAACTTCTGAAAGTGCTGCTCTAGACTGAGATGATCTTGTCCTGTTAATTCTTGCTGAGTAACAAATCCATACTAGGATGAGAATGGATTTTTTTTTGGTGCAATTTTATTTCGTCCCAAACTGGAATACTCTGAGGTTTTTGTTTCTGAATGGTCAAATAATATCTTGGGGGGGTGTGTGGAGTTGGGTATCTTTTAGCTGTTTGTGGTGTGTGGTGTGATGGTTTTGGTTTCTTTTTGTATACTGGTGTGTGAAGGTATCTGCCAAAAACCTGAATGCAATCAAGTGAGACTGTTGGAGGTGACTTAGATCTCACTGCTATTTGTCATGTTCTGGGTTTATAAGAGCCTAACTTCTAACTATCAGCAACACAATCACATACCATTCTTTGATATGCTTCAGGTTCTTTTAGAGGATTATGTATTATTGTTGGAGGGTTATCGAGGGTGAGATTGAGGCTTCACCGTGTTTATTGTAAGTGTCATCAATAAGATTCTTCCCTAGAAAACTTCCAAATTTCTTCTGTATAAGCTTTCAGGAATTTTATGACAGCATGCTTTGTTTGAGTCTGCTCTTGGGGTTGTTACCATGAAAACTGTTTCCATTAAACTTGTTTGTCTAGAAACACAGTTTCTGCTTAGACTCTTTCTCCTAGAGATACTTGAACAAAGAGATTTAGTATACTAATCTGTTATTTCTCTTCCAGAGAGCTACCTGGAAATGGAGAATAAAGGGGATGAAAATGTGAAGTGGAATTTGTCATCTTTTGCACCACCTTATGTTAAAGTGAGTGAATGCTTGCATTGAGAGTTTTATGCAAATCTCTGGGGTTTTTTTAACTCCTCTCTTCTTGCTTCCTCTCAAGAAAGAGTATATATTTGAGCATGACCTCAGTTACAAAATTTTTTTCTCTCGGCAAAATATTTTACTCCTTTTTCATCTCTAATGTGGTTCCTTGACTGTGAATCAGTCAGTGGTCTGTGAGACAGTTCCTGGTTCATTTACTGGCTTACAGAGTTTGCTTGTGCTCATACAGTATCACCATCCAGATTGCGTTAAGTAAGCAAGCACACGTGAAAGACAGGTGTCTCTTTTTGGATCCAGAATGCTAGACTTGCCTTGTTTTGAGACTTGTGCTGCTGAAAGTGTGCTGTATGTTGTATCTCTGCAGGTAATTTGAGTTACATCAAGGATATTTTAATTACAGTGCTGTTGCCTGTGCAATTACTGTAGCTGTACTATTGATATTTGTAAAAGCTTCCCTACTTTTTTGGTAGTCTGAAATGCTGTGATGATAATTTTGATTTTATGCTAGAATTGTTGTGGTCCATTCTCATGAAATGATGAAAAATGGTTACATAGCACTCTTAGCATTACCCCATAAGATGGGGTATGTCATGTTCCAGGCACTGGACCACCTCTGAACTGCGTCAGTAGTCATGGTGACTGCACAGATGTAGTAGTTTCAGTCTTTATTAATTTGCTTTTAGGGAGTCAATATTACTTGTTCACTTGCAAGCAGCTTGATTGGGTGTATTTTCCTCAGCCCTTTGCAAGGGTGTGTGTGGGTGTATTGTGTTTTTTTTGTTTGTTTTTTTTTTTTTTTTTTTTTGGTTTTTTTTTTTTTTTCCTTTCTGAATCTGACTCATACCTTTATTTGCAGGATGTGGATGGAAGTGGTAGTGTTTTTAGGGTTACTTACTCTGCTTTCAACTGTTCCCGTGTTTCTGGTACTCTTGAAGCTCATGGACAAGAGAAGGTAAACTGACATGTATAAATATTTAGGCATAGTAGTGTATCTCAATTGTAAAATAGGATCTTAAATGAGAAATTTTATCTGATAATGATTAAATGTTGCACTTTCAGTATTGGGTTCTGGAGTCTGTATCAAGTAGTCAGTATCTGCTTATCTCAGCTGTTATAATGTCAGCTGAATTGATTCTAAGAATTCATGCAATCAAAGTAGTTTGATTTCAGCTTGGTGGTGTGTTTGTGTTACTGTTGGGGGTTTTTTAAGGCCAAATTATTTTAGAACAGAAAATTGTTTGAAATGTTTTGTAAAAGTCCAGCAGAAAATCTCAAATAATGCTGGGTTCTTATGAAACTGACGTGAGAACTGGCTTTCCCTTCCTTAGAAACAAACATTCCTGTCATACTTTTTTAAGAACAGTTGTCTGTTCCTAAAGTTGGATTTCATTTGACTTACAGTTTTATCTCCTGGCCAGTAGAGGGTTTCATAACCACAATTATAAAACACATCCAAGAACATACTGAATGGGTTTGTAAGGGGCTTCCCTTTCTTGCCTTCTCCTGTGTAGTTTTATCTCTTCCTCTTCATAAACACCTATCTTGTAATTGTCATGGATTAGTATGACATTATTTCTATGAAGATGCAATTCATAATCTATTTACAAGAGTGAAAAACTTACTCCTGTCCAGTTTCATAGTAATTCCATAGTATTGCAAACCATTATTTGAATTTAAACAGTTGTGCTTGCCTTAGCAATTCTAGTTCAGGCCTATTTGAATAACGTTTATGTTATTGGCATGTCAGGCTCTTGGCTGGAGCTGATAAGGTACAGTGCTATCATGATGTGCTGGTTTTTGCAGTGGATATGATATTTGGCTAATTAGATATAGTTGTAGTGATCTCTTCATCTGCTGCTCTCCTTCTCTTTCTTCCCTCAACCTCAGCTTTAAAAACAATGCAAGTTTATTCTTGGATTAACCTGGTACAGCACGTTATGGAGACAAACCCTTGTTACATAGGTGACCTTTAAGAATGATCAAATTCATAATTTGCAAGATGGTTTAAATGTCAGGCCTTCTAGTGAATTGTAGCACAATGTACTTACAGACTTGGCACCGGAGGAGTAGATTTGTTCACAGTTTAGTTGACAGATGAAGGAAGGTATCGCTGTTTTTCAGCTGCATGTATTTCCCCTCCTGGTCCCCTTTTCCTCAATTTTACTAATAGAAGTAATTGTGCAAGCACTTGCTGACTTTGCTTAAAGCAGATAAGCTGAACTCAGATTTTGTTTGAAATTGCTTGCACAACCTGTTTCATCCAATATCTTCTCTTGTAGGCAAAGGAGGACTTAGTTTAGTTGTATTGTTTTCTGCAAGATCACCTGTGTGTGGCATGTATGTTCTGTAGTGTGTAAATTTTCTGCTGGCTGAACCATAACTTTTTGCAGGTAAAATTGTAAAGATGTCAGGGTATTTTAATAATCTTCTGCAAAATTTTTCTCTTTTTTTTGTAGGTTGCTGTAATCTTTTTACCTAGAGATAAAGGGGATTACTCCCAGTTCTGGGACCTTGAGTGCCACCCAGTTGAAAAGCCTAGTTGGAAACATAAATTAAAATTTCAGCTTTCTGGGACAGTGAGTATATAAAATGCTATAAATGCTGTCTTGAGCAGAAATTTTTGATAATATCTTGATTTTACTATACAGTACTCTTATACTCTGGTATATTCTGAAAAAACCCAACCTTTCTAATATTTTTGTTGGGCTAAATTGTATTGTTTTTCTTATGTTACAAAAATACATTCTCTCTCTTGCTTATGTGATATGCTTATGGCATTATCTTTTGCCATGTAAGATGTAAGACTTTATTTTTCTCAGAGTAAGTAGAGAGAAAAACTTGCCTTCGGGAGGAGTTGTTTCTGTAGGCAAAGATTTTTTTGTATAAGACACTAAGTGGTTTGGTTTTATCTTTGTAAATAAATAGCAAAGTAACTGCCCTTTGCTATATTATGTAAATGCAATTTTGGAATTTTCTAATATCCAGATTGGAGGTATCCACATGTCTCTAAATGAACCTGTTTCAGTATTTTATCAGAGTAACAGTGTGGGTGGGGGTGATGCTGAGATTTGTGTATGGAAGCAATTGGGTTTGAGCTCTCCTCTGCTACCCTGTTGTTCCTCAGCTCAAACTTTATAGTAGGGCTTGGAAGAAGAGTGTTAGAATTTAGAAGTGGTTTTCTGTGCTCTCTCTCCTTACCTTGCTTTTAATCCCTACCTCACCATCCATACAAGAAAAATTTACATAGGACAGAGGATTTACCATAAGGAAGAATTAGTTCTAATGATTAGTTAAATAAGCTGAATGTGAAGAGCTTTGTACATTCAATATTGCGTGATTGCTATATGTGCTTTGCTGTCCTTTCCAGAGGGTTTGACTTGAGTTTTCTCAGAAGCCCAGACAAAGATTTGGGATCGTTCTGTAGAGAACCAAGGCTGCTGCAGTAGTAGGAACCTTACTTACCCTTCTTGCTGGGGTACCTTACATTTTATTTTGTAGGATCCTTGTTCTTTCCAAATTAATTTTGTTGAAAGATAGTTAAATAACTTTTGACTTTTGGCATAAAAGTCCTGTATAGTGTGTGGTTTGGGAGGCTTTTTTACTCAGCTTTCATCAAATTCTTTGAACATAATTTCTCTGAAAGTGAGGAAAACATCTAAGTTGTTTGTCTGTTTAAAGCTAGTTGAAATAGAGAGAAGATTAATTCTTCAACAGAACTCTGGAGTTTTAAAGAATTCTCTTCTTAAAACGTGACTAATTGTCAGAGCTTTATAAATCTTTGAGCAGCATAACTTGATATTAATGTTTTTGAACTACTGTGTCAAGATTTTTTCTTGATTTTTTTTTTCCCAAAGCTATTAACAATTAGATCTTTCTAGCATCTCTGCACATGGGAAAAATTTTGTAGAAAATACTTGAAATGCATGTCACTATCATTTTCAGAAAGATTTGAAAAGGAAGAACTTTATTTATCAACTAGTAAGGAACTGTACATCTATTTGGGAGAGGGATCTACACAGAACCTTTACTCAGATTGTTGCAGCTTTTAGTTGAGAAGACAAGTCAATTATAATCTGTTATGTCCTAGGAATCAAGGGTTTAGACAGTGTTACTACAACTTTGGAAGGGACTTGAAATCTGGTGGTTTTGCTGAGGCAGAGGGCTACAGCTGTGGTTAATGTGACTTTTGATAGAATCAGGTGGGAAGAGTTGACTGTCATTCAGAGTGGCATTTATTTATAGCACCACTTCAAAAGAAATGAAAACTTTGGAAGAGCTCAGGAAGGAACTAAAAGAACAAGGTTAAGTTAGGAAAATCAGTGGCACATACCACTTTTATTTTTTTTCCTGAAAAATTACTAACTGTACCTTTGATTATGCTCTGCATGTGTTTGCAGTTCTCACCACTGGAAACTGTAATCAGGAACTCAGATCATCATATCTCCAAAGCTGGTCCCAGAGAAAAAGAAAGAAGGGATTCTATATGTACTTTGCAGCCCCAACCTCTCAATACTAGTCATTCAAACTTTGTTTTTTCTTTTCCTGAGAAACATTAGTTGGGCTGCTGTTGGGGGTCGTTCTAAGATCATTGAGCTAAGAGTGACTGTTGCCATTGTGCACAGAAATGTTGGACTGGTATTTTGGTCTAATTATTGGTCCTTTCTGGGTGAACTAGCAAGCACCTACCACAAGGCTGGGACAGCACAGAAGTCCTTTCTGCTCTTCTAGCATGTAGAAAGTTGAACTTCATAAAGAACCCCTGCTATTGTTTGAAGATACCACAGATGTTAAGTGCGTGCCATTTTTTAATTTACATGGTTTATATACTTTAAAAGTTACGCAGTTACACAGCTCATGTATCGTTTTGCAGCAAACTGAGATGCTTTTATGCTTAACACAAAACTTACTGCTAACAAAGAGTTCTTGATTTGATTACTATTATGAGCAGCACAAAGCTTGATCACCTTTGGGTATTCCCCTCCTGTGAGGGGAGGGTAAAAAATCTTTTTAAACTCTGTGAGCAAAATAATTCCAATTTTCAAGCTGTACAAATTTTTGTGCTTCTGAGGTGGATTTGGGACAGCAGAACTCAATTGTAACCATTTGGAATGTTATCATACTGCTCCCATTTGAAACAGGAGAATTCAGTACAGGCTATGGTAAAGCACGCAATACTTCAAGATGCCCTTAAAAAGACTAGGGTAACTTCTGATAATTTTCCATAGTGTACCTTATTCTCATGCAGTCAACTTGCCTTCTGATAAATCAGAACTTGAATGATAACAGAGGCATGATACCCATAGTTTTTCACTACATGGAATATTAAAAGCTCTGGAAACAAGACACGTGCAAGTCCTTTCTTGTCTTTATATATTGGGGTCTACTGGGGTTCATGGGTTATTTGCAACTGAAAAATATTCTTTAAGAATTTTTTTTTGGCTGCCGCTATTTCTGACAGGCTGATTAGCAGCTCTTTCAATAGAAGAAATGAATGCCTAAAAGACAAGTTTGTCATAGCAGCTCTATTGAAGATGAATCTATTTTTTTCATCTTCCCTGCGTAAGGGAATCAACTGCTTGTCTAAAACGTCAGCACCATTTCAGAAATTGACATAATGTTGTACAACCGAAAGTGTAGGAGGTTCTTTTGGTTCTTTAACTTTGTTTAAGATGTTGTGACCCAAGGGACTCCAAGCAGTATCTGGCTAGATTCGTTAAGCAGTGCGGAATTTGAAATTGGTTATTTTGCTAAGTATTTCCTTAGGGTGATCTGACCTCCTTGTGTTAGAATACACTAAATGGGCATCCTGATGATGGTAAATATTTTGGCCTAATTTCTGAGTGTACAAATACTCTATAATACTTCATCTGATTCTGCCTCTCTGGAGAGGCCTTTCTTTGAGAAAGATGTATTGTTCATAACACAAAATTATTACAAAGCTTTTTTCTTGTTGTGAGAATTCAAATTATAATGCTGACTTATGCCTTCCTTCTTTTTGAGCAGTTGTTTAGCCAGCTTGGTTGTTCTTGAGACATATGGGCAGAATATCTGCAGAGGAATTGGGGTTTTTTTTGGCTTTTAGTAAAATCTTTGTTGCTAGCAGCCTTCTTGAGATTCCACCTGCACTGCTAGTTTGTTGTGAACTGTCTTGTAACAAATAAGTATTCGTAAAGCACAGAAGCATGTTAAAGTATTCCTCCTGAGTTATTGCTTTTATCTCAATGATCCAGACTCTCCTTTTCCTGGAAGATTATACTTTAAATAAAAGGTCTGGGATTGGGTAAGGGGAATGACTTATGTACCGGAATACTTAAATACTTTTGAATGTGAAGTTTACAGGCTTCTCTATTTTTTCCAATAGGGTGCTAAACCAGAAAGTGCAACTCCAGTTGTGGAAGCTTCTGCAAGTGCCCTTACAAAAACTGAGTTGCCAGTTATACCAGAAAAGAAGGTTTACTCTGAAGGACGCACAAGAATAGGGTATGTATGGACAAAACTTGAAAACAGTGTGTCTGCAACTGGGTAAAAGGGTTGGGGGGTGGAACCCGACCCCACAACCAAAACCTGTTTTACTATTGGGACATCTACATGATGGAACAGGCTGCACAGAGAGGCTGTGAAGTCTCTGTCCTTGAAAATTTTTGGGATCTAACTGGACAGCCTGGTCTTACCTCACAGCTGACCCTGACTGGAGGAAGAGGTTGATCTGGAGACCACCTGAGTATCTTCTGACCTGAATGACCCTATGATTCCCGGTTAAAGAGTAAACAGCTGCAAAAAACAGACTTGCCAAACCTTTTAATGCCTCTGTATTGTTCAGTCTCATAGGCTTCTCCTTTTCAGTTTGGTGTCTAAGTTGTTTGACCATGATATGCTGTGGTAAATGAACTGGTATCGGCAGTAGAATTTTGTGAATACTTTTTCTATATTTGCCTTTTGGAGACTCCAACTGACTATAAAGTCAATTCTGAGAAAACCACTGTATTGCATGTCTTAACCTTGCTCTTCTTCAGTCTAAAGTTAATTTTCAGTTCTTTTCCTGTGGGATGATATGAATATGTCAAGGGGAGTAAAATTTTTTCGTTAAACATGGCATCTCTGAGAAGAGTCTAGTTCTCAAGTAAAGCATATGGAGGAAAAATTCAGACTTTGAAAGTATGTATAGGTAAATGACTGTATGCCACATGATGCTTTCATTATTCTTTCTGGCTAAAATATCTTGCCTATAGAACTTAAGGTGAGAGAGTTGATATCTTCTGGATCTTTCCATTTTTCCTGATTTAATCTCAGAAAATACACCTGTTATCTTTAAGTATGCAATCAATATATCCAGATCATATAAGTCAGAAATGTTAATATCTTAAATCCCTTTTTCAAATTAGACAAAAGGAGATAATTCAAGGGGTATATGCACCACAAGACCTCTACGTTTTTCCTCCAGCAAGAGTTGGGGAAACATGTACATTAAAGGTCAACTTACGGAATAATTCGCTTAAAACACATGTGGTAAGTTTGACAGACTTTGTCTTAAACAGATAGTTCAATTGCACTGTTTTTTGTTTTCTTTTATTCTTCACAAAGATTGCAATAGTACAAGTCTTAGTTTGTTAGTTTCGAAGGCCAATACTTGAAGAATTTTAGTCTCCTGCAAGTTTTCTCTTTTGTGACTGAATAACTGAGTGTATTTTTAATATGTTTACAACTGAAAAAATAATATAGGCTTGTTATTATTCTGATATAGTGATTTCATTTCTTAACTTTATTAAAATATGGAGGTAAGAATTTTTTTTCTTTTTGCAAGTGTGGGCATTCTTTATTTTTACACTATGGGTCTGTGTACGACTGTATTTGTGAGTGACTTGATTTATCTTAAGCATGTCATAAATTGAATATGATAGGCATATATATAGTGCACTTTTAAGTATTTCATATTAAATTACAGCTGGAATTTTTAAGTCCCAGAGAGCCTTTCTACATCAAGCACTTGAAATACTCTCTAAGGTGAGTAATGCGTATGCTAACATTCTCTCTCTCCTAACAAAAAAATTAACCAAGTAATTCAGTAAGATAAATATCTTATGTATATGTACAGTGCTAAAATATAGATAAAAATATTCTTGTCTAGGTAAAGGGTTGGGCTTTTTTGTTGCCTTTTTTTTGGTTAAGTTTTGGGATTTTGTGTGAGGGTTTTTTGTTGTTTTTTTTTTTCTTGCCAAGCTGTACTCTAATCTTGGTTAGAAGCAGAATGAGACCACACAGTTATTTCTGCATCTGCCAATTTCTTCCCTGCAAATTGTTTCTAACAGTGCTGCTGCTTTTAATGTTAAGCTTAATGCTTCATGTAACCATTTGGCATGCTGTGCACAATCAAGTCATTCCTTCCATTTATACTTTCTGCACAACAGACCAAGCAAATTGCCTTCATCATGCTTCTAATTTGACAAACCTGCAGAGCTGCATCAAAGACTCTCTGCAAATACAAGGTTTGAGCAGCCAGTGGAATTGCCTGGTCATACCAAGTATTTCAGCATTTTACCTGCATAAAAGAAATTTTCGAGTTGGTGGTAACAATCCCTGAAAATAAACCCAGTCATCTGTGGAGTTCATTACAGCAAGTATTTGACAGTAGTATTAGTCATCTCTTCCAGAAGTATAGCATCTCACATGCTCATCTGCAACAGTGGGATTATCAGGAAGGCAGAAATGCCACCATTTCATTATAAGTTTTACAGCATACATTCTCAGTGTTTGGACAGGGTCCCCATTTTAAACACAGGGAAACTAGGAGTATACAGGACAAAAATTGGGAGCAAAATTCTAAATGGAGCTAGGTATTCTGACTCCTAATCTGCTTGGCATTTACTATAAAGATAGGGCTGTGGTGGTGTTAGCCAAAGGTATTCAAGGTATTCTTAAGGCCACTTATCAATGCAAATTGTTGTAACTCCACTTAGGCATGTGTTCCAGTGTTTTTATTTAACTGTCATTTTTAAAAAATATTTCACATGAGATGGCACAGAAGGGTTTTTTTATGGAGGTAGTGACCAAGATAAAATCTGTCCAAATAAAGATAACCTAGCTAGATCTGGGTCTGTACAGCTGAAGACAAAGGACAGGATAACTTGATTTTGTCATCCTTGACAAAAAGATGAGTAACTTCACTGGAAGACACTCTGATATTTCAAAACTATTCTTGAGAAATGCTGTAAAAGCTATTTGGTGTATTTTCTGTAATAAATTATGAACTCCTACTCCATTTTTCTAAAGTAGACTTAACAAGTTTAAAAGTCAGTCTACTTTTTTTTTTCTAATAACTTTGACTGTTTTTTCTTTGGTTGTAAATACTGGCCTTTCCTAGCTTTTTAAAAAATAACTTATCTGAAGTCAACATATAGCACTCTGAAGAAATTCTCCCATTTATGAGCATAAAGCACAGAATTACTTGACTCAGATAGATGCTTTTAAATAAGTGTTAAAAGTGTTTTAAATGTTTTGTTTAAGAATAGCGTCAAGGAGGCTATTAAGAGCCAATGTTAACTGTTTCCATCTAAACTAGATCCTTCTGAATTTGGACATCATATGAAGTAATGTTCAAAACTAACTGGATAAGAAAACTGCAGGAACTTGAAATGTTAGTCTGTAAATAAGAGTGTAAAAATGGAAAGTACCACCTACCTATATGTTTTTTACCAAAAATGTGTTAGGTAGTAAACATGGTCTGTTGCATGCTGTGAATTTTGAGGTCCAAATTTGAAAGCAAGTTTTTGTGTAATCAAGTTTTACATCTGGATAATGAAGCTGCAAGTTTGTATTTAATATCGAGTCCGACCTTCAGAAGTTGTTGGTACAGTGGCTTTGCCAGTTCTTCAGTTGGTTATGTCATCACAAGTACCAGCACACAGCACTGCTACAGAATTTTGTCTTGCATCTATTTTTTTTTTTTTTTACTGCAAAGAGAATACTTTTAACAAGATGGGTCCTAAAGGATACAAACATATGGATGAAACATGAAAAAACACTGGACTTTTAAAAAAGTGTTTGGCTAAGTTGGCTAACTACCAAGTTGTTATGCCTATTAAAAAAAGAGTTTGAAAACAAAGGTGTTTCTATTATATTGCTTTCAGAACCCATCTGAAATAAGTTGATTACAGGGTAGCATATGTTTTAGATAATAGTAAAGGTAGAACTGTTTGTTTGGAGGTTTTTTCTTCACTGATGATTTTTGTTTCCAATAGCCATCCTTCTGGGTGTCAGGGGTTGCTATTCATTGATGAGCCATCTGGTTACTGTGGCTTAGATGGTGCTTACCCATGTTGTTCCTTTTCAGCTTACCTACTGCAGTGTTTAGTTTGTCTATGAAACAGGCTTCAGACATGCCTGACTTTTCAGAAATACCACTTCAAACTGGTGCAACAACCTGTAGAAGCCATACAGTATTCAAAGACTAATTGAGTTGCAGGCATAAGGGGAAGTTTGAAATAAAATAAAAGGTT
Organism: Corapipo altera; assembly: GCF_003945725.1. Classification (NCBI taxonomy): domain Eukaryota; kingdom Metazoa; phylum Chordata; class Aves; order Passeriformes; family Pipridae; genus Corapipo; species Corapipo altera. Next base: position 4,376,632 of record NW_020884903.1, read on the forward strand.
TTTTTTAATAAGAGAAAAAGAATTAATTACAGGGTAGTTTCCTTGTCCTGACGCTATTTTTGACTAGTTTCTAGCTACTCTACTTGAGAAAAATGCTCCATGTTGCTTTGTTTCTAAGAACATTTATGCTATGTAGTAGCTCAAAGAGCTGTTGTATCTGGAATCTGAGCTTTCTAGTTTTGTTAGCTGAAGAAAATGAAAATAACATCTTTCCCTTTGGATTAGGAAGCAAGTGTGGTGAGTCTTATCTCAATTGTTAGAAATCAACTGACTGCTACAAAACAGACTATGTAATGTCTGACTAATTCTGCTTTTAGGGAAGAATGATAATGTGTTTAGCACTTAACAAATGGACACCTGCGTTTAGAGGTCAAGAGGAATTTAATATAGCTGTCATACGCTAAGAAACTGCTCTGCCTTGAGTACCACTGGGGTCATATAGTACATAATCTGGAAATAAATATTTGACAGCCAGATGTGGCCATATCTTAAAAACAGTAATACATAACTTACTGTTGAGTTTTTGATAGTGTAAGTTTGAGTTTGGTTGTATTGTTCTTTTTAAGTGTTATGTAGTATGTAAGGAAGCATACATATATTATTATATATAGACTTCTGCAGCTCTCCTGGCTTTCTACTGAATTTGCTTTTATTTTTGTGAATTCTTAGGTGGCCTAGTTATATGCAGCTTCAGACTATATTCCTAGTAAAATTTGTGTTTTCTAACATAATGCATGTTACAGATTAAGTAGTTGTACTGATGTTCTTCACTTAAAAAAATGGATTTCTTAAAAATAAGCTGAATAAGTATCTTCAACCTGTATATTGTAGATGGAGAAAGAGACAAAGCCTGCCAGATTTGTTATACAACACTTGGCAATGAAGTATGAGACCTGAAACTCTAATCTGGTTGTATTCCTTTGGTACGCTGTTGATTGTGGTTCAGTACAACATATTTAGTGCTTTGTTTCTGTATTAACCCGATTGAAAAAAATACAGTACCATACCAGTCTTTATTCTGAAGGTGTGTATTCTTAGTTGATTGACCAGGATCTGGTAAAAACAAAAAAAAAGAAAATTTAAAACCAAAACAAAACAACCCCCAAAAAAACAAAGAAGAAAACAAAATACATTTACTAGTGTGCCTCTTTTAGCACTAAGGGTGGTACTAGCAAATAAGGATTGCATGTAGGGCCAGTATTATGATTTTCAAATGTAGATGGTTAAGAACACAGACTGACTATGATAGGTTGAATTAGTGTAGAGAAAAGGAATATGAAAAGGTAGGAACAAAACGAGAAAAAGTAGGGGATATAAGCACATTCCAGAGGGCTTTAAGGAGAGAAAACTGAAAGTACAATAAAAGCAAACAAAGCTTTCTTTTCTTTTTCTACTAAGTGATGCTGTTCATTTTTCCTTGTTCCGGTATGTGCCTGTTACTGTTACCTCTCTCTTAGTGCTGGATATTTCTATTGCATGCCATGGAATCCAGTTGGCTGCCACTCAACATTTCCAACTTACTGCTTGTACAGCTTATATTTTTAAATTATTCAGTCTAGGCTTTTGACAGTTGACAGAGCGACCTATTACATTTGGTATGTTTTTATGCAATCTGAGTAGAAGAGGAATTATATAACCTAAAAAGGTGTAAAAATGTCTAAAACACTCTTTGAGGATGGGTATATTGATTTGCAATGATTCAGCAAAATGTTTCTTAACGTGGAGGCAATTAAAGTAATGGAAAGTACTTTAGTATCTTCAAATATGTGGAATTCAAAACACGAATTGAAAATTTTAAGTGTATTTGAAACATGATTTTTCAAGGGAAGAAATGCAGTAATTATGCTCTAAATATAGTTTACATACTGTCAATATTATTGCAAAGACCAAACTCATTCAGGTAAACTAGCAGCAGTAAAGTATTGTCGTACTTTGTATAATCAGTAGGAAAAAACGACCTTTATGATCAAAGTCCCTCAGAAGAAAAATAGATAATTAAATCTGTAAAAATAAACTTGATGATCCAGTGCACATCTGATACACCATTTTAGTGAAAATGAAAAGTAGACAGGAATTTGTCTGACTGTTAGGATTAACTCATTAATTAATAATGAATATACCCATAATTGCCTTTTTGTAGATCCCATCATTACATCAATGTGCCAGTCCAGTTCAAGCCAAAGGCAGAAGGAATATTTGAAGATCTCTTCGTTGTGCTGACAATGGAATATGGCCCAGTTAATATTCGGCTACGTGGTAAAGCTATTCCAAAAAAATAGTCAGAAGAATTTTATGAGTGTTTATAAGAATTTATAACAGTTTATACCACTTAAGATATTCAAAGGTTTGCTACTATATTTCTGTACTAATGTCTTACTTGTTTTGCCCTGTGATGCTGCTTTGATGGAAAGAATTCTGTAAGATAAATGATGGTGCTTGTCTTACAAATCTGTTTTCATAGTAAAAACATTGAGAAATAACATTGTATGTTTTAAAGTTATAATTTTCTAATTTATGTTTCTGCACTTTTGATGAAAATGGAAGTTTTCTATTTTTGCATTTATTGGGAATAGCTAGATACTGATATATTTTATTTTAAGCATTGTAAATACAGAAATAAAATCTATGTGTAAACAGTTGATTCTACCTGATTTCTGGTTTTGTTTAGAGGATTCTTTGCTGAGGGTAAGGGATCAAGCTGCCTACTCTTAGACAGTGCTAATTTTTTGTTGGGTCTTTGGGGGAGCAGGGGGAGGAATTGCAGTACAGAAGCTGACCTGTAAATATTGTGTTTCCATCTCGTGACACTGGGACCAGATCAATGATCTGACAGTCAGCCCCTAGCTTTTTACACAGTTCATTGTGAAAACAGTGTAAATTTTAATATGAGCAGTACTGCCTTCAGCCCTCCAGAGTGGTGCATCTTACCCAGTGAGTGTTCTGTCTCTTAACAGTCACAAAAAAAATGTTCCTTTGGAAGATGACATAAGCCTGGCTGCTTACTGGTTCAATTCCATTTCCTCAACATCTTCAATCTTTGGATTAGGAATGGGAGGTAGAATCCCACCTATCCCTTTTTTCCGTTTATTGGCCTGTTTGTGAAATTACCTGTTCACATTTTTTAACCCTTTTGATACTCTGTTTCCACAAACGTGGGAGCAAGCTCTGAAAGTTCACTGTATACTCTTTTGACAAAATTTTTGTTCTATGATAAACTGACTTATTTCTAATTTTGTTAAGTACTCTCCAGTTTGTAAATTGTAGGAGTCATTGAACAACAGTTCCACAATCACCTTACCCATTGTTACCATGTCACAGAATCACAGAATAGTTTGGGTTGGAAGGGTCCTTTAAAGGTTGTCTAGTACCAACCCCCTTGCCATGACCAGGAACATCTTCAACCTACACCAGGTTGCTCAGAGCCCCATCCAGTCTGACCTTAAATGTTATTTCCAGGAATAGGATGTCTTCACTGCTCTGGGCAACATGTTCCCAGGACACAATTGGCTTTCTGGGCTGCAAGTGCACATTGGTTCATGTCCAATCTCTTATCCACCGGCACCCTCAAGCCCTTCTCAGCAGAGCTGCTCTCAGTCTGCTCATCCCCCAGCCCATGTTGATACTGGGAGTTGCCTTGACCCAGGTGCAGCACCTTGTGCTTGGTCTTGTTGAACTTCATGAGGTTTCCATAGGCCCACTTTTCAAGCTTGTCCGGGTCCCTCTGGATGGCATCCCATCCTTCAGATGTGTCAACCACACCACTAAGCTTTGTGTCATCTGCAAATTTGCTGAAAGTGCACTTGATCCCTTCATTCACGACATTAATGAAGATATTAAATAACATTGGTCCCAATACAGATCCCTTAGGGACACCACTTGTCACTGGTGTCCATTGGAACTCTCAGCTGTTGACCACTACCTTCTGAATGTGACTGTCCAACCAATTCCCTATCCACCAGACAGTCCACCCATTGATTGAATCCATCTCTCCAGTTTAGAGAGAAGGATGTTGGGGGGGACTGTGTCAAAGCTTTACGGAAGTCCAGATAAATGACATTTTTAGCCCTTCTCATGTCCACTGGTGTGGTCACTCCATCATAAAAGGCCACTAGGTTGGTCAGGCAGAACTTTCCCTTGGTGAAGCTGTGCTGGCTGTCCTGAGTCGCCTCCTTGCCCTCCATGTGCCTTAGCACAGCTTCTAGGAGAATCCGTTCCATGATCTTCCCAGGCACAGAGCTGAGGCTGACAGGTCAGTGGTTCCTGGGGTCATCCTTTTTACACTTTTAAAAAATGAGTGCAGTGTTTCCCTGTTAACAATCACCTGGGACTTCACCATCATGACTTTTTAAATATCATGTCCTTTATACCCTGTGGTGCTGTCTGCTATTTTATTTTTGTAACATGGAGCTTCACATCTGAAATTGCTTTAAGCTAGAAATGTAGCTTTCTGACAGCATAGTTCTGTCATAGTTTATGTACCTTATTCCTTTCTTCAAGTTGGTAAAAGCGTGAGTGAAATTCATTTTGGTAGGAGGTTGTTTGTTTAACAGCATTTTCAAACAACTGAAATTTGAAAAAACAGGGAGGAAAAACTTGAAGTACCCTTCTCATTGCCTTTGATATATGCCGTCAGTATTTAGAAGTACGTGAACGCTACTGTTTCTTTATAAAACCTCCTTTCTCAGCAGTCTGGAAACCAGGAAGGGAAGATTTATTAAAAGGAATTAAACTAGAGAAGTCTTGCCACCTCCTTATTCTCCCAACACGTATTCTCCTGTCTCTGAGATCCTGTTACCATGTTCTTCTTTCTCTCTTTCTGCCAGATGTTGCTCGCATTGTTTCTTTAGTTGATGTGTACTTCTGAATAGAGAATTGGAATAAAGTGAACCTTCTATCTGCTGCTTCACCTCAGCAGGCTTGGCTGCTTCATTTGGGAAAGACCTTAGGTACAAAAGGCTATGTTTGTGCAGTTTTAGAAGCACAATCAGAAGTCTCTTTCAAAACTGCAAAAAAGACTGAGCAGCCTTTAAATTAAAATAAGAAGCCCTAAGTTTGGATAATTATGTATTTGTTCTAGATTCAAAATTGTCTTTGTGTGCTGTTCCTATAGCAGACCTGATATCTTGGACTCTCTACACACTTTTGTTATGGGCTTTTCTTGTGATGAGAAGAACTGGGAGGAATGGTTATGGATTTTTTCCTGTGTTGCCACCTGGACTGGATGTGAGAGAAGAAAAGGATGCAGGATGTGCTGCTGTGGATACTCTGGTGAACTGTGCTTGTGTGCACAGATGTGTAAGTATATGTATGGGTGAAACACATTTAGAAGAACAAGTATGAGCAAATGATCTGCCCTTGTTATCCGAGGGAATCCTGATTTGCAGGTGATGGTAAATATTTTGGCATCTATTTGCAGCCCAGTGTGCTTGTTTTACTCCTAATAACGACTTCCTTTGCAGTGTGAAGTGGAAGTTACAGATTTGTAATTCTATATCCAGATGCAGTGCTGGAGAACATCCGTAGAGCACTTGTACCAGCAGCTATTTGAAATATTTTGCCATACTTGTATTTATAAGACAAATCAAAATGTAAGAAGGATAGGTAATCTTTTAATATTTTAACTCTTCTACTCCCCAGGCTGCTGTTGCACAAATATTAAAAAGAAGTTTGTATTAGTACTACATGATGGGTAATTAACCAAGAAGAATAATTCTGCTGAAGAATATATTGTGCATGACTCCCCCTCTTCCCCCCAGTTTAAGTACCCCAATACTATTTTGGTACGATTACAACCATCACTGAATGTATTCGCAATAATTGCCATCTCAAGACTTGACTTTGGCATGTATGGGTAAAGGAAATTTTCTCTTGGAAAAGATATACTCTAGTGTGTGCAATGCAAACTCAAGCCCAAGTCTGATATACAAATGATTTGCCAGTTCTGGATAAAGTCTTTAACCAGTAATGAAGGTGCAAGAGCTAGAGCATAGCCATTGTATTTTTAGATACAGAATGGAAACATCAGTGGGACTTTAAAAGTCTTGAGGAAGTCATTTCAAACTGGTTGCATTCTCAGTCCATAGACTGAGGCTGCTTCCTTTCCCCATAGTTGACCAGTTTTCCAAGACTGCAGGTTTGATTAAGAGTTTGAACCATAATACTTTTGATAAAATAAGCAGAATTAGTTTTATGTATAATTCTTCTCTCATTTTGCTCTTTGTCAATTTTGATACTTTTTTCAATTTTCTTGTGTTGTTGGGTACAATCTCTTGTCTCAGACTGGCAAGACTGACTCAAACTTCCCGAGCAGCAAACTTTAAAAAATCCCAAACAAACCTGAAATGATGTCTTTTTAATTACACTCATCTTACTTGTTTTTAACACCAGTCAGAGAGAAAATTAAGAAATAAATTATTTTTAAAAGTTCTTTTAGTGTCTAGCACTGAGGATGTCTTTGTACCTGCTCAACCTAATTGGGATATTACTAATCATAATTATTCAACAGCTTTGTAAAGTTTTCACATCATTGACTACAAATGGAGTTATAATACATTCTGTACACGTGCTTCAGTGTGTTTTGGAGATTGTTACCCTGGCATCTGAAACTAATTAGCGTTCAGAAAACCTAGTAAAGGTGCATATCAAGGCCTGGCTGTCTAGAAGATTATTTTGATCATATAAAAGGTTAAAATGGTAAAGAGAATTTTGTGAGTGTTTTTTGGTGTATAAAGTAAGTTACTGAGGGCAGTGGTGGCTTTTTGAACTAGAGTACTAAATGCTTTGGGGCATTTCTGTTGTAGAAATGCCTGATAAGTGAAATGCTGGTATATTCTTGCTCCTATGATTTGTGGAGGAGGTGGGTGGCTATGGGGCTGACGAAGTTCACTATGAGTTCAGTAGGTAATGTATTTTCTGCAGGTGAAGCATATCAATTTTCTATATTGCAGCATCTTTGAAAATGAAAGAAGGGATTATGGGAACAAAAGCCCTTGGAAACCAGTGAGAGAGTGGGCAGCTGACCTAAGATCAGTTGTCCCTAGGACTATTATTGAGTATCCTGACTTTTAGCTGTCTTCTACCTTTTATCCCAAAAAACCTAGATAATAGAACTTTGTGCCTTACTTTTTTCATTGTATAGCATAAATGAAGAATATACATCTTATCAGGAAGACAGGCATGACTTTTCAAACCTAATGCAATGTGCTGAATCTATAGTAAGAGCAAAACCACCTTACTTGCAGCATAAGAAAGTTAAGACAGAAAATGAAAATTCTTACAATAACATACTGTTTGACCACAAAGCTTCCCTAAGCGTTTCCTTCAATCCTGCATGCTTTATTTTTACTGTATGATTGTCTGAGCACACTCTTACATGAACATTTTTAGATGTAAAATCAGACGGATATAAAGCACTTGGATTAATTTTGTGTAAGTACTGTCTCTGAAAACTGGATGCTTGAGTGGCAAGTTTTGGCTCTAGACATTTCCAACGTGGAAATGTTGTTTTGATTTTTGCCCCTTCTCTCTGATTCTAGGAATGTTCTAGTTATTTGTAGAGCTGCTCAAGAGCTCAGAGAGTTGCAACTAAATTTTTGTTCTGAATAATCAGCATATTTAGAAAAATTGGCTCTATCTCTATTCCAAAATTCTCACTGTTTTTTTTTTTTAATGAGGAGAAGAAAGTCAGTGCTGACAAGATGAAGCTTTTAATGTATAAATACCACTTAAGACCATGGAATTTTTAAATATAAGACACTTTGTAAAACACTCTTAATATTTTTCTTGATTAGCGTATTTATTACTGCTATTGTATTACCCAATTTTTCATAATACTAATTCATGTCTTTCTGGCTCAAAATGCTGTCTTCTGAAATAGTTTGTCCTTGATTCCAGGGGCAGTTTTTGTTTGGGAATGACATTTTCAGGTATAGTTTTCCTCACAGACTCTCATCTGTAGCCACCTGCCTAAATCTGACAGTTGAGCACCAGCTGGGAGTTATGACCCGGAGAAGCATAAAAGGGCTGGAGTGAGACAAAATGGTCCATCAAGTCCTGCTTGTAAGTCAGGTCTCCAAACATGCATTTTCCACTCTATAAATTAAAAATTAAAATACTAATGGGTGTTCTTTTGTATTCACCCAACAATTGGTTCATTAGGTAGGTATGTACAAAGAGGCTCTGCTTGTCAATGCTGTTTGGCTCTAAAAGGAGGCGAAATCGGTAGGGGTTAGGCTAGTCGTGAAATGCCCCCACCCCTTTTTACCTTCCTTCCATGTTTGTTCTGTAAGGCTGGCGGTAGGTAATACTCATCCTGCATAGAGCTGGTTTTCATTGTGAGTATTCTGTCACTAGTCACAGCTGTCAGGTATGTCAGTCATGTAGTATTGTGGTGGTGTCAGAGACATAATCAGAGAGATTAGGTGGACACAAAGAGCTCTGAATGAGGTGGTAATTGCGTTCAGGGGGAAAAGAGACTTAAAGAAAGAAACTTTCCTTTCTCACAAGATCCATTAAAGAGGTGACAGCTAATATATTAAAGCTGGAACAAGATAATTGTGGTAAGAATCTTTGTGTGTTCTCCCTAAAATGCAATGTGCTCACAATAAATATTCAAATGCTTATTTTGTGTTGTGAATACCAGATAACCATTTACAGTGAAATGCGACCTCTTTCAAAAAGTTTAAATTCATTGCCAAGAATGTTCTAGGAACAGTTATAAAACTCAAAAGGAATATTGGTGCTATACTGAATCACAAAAATGCCATCTTATGAAAGCTTCTTTGCAGGGATTTTCTTCAAATTGGTCTAAGTGGTGGAAAAGAAATACTGAGATGCCAGCCATGGGCTGTGCTCTTCCAGACTTTACTCTCTTTGAGTAGTACTTGAATAGTACTTCTCCCCCTCCTCTCTCTTTTTATTTTTTTTTAACAGACTACTTGAGTATCTGTTTACATTACACTTTTGCTGTATTAATGCCATGCTTCAGAATTGCTACTTACCCTTAAGATCCAGGAAGAAACTTCCCTTCCCCTTCCCATTCCCCCTCCTTGTTTCCCTCTCTACCTTCTTCTGAAGCACAAGTGTCTTCACAAGGTGTATAATGGAGCTGTCTTTGGCAACAAAGTCTTTTAAGCACCTGATCAGCGTATCTTGCTTCCTGTATCTACATTTGAGGTCGAGTCCTCTGTCCCCTCTGAACAGGCAGAGATAAATGTTTTGGTATCCTCTGCATGGTTTGAATGTTTCCCCGTGGTACCTCTGGAAGCTCTTTAAAACCTCAGCTATTGTAAGGACTTAGGAAGCTGTTGATCTCTATTCCCTCCTGCTCTTATGCAAGGGCTCACATATTACCGATTTTGATCATTTGATGTGGGACAGTGGATTCCTACCCAGGTAGAATGCTAGGAAAAACAGCTTTTGGAGTATTATATATTAACAGAAGAGACATTACATAGACCTCATAGACCTTCCTGAGTTAGGAATTAATTCCATTGCTGGTTGTGATTGTGGAAAAATAAGCTTCTGTGACCAAGCCCATGTTCTTTATATTTCCAGTGAAAAGCTACATTGAGTCCCTGGCATTGCAGAGCTGCTGATATACTGAATGATTAAACTGAAATCAACAGGACTGCTGAGTATTCTTTATTACCAATGAGTATAAAATTGATAAGTAATGAGTATAAAAGCTAAAAGCAAACACTAGTGGTAAAATCAGTCCCACAACAAATTTAAATAGTATCAAACATCATCCATCCATTGTACCACTTGCCCTCAGAAAACACAAAAAACAGTTTAATTTCTGTCCATTAACTTCTTGCTATTTTACTAGAGTTTCTCTGTTGACTGAAGTAAAAATCCAGTCTGACAATGTTTCCTCACAGAACTCTCACACCCTTCAATGATGACTGTATATGTACAAGAATTGCCATATTAGACTCTATTGTGATAAAATTTCATTCAAACCAACACTTTTCCATCTTCTTTTGCAGCACCAAGTTCTAATAAACCTTACAATATATAATGAGGTGATAGTGAGATAATGGTATTAGCAAATCTTATTTGACTGATTCTTTGTATAAATGAAAGTAGTTTAACATTTCTTGTGGTATTTATAGCGGTTTTCCAAGCCTCATTTTCTTGCTGGCTGTTCTGATTGATACAGAAGTGGGTTGAGAAGAGTCACCTCGAAAGACAGGGAAAGATTTGACACATTTCTATTGTAACAGTCCTGCCAGTGCTTTTAGGATAGTTGAGCCACCGTGTGTTGGTATAATGGATTGATCAGTTTGATTCTTTTGATACGGGTAAATCACTTTGATGCAGATTAATTCAGGCTGTGTTTACAGAGGTTACTCTGATCCCTTTTTCAGGCTACTGTATGTGTTTTCAAAGAAACAATACCCAAAACCTTTAGAGAATGAAAACCCATTCCTCCCTATTTACAGAATGGTATTTTTTTCTTTCAAACTGGAAGCCTGCAATATAAGTCTTTGGTTTTCATCATAATCCTTTATGAGTTTTAAATCTACTTTTTAAGTTGGCAATTTTAAATGGCTCCTGGTGAGTAGAGCCCTGGTGAGCTTCAAAACCACACACGGTTTCAATGAAGCTGTGTGAACCTGCTTCAGAATCTCTGCAAGTTTTCCAAGCTTTTATGCTCTCGTATGGTTTACAGACAAAAACCTACAGGGGTCCCATTTAAAGCCTCCTAGCAGCTAAAAGATAGAGAAAAAATGGCTTTTAAAAAACCTGAAGTACCCTCTTATGAGTGCATTAAAAGCAATTTTGTTTGCTTTCCACTTTCAAAATGCTTCAAGCTGCCAAAGACGCGATGTTAGAAAATGACTCATGAGTACTAGAGAGAAATAGTCTTTGAAAGTTTGTTCATAGTAAAGGATGATAGCTAGGCAAGTGGAGTTTCTATATTCAGAAAGAAGTATCTTGTGTCCTCCTATTGCAGACTTTTTTTTTCTTTCTCAATAATCTGTTCTTCAGATGTTCTTCACCTTTATCTTACAGGTTTTCAGCAATTGTGTGAAAATCAACTCAGAACTTCAATTTATTTGTTCCTGTGATGCTACCTATCAATGTTTGGAGACCAGGACCTGCATGGAGAGGGAAGGGAATGCCAAAGCAATGAAGGCTCATAATTTAACTGATCTGTCAGGTAAATCAGGGTGTGTCACCCTGTTGATTGTCTAAGTCTGTACTGTAGGGTTTAGGAGATGTTAGTATTGAGTTATATTTCTTTTAAATTTTCATTGCAGTGTTTGGTATTGGAGTGATTTCTTGGTTTTCTCTATGGGAAACACTAGGTGCAAAGGCAATGTATTAAAATGTCCTTCTCACTTTTAAAATGTCTTCCTCACTTTGATATTGCTACAGCTCCTCACAGTTTTCTGTCTCTTGCTCTTCCAGTGTAAATAAAGACAGTGTAGAGTAAGTAGACTTTCTAAAATTCAAGAATGTTTGGACCTTGTGTTCTGTTCTAAGCCTCTCTTGAACAAACATGCTTACCTTTCTAAATTATATTGCTGAGTCTTAGGGAAAGAAAGTGTTAGGAAAGGTTCATTTAATGGAATCTAGAGATGACTTGACAAAACAAATTTTAGTGAACTGTTTAAGTTCATTTTCTAATGATTTAAACAGATGTTACTTTTAAGAATCTCTCACAAACCCATGCCTTTTGAGGGCTTACCTTGCATACTTTATACTTTCTTCTATAGAGTAAACCACAATTGTTCATTAGGATCAGAGGGGCATTTCCCAGGTAAGGTGCAAGCTCAGTTTTATTGCAAGTAGAAGTTTTAGAGGTGTAGATTATGTCAATATATACATGATCATGTCAGTATAATTCTACAATATAGTTAAAATCCTATTTTTGTTCTTTGGTAGTCGATTGTACTGGCAATTAAAAAAATGTCTGTCTTGTAAATGTAGCATATTTTATATGAAAAACCGTGGAGGAAAAGGACTAACAACATTAACTTTTAACGGTTTTAGTTTAAATTTTAAAACTACACATCCACCAGCCACCTCTTAGCTTTTTCCCTAGAGAGTCAAAAAGAAGAATGGAAAATTTTGATGGACTTGGATTTTGACAGTAGCTGAAAATGGAATAAATATTACAAGAATTAAAGAACTACAAGAATTAATTGGAAATACAGAAGTGGTAGTAAAAAGTGTCTGAGCTGTATTGTCCTTGTGACAAAACAGAAAGCAAGATGTGTGTGAACAGGATGTGAACGTAACCTAAGATAAAGATTCTTACCTAGTTTTTATTTGTGAAAACATGACCATGGGCCTAAAAGTTGTGTCTGAAAATAATGCTGAATTGCAGACTAGCAACCTGTTGTGTAGTTGAATACTAATTGAAGAGGTTTGGTGTTTTTAGAACTCAAGTAAATTAAATGTTTGAATGAAATTTTCAAAGCATTTGCACGCCTAGAACAACAGTTGGTGCTTAATCTCGCCATTTAGTTGCATAAACCATTTAATGCAGGTGAATTTTGTTATTCCCCAAAACTTACTTGCTGCCCCTTCACATCTGCATAGCTTTTCCTGGGGTCAGTCAATATGTGTTAAGTAGCTTGTGTATGTTAGGCAGTTATTTCAAAGCCTCTTGCATATGCTGCTTATTTCTTGCATAGTCTCTATAGTTTCTGTGTACCCCTTTCCCTTGTGATCATCCCCAGAGTCCTCAGAGGAATTACTACCATAGCTCCAGGCATCTCTCTATGGCCTATAGAAACTAGTCTGTTAGGAGTTTTGGTACTGCTGTAAACAAGAAAAGATGTTGGAGTTTAAAAAAAATTCCCACCATCTCCAAATCAAACAAACATTACTTCCCCCCAGAAGAATCGAGGCTTCCCAGAACTGCCATAACAATACAGGATTATTCAAAAAAAGAATAATCACTAGCACTTGTGCAGAAGGAGTGTTGTTCGTGGATTAAGTAGAAGATGTTAGCTCTAGCTACACAGATGAATAATAATAATTTTTCTTGATTCTAGCAATGCATAAAAAATAAACTGCCATTTAGAAGACAAAACTGTAGTTTAATGATGTCAGGGGCAGAAGTTACTGTCTGATCTTGCTATGATGCAGAAGAGGTAACTGCCCCTCAGCTGCTTGTCACCATCTTTTCAGCTGGTGATTATCATCATCTCAGATTTGTTCATTGTGCGTGTTGTCATTTTCTTACATGTCTGCCAAAATGAGTTAGGTTAAAAAGATTTTTTTTTTTTTTAAGTTAACTTGGTTCACTTTGAAGGCAACAGATTGTGGAACATTTGTAATAGGAGCCCCTCCAGCAGATAATCTCAAGCAGAAGGGTGATGACAGGTGGCTGGAGGTTGTAACCTCTTCTGAGCTGGAGGAGTTTCTTAAGACAAATTAGTTATTCCAAAACTTGGGTGGAAGCAAGCATATCTGCTGCAGGGGCAGGGGTCTTGTAGGCAACCCCTCACCCTGCAAAGCTGCTTCTGGCACTTCTACAGCCAAGAGCCACCCATGCTGCTGATCTGCTCCCTTCTATAGGCATGTGACTTAGAGCAGGGTGTCAGTATTTAGAGCCTGTTCGAGTCAGAAAGACACGCTGGAGTGGAAAGCAGGCCAGCTTGGAACAGTGATGATGAGTATGAGGATGCCTTTGACTGAAGACCAGCCCACCTACAGGTGCCATTTTTCTGAACTTGATAAAATTGGGCTGAAATCCAGGTGCTCTTACCCCATACTGCAACAAAAGGGGGGACAGCTGCTGCAGGAGCAACAGCAGAGACAGGGTGGGGGTGTCTGTTAATGCCCTGGAGTGCACTGCAGTTCTTGAAAACCTGCTTTCTCAGTAATCCAATTTATATATGCTGAAGTGGTAACATGAAGGTTGTCCTAAGATGCTTTTAAGTTAATATGGTAATGTGGGAGTTGCTAAAGCATTTGTTCTGCTAGATGCATGAGTTGAGGACTTATTAGTGTGGGAGGCCGTACTTCGTCTCTGCAGAGGAAGAACTCTACAGAGCTTATCCTAGTTAATGTATCTCAGGATATGAAACATTATAAATATTGATATCTAAAGGAGGCAACTTATGGTTCCCCTTGCTGAGGATTTGCCCTACTTGTTTATCCAGGCATAGGATGAAGTCCATTTTCTGTGTCAGTATGATAGGCCTAAGATCTAGCAAGTCAGACTGATATATGGTCCCTCAAATGGATCTTCCTTTGTGCGATTTGTACTCAGTCCCAAAGTCCAAGAAGTTATGTCAGAAAAAGCAGATAAAACAGCTGTTCCTGTAGAGTTAGGTGTGTGAGACACAAACTCTGAAACAAGAGAGGCAAACTCAGTATTTTAGATGAAATACAAGTGGAAGTAATGTGAGTACAAGGGTAGGACTGCAATCCTAGGACACAAGAGTATGAACCGAAGGAAAGGTGAAAAATCTGTTCACCTGTTCTGGCTTAGTGTTGATGTGCAACATGACATCCAACTGCGAAAAGTAGAAGGACCTGTGGTGGAGATAGTGTTTTACTTGGTCTTGCCTTCTGTAGTGCTTAGGGCACAGGTCTAATCTTGTAACTCCACATTACTGAATCTGGCTTTAGTCACCAAGAACAGTGTGTTCTCACAAGAACTTCAGGCTTCTTAGTGGGACTTAGAGAACAAACATGCTGGCTGTTTAGCAGCATCCTTGCATCCAGATGACTAGTGCTATTTCAGTATCAAGCTGCTGTAGATTGTCAGTCTTGATAAATTGAAACTCTCAAAGCACTGAAGGGTGACACTGTTTCTGTCGTAGTTGACTCGTGATGTTTGTTTTAGAAACAACTGAAGTACTCATGTTGATTCAAGAAAGAATGGTAAGTTCCTGAAACTATCTACTTACTGGGGTGCATCTGAAGGAAAGGATTTTTCTTTCATACAGCTATTGTATCTGATCATCTCTCATTCACTCTCTCTCTTCGTTTAGAACTCTGGAAGGAAGAACAACTTCAAAGAAAGTTACTAGCTTAAAAACTGTATTGAATGGTATTATCTATTACAACAGAGATTTATTTATTGTATGACCACAATGTTTTCTTCTAAAAAAACTCAGTCCTAAACTATAATAATACCATTTCTTTCTGAAATTGTCCTTGCTGTAATTTACAAATCTAAACATTTTTTAGTCAAAAACCTGCAGTTGAACAAAAAGCTACATAAAGAATGTCTGTGTGGAACTTACAAGATGACTGTGCAGCAGAAAATATCAACACCAACCATTAAAGTAAATGGGTGTTCCTGAAGGTGCAACGGAATGTTCCTGACTAAAAGATATCTTTAATCCCTTTCTGAGATGGAATTTTCAATGCAGCTGAGGCCCAACTGATTGTAAAAGGCTTATTATGAGGCTGAGACATTGTTGGGTCTGGATACTCTTTGAATGGCATCTCGATGTCAGCCTAGCCTCGTGCTGATTTTGCTTTCTTTCTCATTCTTAGGGAATAGCTAAGTGACACACATTCTTCTTCCTGTTGGTGAGGTAAATTGTAAGCATCCCTCCAAATTTTCGGATTCACCTGCTAGAGTGATCTGTCCCAGCTGTGGCAATGCAAAGTTTCTTTCATGCAATTAATGGGACAATTATATTAGAATGATGAGATCATGCCTTTTGCTGAAAAGAATAGAGATCTTTCATGAACAAAGAGAGCTTTATTTACATCTTTACAAATAAAGCACCATTTTATTCAGTGAAAGTGGGTGACTGCTACTATTTGGGTAGGCACAGCATGGCATGAAGGTGAACTCGCTCTGTAGAGTGGTAGGTAGAACTTTGGGGTGGCTGTCTTGGAAAAAAATTAAAAATGTTTTGGGCTTTTTTCCCTGCTTGCACTGACTAGTAGACTAGTGTGCAGGCACTTCTGGTATTGTCTAAGAAAACTGAAGACTGTTGAAAGTAATTTTGTTTGTTTGCTAAATAAATGTAGAAAACCTATCTTGGTCTTTTCCAGTGTATCAAGACTTTTCATGTAGGTAGATAGCATGCATGTAAATCAAAGTGTAGTGGTGAACAGTTCTGTACTCTGGGGGAACTACTGAGACTTAGTCTGATAAGTTATGAGCCATATCTAAACAGAAACAAGTATTTTCATTCTTGATTCTTCAGGCTTATCTGTTTGTACCAGAGAAACCTCAATGACATTGCTGAGAAAAATACACAAGTCTGAGATATTTTTACAATTCTTTCTTTAAGCTGCAAAGCATATTTTTTCTTTCAAAAAGTCATTCGGTGAATACTAATTTTAGTCTGACTTTTGACACTGTTCTAAATGACATCGGGATTTCATATAAAATCATATGTCTAGTACAAAGCTGAGACTGCCCAGTGACAAATAAATTCCTATGCTCATGTAATTCTCTTTTAAGAACAGACAAATCACAGCTATACTGACTCAAAAGTGGGTTTGGTTTTATTTCTGGTAGCAGATGTGATTCTGAGGCTTCTTTAAATGATCTTAGCATCTAGCCCGTGCCTGGATCATTGCAGTTAACTACCAAGTAGAGCCTATGGCGGTTCATAGGAGGACTTGTGGATGGTGAGAAGTCTCCTTGATATTGCTACAACCTTCACTGTATCAGCGAGCAGTCTGTGAAACCAGAGAGGCCCAGTAGGTGAGAGGGTCGCTTGGAGCCTCTTCCAGAAGCAGCTGGGCAGCCTCTGGCTGCATTCCCCATGCAACTGTTCAAACGGTCCAAGCGCTGACGTTCCCTGCCAAAATCTCCCTGCTGCTGTTGGGCTGCGGTGCCAGGAATGGGGTTGAACAAAACAATATCTTCTGTGCTCTGCTGCCTTGCCCCCAGCAGAAGGGCAGATTTTTGTAGGGAGAAAGGGCTTGGAGATAACACTGTGCCTGTTTCCCTGGGGGGTTCTGAGGTCTGAGGTGTGACCTTGCTGCATGGGGTGTAATTCAGGTTTTGATGTTGGTCATCTCTCATGCTTTCAGAGTAACAAATGGAGTAAGCAGAGAAATAAATAAATAGCATTGTAAAAGCAAAGATTAAAGAAAAATGAACATGAAGCAGACAGTTCTAAAAACTGAGAGCAGGAAGAAGCTTTATTGTCTTATAGCTGTCCAGTTTTGAAGTTTGGGATAGTGATGTGCTAAAAGGCTGTGAATGGTGTAGCTACAAATAAACCATAAACAGGTTTTTATTTGCCCATGTATGCACAATGGTGAAAAGTGTCAAGTTTGAAGAACAATGACATCATTTCACGCATTTTCACCTTGCCAGAAAGACAGAGCTTGAAGAAGTGGAATTTTTTGGAAAAAACGTAACTTAGATTGGCATAAGCTACAGGTGCACCTGTATTTTATCAAAATGTTGCCAGACTGTCTGACATAATTTAAGTGCATGTATGTTGAGAGTATACATACACGAATAACCTGCTCAGTCTCTGACTCCTTATTTTAAGTAAATTACTCCAAGTCAGCTGTTTTGCATTAGCTGCCTGCTTGCAAATTGTTATTGTCAGGTCAATATGAGCTAATTCCAAGCCATTTATTTTCTTGGTGAAGGACCAACTTTTGCATGCATTGCTGGGGCAGAGTATACATTTTATAGAAAATAACTGAAGATTAACTGACTTATGGTATGTTTGACATCCTTGCTTGACTTGTGACAATTTGATCATGAATTCCTACTGCTGGAGTGTGACATAGTGAATATGATACTTAACAACAGAAAGATGTTTATCTCCACAAGTGGGGCAGAGTTTCTACCAAGGGGAACTTCTTTCCATATGTATTGCTGATTGATCCTTTGAACAGCCTCCATTCTATGCAATAAAGTGAAAACTACTCTAGAAATGGTAACATGTAATAATAGGAAATAAACAAAAATAGAAGTTAATGTCGTAGTGTAAATTGACTCATATTTCTGCAAATGTTGGTATTATATCAGAAAAACTTCCAAAGTTGCATTACTCTGCAACAGGAGTTTTTCAGTGCTAGGATTGCAATCCGTCCTTTCACATAACATTTAAAAAAACTCCAAAACTTTAGTATACGGCATCACTACCTATTGTGTAAATAGTTTCCTAACCTAGGAAACCCACTTCCATTTTCACTTGTGAAAGTCTGTATAGTCTGTAGCGTTTCTAATCTGTTGCAGAAGACTGTTCTTGAATATAGTGCTTTCCTACTCCTTAGATCTGAGTGAGAAATACACAGGTGGTTTTTGTACATCTCATGTTAAACTTCTGCATCAGAGTATCATTTTTACAACATGACAGGGCACATCTCAGTACTTTAACACTCACTAGAGGGGTATGTGTATGACCTGTTAGGCTGGTACATATAAAGATAAAATCGAGCTTTGAAGTTAAAATTTTGAGATGTACAACCTTTTTTTTTCCACAAGTTTTTAAGACATTTTTCTAGTAGTGTCTTGTTTAAAGTGGTTCAGCTGACAGTGAAGAGCGCTGAAGATGCCAGCCAAAGGGGTCATCAGTGTGTTAAACGAAAAATGTAAAAATTTATAGTTTTTATGTACTTTGCACTTTTGCAACTTGTTATATGATGCTAAACTAACTGGAGAAGAGCCTTTTTAATGGCTTTTTTTTTCTATTGGCCTCTTTTCTTGGTGTTTGTATGGTATGTTAACATCTGTGGGTAGCTTGCTAATAAATGAATGGCCAAGGAAGAATCTGAGAGAAGACACAGCAAGTTATTGGAGGAATTCCTGTTCATGCAATCGTACAGATATCTGAGCATTAGAGAACAGTTTGTCTTTTTGCAAGTTGCTCATGATCTAGTGGTTGAAATTTGAATGCAGGAATGAATTCTGCCACTCAGCCTTCTCTGTAGTTGTTTTCTTGTCTATAAAATAGGAATAATGCTTGTGTATGCTTGGGTTGGTGAGATTGAACTGGTTAGTGACAACAAAATGCTTTGAGGGGCTTTAATGGAGGGCATTAAACAACTGCATGCTATGAAGATTTTCAATATTAAAAATATATTACAGGTGACATGCAAAAGTAGTGGGGAATATAAAAAAAAGTCACTGGTTTTCATTTAACAATAAAGAGCAAAGAGACAGTTCCTAAAATCCCTTTGGGGAGGAGTAAGCTAGAAGGGAATAATATAACAGTCTTAGTTGCAATATTTCTGTAAGCAATTGTAAAAGCTTTTTTTCCAGACATGAAAAAATGCATTTGCTTGGAGCAGCAGATGAAGCAAAACAGGCACATGGTCAGCAGCAGGTTCCACTTGTTCTCGTTCCGGACAATATGGATATTGGATTCAGTGGTCATTGTTAGCCTGGAGTGCCTGAAGGTGATGTAGAGTTGCTTCTTAGGCATGAAAACCACTCAGCTACTATACTGTATGACAATATATGCAATTTGAATAGTGTTATTAGTCCAACGTATTTGCTTTAATTTTGTCTTCTGTGATGGTAAAGCCTTCATGTTTTTCAATACTGCCCTAATGCAAAGGCTTTAATTTAAAACAAGTCCAAAAGCAGAGAGGGGGAACAAAACGAGAAAGAGAAAAGGAGGAGTTGTAGTAAGTGGACATTGGGAACTTCTCAGAG
Organism: Corapipo altera; assembly: GCF_003945725.1. NCBI lineage: Eukaryota > Metazoa > Chordata > Aves > Passeriformes > Pipridae > Corapipo > Corapipo altera. The sequence goes on from NW_020884903.1 coordinate 4,396,199, forward strand.
CTCTGCAGCTTTATCCTTGGGGAGAGTTGAAGGGCAGAACTAAAAGAAATTTATTGCAGTGTAGGGTTCTTAAAATGAAGACAGCCATATTTTAAAGTTTAAGCATTGACCAGGTGCCTCTACTGTACTAGGGAAACAACGAAGATGGTCCTTATCACAAAAAATGAGAAATTTTTTTAAGTGTTTAAATAGAAAACCAGAAATATTCTGAGAAGCCTTGAAGAAGAAGACTAGAGTGACTTTTAAACACATGTGGATGTGTCAACTTATTGGGAAAGATTTGAAAACTAGGAATATGGGCAACTGAATAGGAATTATTATATTAGTGAACATAAACCCAGAAGGTTATAGATTGCAATACTGATTTTACTATTACAGCTAAGCATAAGATGATGATGCTTTTTTTGATTATCAGTTCTACTATGCATTTTTCTCATGTGTTTTCCCTCTTTTCATGTAAGACTGTCCAAAGTTTTGGAGTTTTTGCACCATGACTTCATTTGATGTACTAGATGGGCACCACATTCTTTATTAAATACTTCTTCTATGGGTTTTCTGTGTGTGTGTACAACAAGTCTGATCATGCTTCTACTGAAGTCAGTGGGATTTCTGATGTGGACCTGCAAAGAGGATCTTGTCCAGCAATATTTGTCAATGCTTTAATTTAAAAGTGCTTTGCAAGCTAATTGCTCCCCTCAACTAACATAAACCTGTGCAGTATGACTGGTAGCTAAGAAAGTAATTCCGGATGTGTTTTTGGAGAAAAAGAGGGGTTTGGTAGTACACTAAATCAAAAATTGTAGAATAAGAAGCAGTGAATAGCTTCTTTGTGATCCAGTAGACAGAATGCTGTAAACCAGGAGAATTTGGATGAGTTCCCAATTATACCTGTTCTCATAGTACATTCTTAAGGCAAATTGGATTTCTTTTGTGACTTAGATTCTGTATCTGTATCATGCAAATACTAAGGGTTGTCCTCCAACACAAATTAGTCTTAGACTTGGGAAAACAATTGAAAATATATTTTGGAAATTGTATTATAAACAAAATCTTGTATCTTTCACATAGCGAAGACTTTTACTTATTTGTAAATTGTTTGTAAATTGATGACAACAGAGTACATCCTGTAGAACAGCCAGGTTAAAACATGAATTTGTTTTTTATCTGATGATCAGATGTTGTCTAATTGCTATATACATTATTGACTCTATATAATAAGATGTTGTCGTGGGTCATCCAGCCCCTCTTACCAGGGAGTGTAATTTCCCTCTTCATTATGGTAATGTACATGGTATTTATTATGAGATACGATCTGATTCCAGTCTATTTCGCTTGGTTCCTCACAGAGGGTTTTCACATCATAACTGTCTTGGCTGATTTATCAGAAGCTAGAGGTAGACCTGGCAAACTGATCTGTGCTGACTTATAGTGAAGGTTTTTTTTTGCTTTAGGCCTTCTTTTAGGAAAAAGTGGGGTGATGTTGCTGCCATTGTAGTTTGGAGAGTCTTGGGGGTGCTCGTTGTGTTAGCTGTGCATCAGTTACCCACTGTTTTTCACAAACTCCAAATTCACCTGTGCATTGGTGAATGAATGTCAAGAAATGTCATTGTGACTGACAGTGTGGTCTTTAAAATTTCAATGAGAGATATAAAATATGCGTCCAACTGAGATTTCTGCCGTGCCCCTTCCAAGCTCTTAGGTTACTTACTGTGTGCAGTGCAGTAAGTACTTACTATAGTTCCAGTCTGGACTTGGCTGATTGCTCTCTCTATAGTATTGTGTAACGATGTCCTTTCCAAGGCTTTTTATTGTCAAGAACAGAGAAATACATGCTCTGTGACATTACGCCGGTGTTGAAACCTGAGGATGCAATCCAGATATTCATAGCACTCTCTAAGTTTACAGACTGAGATTGACATCTGGGGACGGGGTCTGCAGGTGTGTTGGGTGGAATTGGTAGATAACAACATGTTGCAGAATGTGCGTGTGTATGTGTGTGCACCCATGAACAACAAACTAGCTGGAGTCTAATTTCAGTGAATGACTAGAACAGACAGAGAATTTTCTACAACAGCAAGATATTTTGAGTAATCTTTCTTGTGCTGCCTTCAATACACAGATACTTTTTCCTCCTGTCATTGCTTTAATATCTGCCGCCTAATTAACAAGACATATGAAGTGGACGGTGTGGTCACTGGAGTGACACAATTTCACACCACTGTGACATGTTGGAAATACAGTCTGGGTCCTGGAACCCTGTGTCTAGTCAAGAGGCCCTACAAGTAAGTCCATTTGTACACATCTGCTGGGGCACTGAGATGCACGTCAAGGCCTTGCACCTCTTTGAAGCCCAGTGCATACTGAGGCCCCCATCCCTCTACCACTGAAACATTACAATTTACATTAAGGTTTTGAAGCACTTTGGAAAATTTCAGCATCTTTTCCTAAAATACTTGGCAGACCTTTTTCCTTCAAAATGGCCAAAAATGTAATGGCAAGCTTGTGGAATGTTTCTTGTGTGTTACTGATTTTTAAAATTTTGAGGAGATTTGATTGCTTGCCATTATTTCCATAAATTGCTTAATACAGAGATTTTCTTCCCTGGTGTACTCTAGTTAGTCTAATCAGGAAGGAGAGTGGAAGCCCTTGAAAGGAATGACCTTCTTGGGAATCATCCAAGAGAAAGAATGTAACTTCCTGGCTTCAGGAAGAGAGAATTGTCGTATTTTTCTCTGTTGTCACTAGACTCTGCTGTGATAAAAAACCAACAATAACAAAAATGCACTAAACCACCAAAGCCGAGGCCCCCCCACCCTGGGACTTGATTGAGTAGGGTCTTTTGGAAGATGGCATATTGAAGATGTTTCTATCCCTGTGTACTGCAGGGTGCCAGCAAGGTTGCAGTCTTTTTTTTTTGCGAAACAGCACCAAGTTAGAATTATGAGCAGTGCTTATCTGCTCATGGTGGACAACTGTGAGATGAATCTGGATGACCTGTTGGGTAAAAAACCCTACTGAATACTCTTCTGACTAGTTTTAGGTGCTTTATTTGTAGCATGCTTTTATGTGTAGTTTAGCAAGACTGGTTTATTACATGTGCCCATATGTTATTTGTCTATGTTCTTACTGCGGTTTGAGTGTTTTTAATTTCTTCCTCCTTGTTCTCTCAGTGTAACAGATAATAGGAATCAGTAATACTTGAAATACACTGATCTGTGGCTTCCTGGTGGGAAACAAGATGAGTCACCAGTAACTAAAACCAACAGCCATTATGTCCCTGGATTCAAATTTGTTCCTCTCAGTCTAATTGTTCAAATACTTGCTTTTCCCACTGACTTCCTCCCTAGCAGTGCAGCATGTCTTGCAGACTGCCAGACTGGGAAGGAAGAAGGGACAGCAGTTACAGCATATGTAACAAGCCCAGACAAGGGGCTCACAAGGGATGGGTATGGACACTCAGACTAAGTGCTTCACTAGGCTGCGTATCTCCTACCAGATCTAATAGCATGATTGGGCCAAGTATTTATTATAGTCAGCAGAGAACCTGTCTGCCAGGTTGCTTTGGTTCTTGTATTGGGGTTCTGGACATGGCAGGGCTAAGTGGTGCTCCTGTTTTTAAGCTCCACCCTTAGGAACACAGCACCTTGGTGTCCACCAGTAACATTGAAGTAACTTTTACTGTCAGATGAATGATAAAGTAGTAAACAAAACAACAATCCCCCCCCCCGCAACTGTTCAAATATTAACTATATCATTGCTGTGTTTAGAGAGGAAGATGAAGATAAGAATTTAAATCATACACAGATCTGCCTACACCTTAAATCAGCTGTAAGAACTTGTTTATCCAGGAAATGAACTGTCAGGATGCCTGTGCAACCTCGTGGATACTGTCAGTATGGCTTTCACTGAAGGGATGTTTTTGTGGGGTTTTTTGTTTGTTTGTTTTGTTTTAAGGTAAGTTTCTTCATATAACCAAACTCTCCTGGGATTCTTTTTAGAGTGAAACCTCTACACAACTCCAAGATCTCCTATGAGATCTCTAAGATCTCAGGGAAAAAATGTTAACGCTCTTCTTTAACTATCTCTCTATACTTCAAAAATACTGACATTCTTCAGACACTTTTAAGCAGAGCAAGACAGGGAACAGAACTTCTAGTGGTAATTTTGGTGATCAAAAGGTAAGGGAATTTGTATATCTGAGGAATTGTTGCCCACTGGCAACAGTATATTAGGTTGCAGATTGTCTCTTCCAGAGATACCTTGGGTAGGAACAAGAGTACCAGCAGTATAGTGTTCTTGGCATTTCCTTTTCCAGACGTGGATTCAAACATGGTGCTTTCTGAGCATGTGCATTAGTCTATGCATTTTCTCTCATTTTTGCTGTCCTCCTCCTACGTGCCCAAAATATCCCAAATTGCTGCCAGGCAATTTTTTTTTCATTCAAGAGGTATTGTATAGAAATAATTTGTTACTTAGTAGGTGATTTTGTTATGCTTTACAAAGTTTTCCATGGGTTAGGATACTCCTCTGCACACGACAAGACTCTTGGCAGAAGTGAATGAATTCTGGTCTTCCTTGAGAAGTCATTGAAGGGAACACAGCTGAAGCATGTCAGACCCATTTGTTGTGAAGCATATACAGATTACCAGGGCACTCTTGGAAACAGAGCACTTGACTTTTGATGGGTTACTACAGAGCAAATTTGAAATCAAGGTTCTCCCAATTTGCTAGACTATAAATAAATGTTATAAATACCAAGTTATGTATTAACCCCGTGATCTTTTGATGATTTTTGTAACCTTCAGGACAAATAGCTCCAGTATATTAACCATATTACTGGAAGCTCCTCTTTTCTATAGCGTTTGATGTTCCTTTGGCTCCTTGTGTCTTAATCCAAAATACATTTGCTAAATTTGTCTTTCACTGCTGATCTGACTGTTTCTCTGTTTTGGAACTACTCTGGTAGTTCCCCATTTCCAGTCACATATGGTGACTCGTAGCATGAACCACAGGCCATCACCTCCATGATCTTCATAGCTTGGTGCTCTGAATTCTGGGTTGGCAGATTCCTGGCTCCTTCAAGCAGACTTACATCTTCCCTCCAACTTGCAACTAGGGCGAGGTGAGGCAAGCAGGGAAACAAGCACATTTGAGTCAAACATGCACATGCTTAAAGTTAGCAACCTTTATAGTTCTCCATGTTAGCTTGTCCCTGCTATTTCTCCTCTTCATTCTTAGGGTTACAGGTATAACTGGGAAGGGAAAAGTCTTCAGAGTGCATCATGGATGGGAATGGGGCTGATGGTCTAAATCAACAGAAATCACAGAATGTGTCAGGCTGGGACTACAGTGGGTCATCCCGCCCAACCTCCCTGCTCAAGCAGGGTCATCCCAGAGCACATTGCAGAGGATTGTGTCCAGACGGTTCTTGAGCATCTCCAGTTAGGGAGACTCCACAACCTCTCTAGGCAATCTGTTAATCTGTTCCAGTGCTCCCAGAAATAGGGATTTTTTTTTTCCTGTGAGAATTCTGTGTGTAAATATTCCTGCATGTAATCACAACTTTGGTTGTTACACTTGTTCCCAAGTGGCTTGACATAGCTGAGATTAAGGTGGCCTTTTTACTGAATGAACCATACCACAGCTCTGCATCCCAAAGGATATTACAGGAAGAGGGGGAGGTCAAGGGCTACGGAATGCTTGATGGCTCTATGCAGGGCTGCATTACAGAGTCTGAGATGGACAGGACCTGCAAGTGAACACAGGCAGGGCAGAAGCTGCCTTGGGTTCGTGCCTGCTGGGCTGTGACATGAACTGGGTTTTCCTGTCTTGCAACATTTTTTGAAATGTCAAAAAATTTCTTGTTCTGCACAGGACAAAGTGTACTTTTTTTGCTCCCCCCTCCCCGCACTAGTCCTGACCTTTACAGAGGTGCGGAGGCAGGGACTGCCTTGTGGGCTGATGGGTGGGTGGGTGGTGGGGCTGCCTCGTGGGGACTGGGTGGGCTGGCGGCTGCCCCCTTGCCAGGAGTTCCCCATGGCCTGTGCCCTCTCTGCGTGCCCAGTGCCTGGCTGGGAGCCAGTGTGGCAGGAGCGGCGCTGTTCCCGAAGCAATTCCAGCAGCGCATAGAATCAGATTCACAGAATCGTTATGGTTGAAAGGGATCTCTTGAGATCATCTGGTCCAACCCCCCTGACAAGGCAAGGTCCCCTAGGGCAGGGGACACAAAATTGCCTCCAGGTAGGTTTTCAGTGACTCCAGAGAGGGAGATTCCATGATCTCCCTGGGCAGCCTGTTCCAGTGCTCAGCCACCTTCAATGTAAAGAAATTCTTTGAGGTGGAACTATTTCTGTTTTGGTTTATGGCCATTGTTTGTCATCCTGTCACTGGGCACGACCAAAAAGAGTCTGGCACCATCCTCTTGGCACCTGCCTTTGAGGTATTTTTATATTTATATATATAATGAGATCCTCTCTCAGTCTTTTCTTCTCTGGACTAAACAGGCCCAGCTCTCTCAGTCTCTCCTCATCAGAGAGATGCTCCAGACCCCTCATCATCTTTGTGGCCCTCTGCTGGACCCTCTCCAGTAGCTCCTTGTCTTTCTTGCCCAGAACTGGACACAGTACTCCAGATGTGGCCTCACTAGAGCCGAGTAGAGGGGGAGGATCATCCCCCTTGCCCTGCTGACCACGCTATTCCCAAAGCACCCCAGGACACCATTGGCCCTCCTCCCCACAAAGGAACACCGTCGGCTCAGGGTCAACTTGTCATCCACTAACACTCCCAGATCCTTCTCTGCAGAGCTGCTCTCTAGGAGGTCAGCCCCCAACCCGTACTGGTACTTGGGGTTATTCCTCCCCCGATTCAGTACCCTGCGCTTGTCCTTGTTGAACCTCGCTCGATTTCTCTCCTCGAAGGAGAGTCCCCGCCGGAATTTCGTGCGCGCCCCCGTCGCCGTCGGGGGCCGGTGCCGGAGCCGAAGCACATCCGCCCGGCAGGTGTCAGTGTGGGCTGCGGGGCCGGGCGGCAGCGCCGCCTCCCCTCCCCCCCTGCCTCCCGCCCCCCCGCCGGCGGCCCCCGCGCCGCCCGCCCGCCGGAGCCAGACTCGCTGCAGACAGGCGGCAGCCAGCGGGGCGGGCAGGGCGGGGGGAGGAGGAGGAGAGGCTGGGGATGAGTTGGAGGCAGGCACAGCCTCAGCGCAGGGAGAGAGGCTGCCGGAGACAGGCAGGGGGAGGCGGCGAGGCGCTCCGGAGGAGGCCAGCGCGTCGCGGGGGCGAGCGGCGGGGGCCGGCGGGAGGTGAGTGCCGCCCGCCGCGGCGGGGACGGGGGCGGGCGGGGGGGGGGGCGCCGCGGCGGAAAGTGCCGGAGAAAGTGCGGGGAGGCCCGAGTTGGAGGTCTGTGAGCGGGCGAGGGACGAGGCGGCGGCTGCCGGGGGGCTCCGGCGGCGCTCGGCCACCCTCCGTGCCGCGGCGGGGGCAGCCCCGGCCCCCCCCGAGCCGCTGCCGGGGCCGGGCTGAGCGCGTCCCCCGCGGCAGCGGAGGGGCAGGTGGGGGCGCCGGCCGGGGCGAGGGGCAGCGCTGACAGGTACCCCCGGAGCGGGGGGGGGGGCGGCCGGGGAGCCCCGCTGCCGCCGTCCTGCTCCGCCTGGCCCGGGGAGCAGCCGGAGCGGCCGCCGGGAGGGGAGACCTCCGGCGCTCCGCAGGAGAGGCGGAGACGAGCGGGGCTGCGGAGCCGCGGCGGCGGGCAGGGCGCTGGGGAACAGCGGCACGTCCTCTCCGGCTGCTCCGAAGTGGATACTGGAGCTCCGTCTGGCCGCTCGGCTCGGCTCGCCGCAGGGTTGGTGTCGCAGCTCGGGAACAGCCCGGGAACGGGGGTCCTGCCCGGCTCCGGAGGGGACCCTGGCGGGGATGCCCGGCCGCGGTGCGCGCCCGGCGCCGGGCGGGCAACTTTCACGGGAAGGCAGAGCAGCAGTGCGGCTGCCGGGCTCACGCACCAGTGACCTATATTTAATGAAGTGCCTTTTTTTCCCTAAAAAAAGAAAGTTTATAAGCAGAAGTCTAGCTTTGCCTGCCTGTATCAGACTCCTGCCTGCATTGCTTGCATTGAAGATGTGCATCCCAAATTTCTGAATGGTGTGCCACGTTTACTGTCATGTAGGTGGGTAGGTAGTTATGCGTAGGCTACGGTTTGATGCTTGCTGAAGAGGCAAACGCACCGTTTTGTCTAGCTTTAAGTTCACTAAAGAACAAATAGGAAACGGGCAAAATACAAAAGTAACTTCTGTTTTCTTAGGAGATCTTAACACCTAGAATGATACAGGTTTTGGTGGGATTCAGAACCTTTTTGGAATAGCAAATGGTGGTTGTGCAAGAGAGCAGAAGTCTGGTGAATAATTTCATATGGTGTTAGAAATAGCGTTTGGTGTTATAAAAGCTTGCTGATATAAAACATGGGCATCTTCTCGTCAGGATGAAAAGTTCCTTTAAGAGGTTTGTCTGTGCTTCCAAACAAAAAAATTACTGCATTAAAATGTTTGTGAACTGGAAAGGTGCATCATGTAGTCCATGGAGTGAAATGACTACAGCATTGTACATCTGAGACTAGCCAAAAAGGAAGAGAGTTTTTGCCAGTAAGAAAGCCTGAGGGGCTATTACTGGTAGTCATAGGTGAGGTAAGAACATAGATGCTGCGTAAGTATGAGCAATGTTCCTTGCTGGTCCTTCAACCCCTGGGTATATTGGTTAGACAAAACTTCTATTCTACCTTCCAATTTCATTTCTGAGATAATGTTTTGGGAAATCTATTCTTTTTTCTGCAGTGATCCAGAGTTGCTGGAATAACATATGATGCACTGTTGAGTAGAATTAAATTACTGTGTGTGGTGCTCACGTGTTTGGTTCCACTAATGAGAATATAAATATTATGGCTTTGTGACTGTAAGGGGAAGTTTTGCTGGAAAACCAGTGCACTAATGGGAAGAGCCTAATCAGCCTCCCCTCATCCACATTAGCTGAGATAGTGATGATACATCTATATCTGTACTGGTGTTTTAGCACCATGTATTAAGTTACTGTGATACATAAAGTGACCAGCATGAGGAGAAATCAAATTGGAATGTGTCAACTATATGGAGTTATGTATGGAAGTAGAAATGTATGTTTTTATGTAATCTGTGTTTATATCAGCATATTTAGTTCCCATTCGAGTATGTGAAGATCATAGTTGCATACACATAAGGCATGTCAATATTATCCAGTAAATTCAGGTTCCAGTTAGGGCCTAAATGGTGATTAGTGTGTAACGCAGAATGAGTGAACAATGTGAGACAGTATATCTCAGACCCTTGTTTTTTAACTGAAACATTGCAGGCACTAGGCAGCATTTGACTGATGGAAGTTTGAATTCAGTCCTCATCATCTTAGACTTGTTACAAGAAAACTTGTGGAAGTAGAAGGAAATCGAGATTCAAGATTGAGGCACAGTTGCATTAACTTTGATAAGACTAAAACTATTAAGGAGTAGCTTAACCTAAGAATTTAGAACTAACCTGTCCCTTTGTTATTTTTAAGTAGGTAAAATGGTATTTGCATAGGACATTAAGGTGAGACTTGAAAAGATGAGTTGTTAGTTTTTTCTGCATTGAAGGTGCACTTTTGGGGGGGGGGGAGGAGGGGAAGAGAAGTTTTCTGATTTTCTTGACCAAAATTTACTTCTCTTTTTCACATCCGCCCTGCAATACTCTGTCTAGTGGCTACTGCCCTTCTGACAAGAAATAATTACATGTCAAGTGACACCATCTGAAATAATTTGGAATACTTTCAGGATATGATGTGCCAGAGAGAAGTAAATGATTATTGAAATAATAGAGAAGTACCTTAGAAGTAATTTAATGTAATCTCTGAGAAAAATGAAGTGTTAAAAAGTGGATGTCTGTCCAACAGCTCTTGCATCAGGAGTCATGGTTGTTGCATTCAACTTGTGAGTGGTCTTGGAAAAGTTTTTTTTCTGTCTAGTTTCTAATGGTTCAAAACAGCTCCCTGCAAGTGAATTACCAGTTACGGAATGCAGATACTTCTAGGAGTTTAGAGATGAATTTTTCTGCAGATTGGTTCTGTGGTAACCGTGAAATTCTTCAATGGCACCAAGCTAGTATCAGCTGCTCGTTAAAGGCACTGATGCCAGAACAGTGGTGCATCAGTTGCTGGGAACCCAACCCTGTAGTGAAATGATTCATACATATACATTTTCTTTTCTCAGTTGACAGCTAAGTTTAAGAATAGCCGTCTTGCCCAGAAGGTTGATATCTAAGCAAAGGCAGCCTAGATAGCTAAAAATTTCTTTCACACCAAACATAATCTTAGTACACTAAAACATTTAAATGGGATTGATTTTAATTGATTCTTGCTGAATCTCTGATGCTAACTGGTCATTATAAAAGGATCATGGTGTTTTGGAGCTGGTATCAGGAAGTCAGCAATTTTTTGCACAAAGATGATGAGTTTGAAGTAAAGATTTGAAGCAATTTATAGTAACAATGGGTAGTGATATCTATATGATAGCAGATTACCTGAATAAGTTCTTGAAGAGGATTGGATTTTCTGGATGTGGAAGCCTGCAGAAACAGCCTCGAAATGACACATTTGTCCAGTGTACTTTAAATTTCTCTATGTGCTGCATGAGCAGAATATTCCAGTGAAGGAAAGCTATGGACCTTTATTTTTTTCCATTGTCTCCTTCTGAACCTCATATTTGAAAAATAAACTTGATTTCTTTCTTTTACAGAGGAGTTTTAGTTGCTGATTTCTGAGACAGTCAGTTGAATAATAGTTACTGTAAGGGGAGAGCAGTAGAAAGAATGCTTGCAGGTGAATGAGAGTGAGCAAACATTACAGTGTGTTCTGTATTTCATGCTGGCAAAATGTCTCCATATTCGTCATCTGTATTTATTTAATATATGCGTTTCAGTAGCGTATGCCTTGATTTAGCATATTTGGAATATGCTGAATGTAGATGCATTTTACTAAATGCTTTTTCTCATTGTTTAGTTAAGCAGTGGAAATTTTCAAGCACCCATACCATCATTCATTATCACTCAGCATAATAATGGGTAAATTTAATCTTTCTTATTAAGATTATTTTGGTCACAAGAGACAAGGGACTGAAAATGAATAATTTTCTTGATGTTGTACTGTGTCTGTGTTTTTCATACCTGCTGTTCTTTTCTCTAAAATCCTGCTACAGACAACACTCTGACCTTTTAAACTGTGTTTGAATGATCTTGCTCTACATCAAACTTTTCTTTCAGGTAGGAGACAGAAATTAAGAACAATCGAAATGCATTTTTTCTTCTTACTGCCAATGGAGAGCTTTTCTAGATTTGAAGTAAGTTTTCTTTGTGCCAAATGGTTGACTTTTCTAGAATAAAATCTCTCTAGGGTATGCAAAAAGTCCTCTGGTTAATATATTGGCATTCCCAGAACCCACTAAAACTTAGGCAGGTTGCCAAACACCACTTAATGAGGATGCCGAATGTCTGGCACAAATCTGCATGAAAACTAGCGAAGAAGCTGGGGGTGGAAGTGCATGCGGTGGGGAGAGGGCTGGGAAGGCGGCACATCCACACCCGTAATTTATTTTTAATGTCTGCATTTTGCAGAGAAACTAGTCAGAAATCCTTACCCCACAGGATTTTGAAAACTCCCTGGGGGCAGGAGTCTGGGTCCTTCAAATTGAGGGAGCTGCGTTCTCATACAGTTTTATTAGGAAAGCAGTTTATGAGTTTGGGGGGTTAGTTTTTGAGGAGAGCATCAAAGAGGACGGGCAATGATAGTGGTCTTATGCTTTATTATCTGTTAAAACTGAAAAGCATTTGAAAATGTTGTTAGACAATTTGGGGAACAATGGAAGTCACTGGTTGCCAGAATCCACACAGAAAGGCTGTTAAAGTTACATGGCAGGGATAAATAAACCACTGCTGCTACAACACTTTTGCTCAGTATAAACCTGTAGTGTGGGCTCTGCCTGATGACCTTGTGCTTATGTTTTAGTACATGTTAAGTAGAATTGCAGGTGTAATAGATTCTCTGATGGCTAGATAACTGTTACAAGAATCAGTCACACACCAAGATGGGGCCACTAAACCCAGAATATATTGGTTTGTGTTGAATCAGATGTTTAGTCTTAGAGGTAGAATCTGACTGAGCAAACTTAGTTGTATTCTGATCTGAACATTATTTGAGACTTTAAAGGGACAAACATTTTCAGCATTTTTCCCAGGCTTTAGTCTCTCTGAGCCAAAAAAACATGGGTCCTCTGTAGACAAATTTATAAATAGACATTTGGTTGGTAGGCATGCCTGAAAATATTTTTTAAATCCAAAATAATTCTAATAGTTTTTTTGCACATGACTGAATTTGGAAACGTGTGTGCTTAGTACTTGCTTTTCAGTACAGGTTTCATTTGTGTGTTTTAGCATTTTGGAAAACTCTTCCTCTCTAGAGAAATTTTATTCACTAGAATAGTGGTGAGTACTTGATGAATACTGTTGGGTAGTACTAAACTGAAACCCAGACGCTCCTATTTGATTTTGTTTGGTTTCACTAAGGTGAGTTGAAAAATGAAAATATTAAAGTCATTGGACTTCAGTGCTGGTTGCAGTGGATAAAAGGACAAGTGTATTTTGCCAGTTGCATGGGGATCTTTGCAAAGTTTTACCTGTGTAGACGCTGACTCCTGACTGTCTATAGGATAGGGAAAACAAATGATGAGAGTGGTAGACTCTGTACCCACTTTTCTAAATTAGCATGTGTTTAGGATTAGTTCTGAAAGGTGGGGCAGTATTGTGTAGAAAAGATGCACTACTCAAATGCTGCACATGAGAATGGAGTGAGTTGATGAAGTGTCTGTAGGAATGTGATTGTGTTTCCATCTCCTAGTGTTCTTGATTTCTTCCATGCTAAACACCTTTTTTGTTGAAAACTGATAATAAATCTGCTTCTGAAAAAAGGTAGTCATGATAGTGAACGTGTATTGCCTGTAAGAGATGAGTTTGGAGATTTCAATTCTTTTCGAATTCAGTGTTTCATTTAGTTCCTATGTTCTTAAATTGTAAAAGATGCACTGACCTTCGGGGAAGATGTGCTTTTTTGCATGTTTATATGATAAATGTCTTGAAGTTTGTATGATTCTGTCATAACCTTTGATCACTGAGTGTATTTAAGTCATGATTTTAGAGGACGATACAAAGTTCTTTTAGTTTCTGTTAGGAACAAATGTTAATGCGTAATAAAATAAGTTCTAGAATCTCTCCCACATCGATAAGAGACTGGAAAACAGTGTTTTCTTCTGGATAAACCCTGAAATTTACTCAGAATTCTAAAATAAGTGTTGACTCATATGCCTAGTATTATCTAGCATATGCCAGTATAAGGCTACTGTGTTTTGTCTTTAATTTTCAGCACCAGTACTTGCAAGCATCTTCAAACAGTACTCTGATTTTAAACACAAGTTGCACTCTTCTTGATTTCAAAGATTATTGGAAGGAAAATGTGTGATTCTTTTTTAATTACCTCTTTATGTTGTGTGGCTGAGCCTATTATTTTGGTTTCTCACACCTGTAACCTACTTGTTCTTCGTTTCATAGAGGGAAAGGAGGGGGCAGTCTGTGACTGAGATATGAAGCAATCTCTAACAGCCGCCTTCTTCCACTGAGACTTTCATGAAATTTTTACTGTGCATTAATTAAGAGTGATCCATTATTACTTTGGACTTGTAAACACCTTTAAACATTCCATTAGGTGTTAATGACACATGAGGAAAGAATTAATATGGATTTGTTAGTCCTGTATCTAGTAGGGATGTACTTAGTATATGTAATTGCCTAAATGTAACAGTGTTTCTTAAACTGTTGGGTGTAAATAGTATTGCTTCATTTTCTGCTTTTGCTTAACATTAGTCATTGAGTCAAGTCAGGCTAAATTGTGGAACGTATTTTGGACTGTATTATATAGAATGTCAACTGCATGTTTGCCATGGTTTGCTTGGGATTTTTGTAAGACAAAAGTGAGTTGCCTGACTTCTGCCCTATGGGTCAGAGTTAAGGAGCGCAGCAGAAGGTGTGGGAGAGAAAACGTGAGGAACGCTTATAAGTAACCTAACTTAATCTCCATAGCTGTTGCAACGGCGTCTTCTGTGAAATACCCAGTTGGTGTGTGTTCTTCCCTTACAATTTCACCTCGAGGGTTGACTGGTTTTGTAGGTTTTGCCTAACTAGTGCTAAGCAAAATTAAATGGAACGTCTGTAAAAATGCATGCAGATAAGATTCAGTACTCCTAAATTAAAGATTGCACCTGGTCATATAAAGCTAGACTTGGGCTAACTGATAGCCTCTGTTGACCAGTGCCGCTGTGTAGTTGTTTTGTTTTACAAAAGGTTTGCATTGACTATAATTCCTCACCAAACTTACATGGGTACTGGAAGTGAAGAGGAAGGGGGTTCTATGAATATTTCCAACATGGGTGTTTTCTGGTTTTTTTTGACCCTCTCACATTCCTCTTACTGTTTTAATAACCTTCCTAGCACATTTCTAGAAACAGGTCATTTGAGATAAACTTCCTGCAAGTACCCCATTTTCACTTAAAATATCTTAAAGTATGAGTTATCCTCATTTAATTGAGAAGCCTCTAACATGTGATCTATCTATCCAATTAAATCAACTTGTATAATGTTGATTACAGGTACTATTTGGTGTCTGCTTTTACACAGTTTATAATAATAATTTTTGTAAAAAAAAGCTGCCATCTGTTGAACAAAAATACTGCCAGTGTTTGTCAAATGTGTGCTTTATCTGACCTGTTCTACTTAGCACCTTATGGCAAAGCTTTATCATAAAAGCATTCTACAAATATTTTTATTCTTGCCTTATTAGATTGATAACAACAGTGGTATAACTTTTTAGTGTAGGGATTAATGTACCAAGGATTAGGGAGATAAACCTCTCTTTAGTTGCAAGAGGAAGTCACCTGCAGTTACTACAGAGATGAGGATAACTTGCAGCTGTAGGTGAAATCACTGTTCTGTTCTAATGATCTTTGCAGCCTTTTGATGAAAACAGCTGGAATAATGTAAATTTTCTACAACAAAAGGTACCAATAATCTATGTAGACTGTTCTCCTTTTTCTCATGGATGGTGGCTGGGCAAGTAGGTAAATTTCAAGACAGAAATATCACAGTGCTGATGTGATATTGCTGATAATGCATAGTAATGAGTTCTAAAGTGTTTGGTTAATGATTCTTAATTTTGTTTGAAATTGCCTAAAAGCATGGCAGACCAAAAGGAATTAAAAGAAGTACAGAGAGGAATAAGAAGGCCTCTATAGTTTGTAGAGTGGGAGTTAGGTGTGTTAGGTATTCTGAAAGTGTCTTTTGAAATGTTGAGTTCTCTCTTTAGTTGAATATGCACCAACAACAGATTCTGCCTTTTCCCATTCCCTGTTTTCCCCTGGGTATTATTAGGGCTTGGAGATAAAAGCCTTTAATCATGTCTGCATGGAGACACCAGAGCAAATCACTTGAAGTGTTGATTCAGGACGTATATGTTAAAGTATGTTAAACTTGTGTGTGAATGCTCTGTTGAATATAGAACAACCTTATATATTTAGCTTGAATCAATCAAAGGTCATTTTACATCTGATGGAGAACATAATTTAGAACATAAGTTAAATTACAGTGATCTAAACCCATCTGTGAATGAATGAGAAGCTTTTTACAGAGATGTTTATCATGCTGTAACTTCAGGGTTTTATACTGTACTTGATTTATCACAAGTTTCCTCCACGTCACTTGTTATTGATCAGTTTTCATGATGCTACCATTAAGAGGCATTTTGGATGGAGCTAATTGCAAACTTTCAAGTGAACGCAATTTATTCAGAAAATGGCAGTTCATTGAAATTGGGATGTTTCTTTGCAAATATTTTAGATCTGGCAAGCTTTGAAATCAAAATAAGACATAACCTCTCTTTGATTCCTGGTAAAGTTTCTTTGATCAGAGGCCTGGTGTTTTCAGGGTTCCTGTCATAGAGCTAAACTGCCAAGGATCTCACTTTGTGACCAGGGATGCTATGATTCTTGGAACATGTGGTTTCATTGGATAGCCTGCAAGAGAAGTCTGCTGCAAAGTCAAGTGCTGAAGAAAGCCATGTGGGCTCACCTCATATTTGGGGACCTGAAGTGATCCTTTATATCTACCATTTGAAACTGTTGGTCTTTTAAAGATTAAAACTAAGAAAAAAATACATTCTATTTGACAGTTGTAAAATTGAAGCCTTCAGTTGCTCGGAAATTACAAGTTCTGTGGGGTTTGTCTGTTTTGAGACAGATTAATAATATTGGAGAATATCTTGCAACCCAGAAACTTCTGGTTCTAGTCACAGCTTTGTTTTATTATGCTTTTGTGGATGCCAATTAATATCTCCCCCCCTTTTTTTTTTTTCAATCTGAAGTTTATCTGATGGAATATCTCAGGGGAAACCAAACCTCTGTTGCCTGAAGTCTTTGATTTACCCTTTGTCATGTCAACCCTGACCACAGAGGTTTGCAAGTTGCAGTTCCCTGTGTCTTGCATAGGAAGACTTACATAAAGGAAAGAATATCCTGAAACTTTTATGTGCCAACACAAATAAATGGACAATGAAGCATATATTCTTCAGGGTTCTGAGAAAAAGGGGAGATAGATGTTATCTGTTTTTCTGTTTTGTCCAGCTGAACTTGCCTCCCAGAGGGAGTTTTTTTGCAGAGAAGAGGAACTGTCCAGTTGAAGTAGTTGAAGATGCAGTGTACATAGGGGGAAATTCTGTTCTACCTACACCCTTTTGTAAGTGACCCTTACAAAATGAAGACTTTTCCTGGACATTCCTCTTGAGCTCCATGTTGTGATGGAGGTAGAGATTAGGAAAAGGCTACCTTGTCTCTTTATTTATAGATGTTCTGTTTTATAAGATGATCCAAGGATTACTGTATTCACTGTGTAACAAAAACCTCCTGAACTTTCAATTGGTCAAGAAGATAAAAACCACACTAAAAACTGTGAAGGAAAACTTGAAAATCTGATTTCAATACATTGAAATTATTTTATGTTTGAAGATACTGAAAGCACAGTTGTCCATTTAAAAAAATAGGAGATGAATTATGCTGTATTAGCTATTGTACATTTAGCTGAATCTTTCAAGATGTTTGCATGCTTGTTAAGGTTATGGCCACTGCAGTAGAGGCAGATAAATTTTAGCAGCTTAAGCATCTCCCCAGCTCATGAATGTAGAGAATTCCACTCAGTGAGTTGATTTGGTTTTGAAATTGAAAAGTTTTGCCACAGAGTTATAATAGTCTCAAAGATGTAACTTTCTGGCTTTAGATAGTATAGCAGATATTAGAGATGAGAAAATATATATCAAGTCCTCTTCCTGGCAGATTGAGTCTTACATTTGGGTGAGTTGAGGAGTAAAGTTCTTACTGGATGCTAAGGATAGTCTCTTTTCACAATGTAAAAGTGTTAAAAGAGTATTTTTTCCTGCTTCTGACTTTGATGGGTAAAATATGCCATAGTACCCTTATGTACTTGAGGTGTTCTCAGGTATCCCTGACACCAAAACAAATGATGTGTGCAACTGGTTCTGTTATCTCCCAATCTCACACATATTTCTACTAGTTTTCCTGTTGCTCCTATGGCTAGATGTCTCTCTCTCTTTTTTTTTTTTTTTAACTGTTGGGTAGTCGTTTAGGATACAAACATATCTGTAATGTCTAAATGGCTTCCTCTTCTTGCCTTTCCCCTTCCAACCCAAGCAAGAAATTCCAGATGGAAGCTCTTTGGTGTCAGTAACAGCTGTACAGCAGATAATTTTTTGCATCCTTAGAGCTGTAATATTTGTAACTCCATATATGTAGTTATGATATACATTTACATTAAGGATCTTCTGGTCTTTTAAGTTTCCTCAAGGCTCTTCTAATCATTCTTGATACAGCATTTTGCCCTATTTTCTGTTCCTGGTTAGAAATAGCTTCTTTCAACATAAAGAAGTTAAGATATTCTGTTGTAAATTTGATTTTTAGGAAGCCTGAATATTTTAGAGTCTTGTGTTGTGATTCAAAAATTGTGCTCTGTTCTTTCATCTCTAGGATTTATAATAAGGTGTCAGCAATGATCTAGTCCATCTGGGAGCTTGCATCAATGCTTGGGAGAGCCATATGTGTCTGCCTCAAACAAGGCTATAGAAAAGTGTTCCACTAGCAACCAAGATGTCATCCATCTGCTAGACAATCCTGTAGCTAGTTAGCTTAATGACGTATTTATTTGACTAGATGTTTCTGCGTAGCAGACTCCAGCTTTCCTCCCTGTCCAAATTAATACCAAAACCTCCGTACTCTGGAAAAAAAACCCCTACCCATTCTGGAGAATGTCAGGAAGTTTGTGGCTTGATGGATTTCATCTATTTATCTACCTCAGGATGTTGCACTCTCAAATTCTGAGTGAGCACATTGTTAGGAGATGGCTCCAGCCTTCCTGTGCGGGGAGCCCATGCAGTGCAGGTGTCTGGTGGCAGAGGGATCAGCAGACTAGATGCGAGGCCCGGGTGACCTTAGACGCATGTAGAAATCCAATCATGCTGCTACTACTTTAGGGTATTATTTTAGCACACGGAGCTGTGCGAGGATTTCCTCCTACAGCGGTCAGAGCTGGAATTGTCATAGTAAACATTTTGCCCAGCTACACAGAATAAACCGAGTGATTATTTCACTTGGTGACTTTAACAGAAACGTTTGTTCAAGATAAAGAGGTTTACAGTCTTCAACATATACGTTCTAGATATTTGTATTCTCGGCTGGCCCCGCAAAGTCAGAGCTCTGGGAATTGTGCTCGAAATATACTGTGGGAAGACCAGCTCTGTAAATTTCAGATACTCTGCATTCTTACTGTGGTACAACAGAGCACGTTAAAGCTGACTGTCATTGATTTCTTATTTTTCCAGACACTATCCTACTGTTTCATTTTTTTTTCTTGTAGTCCAAAGAGGCCGAGTTACTGTTGCAAATTCTAGTCTGATCCGATTTCTAATCTGTATGAGTCAGAGTTGAGTTGAGAAGGGGACAAAACAACAGGAGAAGTGCAAATTTAGATGAAAAGAATGTTTTATGTTAATAGCAATTATATTAACCTGCGTTGAGGCAATCTGGTGACTTTATTGTGGAAAAATGCATATGTTTATTCAGACCACTCTAGAATCAGATCCATCAGTAAATCTTCATCCATGTCTTGTAAGAGAGTTTGCATTCAGCTTCACATTGATTTCAGTGGGCATAGAGAGACCATCGCAGCCTTTTCTGGATACGGCTGTTTGTGTGATTGAGGCCAACATGGTGCTACCTACTGAGTTTGGTAAATTTTACCTGACAGATGTTGTTTAAAAAATAACAGGCATCGATACAAATACTTAGTGAACTTCAAGGGGAAAAAAAAGTTGATAGTCAATGCCAGTCCTAAATAAGACTGAGAAACAGATCCTAAATAAGGCATAGAAAAAAATTTGCTTTCTTGGCTGTACACTAGAGGCCTCTCTTCTTACAGGTGTAAAACTTTTTTTTTCTTTCCTTTTTTTTTTCCTGTGAGCATAATGGCAGTTCTAAACTGAAAAAGTAGGTGAAAGTAAAATCAGGACAATTCCATGGAGGAGTGTAGAGATTGAAGAGGTGAACTGTACTCACTCTTTCTTCATCTTCTAATGCTACAAAGAGAGTTGTAGAATAATTCAGGTCAGAAGAAACCTTCTGGAGTTCTTGTCCAACCTGCAGTAATAGGACTAAGACTTTTCAGAAGAAATACTTTTAAATCTAGAAATTGTTATTTAGATCTTAATATTCAAAACTTGATTTTTTTTCATATGTTTTGAATTGCTTGTATTTGGGCAGAAGTGCGGTAAAAGTCAAGTAGAAGAAATTAAAGTATGAAAAAAGAGAATCTTAATTCTAAAGATACTAAGTAAATGCCAAAAAAGAGCAAAGTTGACACAAACTCTAGTTGCAAGTGGGAGGGAGTGACCATCTCATGAGTATCTGAAAATTGTTGCATGTGTTTAAAGTAAGCAACACTTTTTATTTCCTTGAGGTGTTCTAGATATTTGGTAAAGAATGTTACTATTTACCTTTTGAGAAGGGAAAGAGATGACAATTCTTCACTGATATGAATTTATGTATATTTATTTGTATTACTTTTGTCAGAGGGCTACTTGTTAAATAAAATAAAAGCAAAGCATCTTTCCGCATCACCTTATAAAAACATAGAAGTCTTCTCAGAGGTAACTCTGATGGATCAAAATAACTTTGAGTAAGCTTTTGGAGAGAAAGGAATTTTACATCTTACTGGAAAACTTAAAGGATCAAAACTTGATTGTTTTAAAACACAATGAAAACATCATTTTTGTACTTTTCCACAAAAATTACATTTGCATTGGTCTTTAGTCTTGTATGATATTATGCAAAATAAAATTTAAAAAAATTATTGGAAGTCATACAGCTATGAAATATTGTAAAATTTCAATCTTTTCAGTTTTTATTTTATTATTGGTGTCATCAAAAGGGTAATTTGCAGCAAATATTTCTGTTTTGATGCATTGCATTTTCTGATGGAAAATGGATCCGCAGGAGTATTTCTGACAAGAACTGATAACTTCTTGTTTGGGAGATTTACTTTTTATTATTTAATTACATTTATTTGTTTTGGGTTTTTAAAAGTTCCTTTACTTTCTTTCCATTTCCATTGCAAATTTGGAACTTGATTAGGGAGATTGCAAAACCTCTGTTGTTTTGAAACTTCATTCTGTTCTCTTGCTTCATTCTCTTTGTATTTTTTTTACTATGTAAGAGAATATATTGATGTATAGAAGAAGATGGAGCATCTTCGTGGTTGATCTCAGCTGCTGGATATCTTGTGTCTGACTCTACAGCTAGTGATATTAATCTCCTTCATTTCTTACATGTACAGATACTGTGCAAGACCTTAATTATTTTTTTTTTAATCTCCTACTGCTGATTTCCCAGTCCTTTTTACCTGCTGCTAATCCTATGTAGTTTAACACTTCCTACAAATGGAAGGGGAGATTTATACAGAATCATTTTGAACCCACTTTATGTTTCTGTTCACTTATAATTGAGGTGAATAGTAAACCAAATGAGGTTTTGCTTCTCAGGTGTGTAGCCCTGACTATGTCAGTTCTTTGTCCCGTTAGCAAGTGTTTTCCTTCTTTCAACACTTCATATGTGTGGATGAATATGTTTTTCTTGTTGTTATATGTTCCTGTCCAGTGATACAGAAGTGCTGTCTTACAAAAGAAGATTATGTGCTTCACATCTACTGAAGTAATAAACATAAAACTGGAGTGTCTTGTCCGATTTAATTTACGTATACTAAGATAGCGTTTTAACACATAACGATAAAAAATAAAGGGGATGAAGGAGGGTGGTACATCTTCCTGGAATGTGCTGTGCTTATTGCTTGGATCTCACAGTCATAGTTTTAAGTCCTTGTCTTTGTATTTGGATACTCAGAATAGGGTTAAAAAAGAGATATATGATATTTGACTTGGGAAAGTCCTTATGCTGAGTGATTTCTGTTTGGCACTATTATGTGTTACAGCCTTTATGCTACTTAAATTAAAAGAAAAAGGCATAGAAAATAAGTGAAAAAGAGTGTCTTTGACTTTTGCCTTGAAAGCTTGAACATATGATAGACCTGAATGCTGTAAAAGCCAACAGGCTCATTTCAGCACTGATCATTGGAGGCTAAATGTTGAATACACAATTAAGGATGGACACAATGTCCAGTGGATGGACATAATGTACTTTGGTAGTGGAAAAGCCTATAGTGAGTTATCACATCAAAGCCTGATGCACTAGAAATGGTAAACGATAGCAAAACACATACCTGCTATTTAGGTCTGCCAAAGCAATTAGCCACCTTTTACATTTCTTTTTAGCTGTCTGATTGCTGGCACAGTATAATTTTTTTGTTCAAGGTTTTTCATATTAAAGTAAATTACGTGCTACAGGGTGCATTTGTTTTGTGAATGTCACTTTTACAGTCAAAACCTTATATGCCGCTGGATAAACATATCATGTTGTAATTAGGTATGTCTGTGTTCACCAAAACTGTGTCAGAATGTAAACCCATCAGATTAATTAGAGTTTGATTAAAGTGGCACAAGTACCATTATGCAGTCTCCTTTGTACAGGTTTTGTGCCTATGTTTTGAACACTGTATTCCCTTTGTAGTGTCAAATGGTCCTGCAAAGAGCTGGCCGTGAAATATTTTTTTTTGTTTTTTGCAATTAAGAATAATTATTGAGCAATTATTTGTGTTAATACCTGTCTGAAAACATTGTTTTATCTGCTAATGTTAAATAAAAAAAATTAAGTGATGTTATTCATGCTCTCTTCTTTTTAGATAACCTGTAAAAGGTAAATGGTACAAATACAATATCCCATATAATTGAAAGTTATTGATAAAATGGGGTGGAATAATACAGATAATGCAAAACCCAAACATGCTTATAATGCTTATAATTATGTTAATTAGCAGATAGAAAACTTGAAATGAAAGTTCATGAATGTTTGAAATCCAGTATGAACTGCAGCAAGGATGTAAAAAAAACCCCCGAAAACATTGCAGAGGTTTCTAATAATTTTACAAAAAAAAATTAAATTATTGTTCTTTTTGCATGAGCAGCTGTTAGATTCATCCTATCTCAAATGTTTAAAGAAGGAATAAGACTCCATTTCCTGCCCATACATTAGTTAATTAGGTTGGCTGGTGCAGAATATCATCTGCCAGAACCACCATGATGGCTTCTAGACCTTCTTGTCACTGTTACTTAATTTTCCTCTCACTGCTGTTCAGGCTATTTCTCAATCCATTTCCACATATTTTGGGAATCTTAGTTTAGTAAGAGTTTCCTGGGTGCCAGATCTGAATTTGTATTTTTGTGAATATTCATGTAGCCTTCTACTTTAGGTCATTTATGGGTTCTGTACAGGATGTAGAGGTCATACCATCCTGCCAGTGCAAGAAATGTTGCCATGATGGCAGAAAAGTGTCAAACTTTGCCACCTGTTTGTCACCAACTTTGCTTTCACTTTCACTGAAAACTGCAAAGGAGGTCAGACATGAATTGTTAACAGGCAATGCTGCTTATTTCACTGCAAGAGAATAGTTTGGTCCTGTGGTTTGAATTCTACATTAAAAAAAGACAGAACATCAAACTTCCCAGTGACCTCTTCCTGTCCCTAAGTCCAGGTTAACAGTTGTCATGAAAATGGGGAAAGTAGAAGAGATGGAAATTTAATTATCAACCAATGCAGTGTTTTCCTTGATCAGTACTTTTTAGGTATTTTAATTTTTTATAAAACATGATTTTCCTCTCTCCCCAGTTCTTTTCAACTTACCAGATGATTGAGCTTAAATTAAGTAATTCCTAGGTGTGATTTTCAGGGAAGCAAATTTACTGGTGCTAACTCTGGAGGAATCCTGTGCTGATATTGATGGCTGGCTGTATTAATTGGCAGGAGTACTGTTCTCAAGTGAGATTATAACCAAGAAAATGTGTTGACTATTCTCAATACGGATTCTCCTTTTATACCCAAATCTGTGTTTGTAACTGAAAGTGTGGGATATATTCAAATTTGAACTTCTGTTCATGTCTGTGAAGGGGGAAATGTCCTTATGTTTTAAGTTACTGCATATTGTGTCTGTGCAAATATAAGTCTTCTTGATGTGAGGAGAGTTACTGAACACATCAAGATTTGCTCTGTATAAAGCTTTAGGAATGCTCATCTCGGTATTTTATGATTTGGGGTGTGCATAAGAAAAAAAATCTGCTTTAACTTAAGGTTAGTAGATTGTGTAGAAGAATCCCAGCAGCTACGTAGTCTTTTGATTGTGGCTATTTGAAAGGGAAATGTTAGCACTGTAATTTTAGCAGTGCTCACAGATCTGTGGTACTTTTCTTATATTTTATGCTGGATATAGAAAACCATTAATTTGTTTTCAGGAGGAAAGAGTCTTCTCTTCTGAAACCAGGACCACAGGGACATTAATACAATATGACAAAATTGTTCATTGCTCAAGCTTAGGAACTGGTATATTGTGAGCATCTAAGAATCTTGCTTTATTGTTAGGCATCAAAAAGTGCAATGTTTAAAGTTGAAATTTTGAATGATGTTCACAATGTATTATTAAAAATATTGAAAGAAGCTATGACTTTTAACAGTAAAAAAAAGGAAGAAGTATTTTATAAGTCTTAATATGAAATGATAATTAAAAACAACAACCCAGGCAACTGTAACCTTCCTCATGATATGTAGTATTCAACCTGTGGTTAAAAGTAAATATAGAAACTTAAAAGGAAAATAAACATTTCTGAATAGATTATCACTGGCCCTGTTTAATGCAAAGAAATTATTGGTTCTGAAATTAGAGAGATTACTTTTCCACGTGTTGAAAATAACCTGAGAGATAAAAATAAAAGTGCAGTGCTTAAAGAGTAGAGGCCAGAAGATTTAACCTAGAAGATTTAAATCTGATAAATGCGTGTCTGATACCTTCACTGAGCTGAGGAACTGTTCCAACATAGGTATGCAGGCAACAATACTCTTGTATCCCTGGAAATGCAAATTTGACAAAAATGGCTGTTGTCCAAGAGGACTGTTTCCAGTTTGCCAGACAACTTCCCCATGTGTCCCTCAGGATGGCATACAGAGGAGGTTATTTGTGCACTGATGTTCTGTTCTTCCCTTCCCTTCTCTTCTCTACTTGCCTTTCCTTCTCTATTGAGTTTTGCTGCCAGTGAGCTATTCTAGTTCCCTGCAAACTGAGTTAACAACAGCTAATATAGGTACTTTCAGGTAGTGTATTCCCATCTGCTCTTGCAACAAAATAAGTGTTCTGACTAAATACTGTAAATATTTATGAAGCATTCCATCAGAGGGGAAAGATTGCATCTGAGGTTGGGGTTTAGGATATAGTTGCTTTCTCTTAGTTTAAAGCAAGTGTCTATATAGAGAAACAAGGAGATAAAAGGCAGATGATGACTGCGTAGGGGAGCTGTATGTGCATGGATACATATATATGAAGAAAAAATTAGTCACGTGGATCTTTAAAGTCAAATGACTAATGCTGTCTGACTCTAAATCCTGTAGAGTATTCTGTGTGCAGTTACCCTTGAATATCCTTACCTCTGTACTCTTCTGTTCTCCCCTGCCAAGTGAGTACCAGTCAGGTGGGAAAAATGCTTTGGGCAGTCTGTTATGCTGTTGTTTCAGCCTGTGGCTCATATAGACCTCAAGGTGATTAGTGACAGGGAGCACATTACATCTGCCTTCCAAGGAGATGTGTGTTGTTTTGTCTGTATACATGCAAACAGTCACACTGTGAAGAGTCCGAGTCTGGGATTAATAAGAGGATATCATTATTTCATTATGTTGATCTGCTGTGGTTGTTTGTTTGTTTTTCTTAATACAAAACACTTATTTTGAGGGAAAAATAGAGTATAAGAAAAATAGATGTAATCCTAAGGTACTAGGTTTTGCAAAAGCTAATCTGCATATTGTCAGGCTTTCCCACCAGTGACTTGTGGACATATAGGAACCTTGTGAGTTATGGATCTTCAGCGTGACTCATGTTGCAATATGTTTATTGCTATCATACTTACATCACAGAGTCAAAAAAAAAAGAAGTCTAAGTGTCTGTTCACTTTCTCTCTTGATATCAGGCTTGACCTAATTTTGGGAGCATATTCCTTTTTTCCTTAGCTTCTTTATAGGATATGTTCAGCACCTAACTGTTGTGTTTCTTTGACTTCCGTTCCTCTGGTAACACAAATTCATTGCATTATGATGTTTTTGGGGCGTTTTTGCCATAGATATCTCTGATATGTAAAAGATATGTCTGATACGTAAAATCCAATTTTTGTCTATTGAAACATGTGCTTTCATCAGTTGTGTTACACATACCATACAGTACTTTGGAGTGGCCATTGTCGTCAGGTATTGCACAGAAGTCCAGTAGGGCAGGAAATCTCGTGTAAGGTGGATTGCTCCATGAATCCTTCCTAGTTTCTACTAGGAGGATCCTTCGGAAATATCCAGTCTCCTTGGTTTGATTGCCATTGTTCTGGTGGCAGTCTGACCCTGCCCTCAGGAAATACTCTAATTTCCTGCCTATAGACGTGGCCAATCTGGTCAACTTTTGATATTGACTGTGACATTTTGCTGACAGTTAAAGCATTTTGTAGAAGAGGAAACTGTTGTCTTGACAACTAAACTCCAACTAATAATAGATAACTAAAGAAACCAAAAGTCCAAATATATCATAATTCTTACAAAATTCAAGCTTATTCTTGAGTCTGAAGGCTGATCTCAACACAAGTGTGTTGTGTTTTAGATCTGTAGCATAAAGAGCTCAGGCTTCACTGTGGCACAATAGTTTATAGTAGAGTTTGTCTGTATATGTTTTAGATGCTTGTTTTTAATGTGATTAAACATCTTTTCTATGCTAGTTTGTTGCAGAGAAGACTCTTTATTTGCCCTGTAATGGTTCTTACATTTCAGTGAATTAAAATTTCGAAGGTGCATTGCAGTTTGGGAATCATCATGTCAACCCAATGTACTGTATATGCTTCAGAAGAACACTTGGTGATCCAAGGATATAGACTCATTGTGATTTTTATCCTCCACTAGAGGATTAATAATTTTCTTTTCCTCCCCCACTTACTCTCTGAACAATTTTAAATTTCAATTTCCAATATGATTTGTTTTCTTGTTGAAAGTTTATAGAGTAGAAGCAATGGCATGTGTGACAGTTGCAAACACTGGAAAAACTGTTTGTGTGTTTTATTTTACTATTTCACTTTGGTTGTTTTTTTTTCAGTGAGCCCATTCCAGTTCTTTTTAAGATGAAAGGGACTTGCCTAGTCTTCATTAGCTTGCACTTAGTGTGTAGTAACAAGTGCTTACATGCAACAGTAATATGAACAATACACAAACTTTTATTAAATAAAATATTAGATTTTTATCTATATTTTTTCCTTTCTTCTTTTTAATTCTCTTTTTTTTTTTCTCCAGAAGAACCAGATAACTCCACATCATTTCTGCTGTGCTAATCCTTCTTCCCAGAGCAGGATGTGAATAGACCTTACAACATGGACTTAAGTTCTGATCCTCATTCTGAGGAGGAACAGCAGCTCTGGCTCAGTATTAAGTTGCTCCTCTGCATATAGAGTGCTTTAGAGGAGGTAGCATGAAGAATTTATTATAGCAGAAATCACATGTAAACATCATGTTCAGTTAAGTCACAAAAACCCAGGAAGACTCTTAAGTTACCTGAAGAACTTATCTGGAGTGGAGAGAAAGGACTGTTAAACAGCAGTAAAGACATCCTCTGTGGGACTGCGTTTTAGAGTGGGAGTTAGTGTAAATGAGTTTGGACAAGCTCACTTGTTGTGGTTCCATCTGTGGTTTTAAAAGAAAGATTTAATAGTGGGATCTATTTTTTTAACTGTTTGTGAAAGAAAGGGCATTGTATTTAAAATCACATATGCTGGTAGCATTACTCCTCCGCTGGAACTTTGAGAGATGAGCTCTGAGTGAGTCTCTTTTATTAAAAAATGCCTTTGTTTAGAGATATATCATTCTTCTAGTGCGTAACACTGTAGGTGATTTGAGGTGTGATCTGACACTATAATGGTGTTTGTCTCAGACTAGAAGGCCTCCTCCCTTGCTCTTCATTCCTGTTTGCATTCTGTTGTTGAATAGCTGACTTAAGCTTTGGATGCAATCCGATAAGCCCTTGGTTTGTGGTGTGCTCTGTTGAACCTGGAAGGGAAGATTCTTCTGCAAAACTACTGTTGTCCAGAGAAGCAGTCCAAAAGCATATTAGTGTCAGCTTTCTAATCTGTAGCAATATGAATAATCACTGCAAATTTTTTTGCATAAATTTGCAGAGATGGGAGGTGCTTTGGGGAGGTGCTGCTCAGACCGTGATGTCCTCTCATTTAAATTCATTGTAGAAAGGTGACAACTTTTCTCATATTTTCTTGAAATGTCTGTTTTAAATCTGGTGATGTTATGAAGAGAAAGTCAGCGAGCTGATGGTAAGAGGTGGGGGTTTTGAGCTTCCATGCTTCTGTTTCTGGAGGATACTGATAGTGTCATTTCTTTCCCCCTCAAAAGATTTGGAATTAGGCAGGAAAGAAGATTTGTATGGTTACTTTCCCTTTTGTTTGAACAACTGTAAAAGTATGGATTCAACAGGAGTTAAGAGGAACAGGTTAGTCACTTAAATAGAACTTTTCGTCTTTTTTTTTTGTAGGTGATTCTTTGGACAGTCGTGATACATAAGACCTTACTGTCTTAATGAAAATAACTAGGCTGTATGGACAAAGAACTTAAATCTTCTAGGTTATGCTTAATGCTTTAGTTTATATGCCTTCAAGACTAGTATCAATCAACTTGAGAGAATATTTTTCACATAAAAAGTGTCTATAATGTTTACCTGCACAAAATACTTCCTAGTGATCTTCAGGAGAAAAAAAAATGCAAAAATAGAACACTATTAAGTAAAAATTAGTATAGAGAGGAAAATTATATGCTCAAATTATAACAGACTGAGCATTTGAGTAGCTGAGGTTTCCTGTTGTTTTTAGTTAGGTAAGACCATTCCAGTTGTTTGTAACTTTCTCAAATATGACCCACTGGAGCGAAAATTTTACATCCTGGTTATATGATTTGGACGGATTATTTGGGCTGGAAAGCTTCTGAGATGCAACAAATCAATGGAAGTATTTCTGAGCATGAATTTAGGAAAGAAGATGATCACTGTTGTCTCGGGGGGAAGGTCTCACCCATTCGTGACTGTCTTCGAGGGAAGACTTTACATTTGGTGGTTGACCATTGCTGGAGCTGTGCTAGGACAACTGTTGCAGGGGTGTGCTTTGAAGTGGGTTACTGGAAGGGTCTGGATTTAGACTAAACCTCCAAGTGGGAATGGGAAGGGAGTTACTGTTAATGCAGGTCATTCCCACCATACGATTAAAACGCAACCCTGCAAGTGGTCCTGGAGGCATGATTGGAGTAGGGGAAGAGGAGGAAGGGTCAGCAATCTGCAGGCTGAGAATGGAGTGGCCAGCAGGAGTGAGAATCTCTCAAGCAAGCGCCACTGCTGAAGCTGCTCTTCCATCTAGCAGGGCTACAGTATGTTTTACTTGGAAGCATCTTGTTGAAGAGAATAAATTGTACTTAAATGAGGATTTCTAGCTAGGTTGAATCTCACCGTCAGCACTTTGGGAGCACATATGTATGTGTTCTGTGATCTTGGTCTTTCCCAGACATATGGGAACACAGAGCCCTCATTTGTTTGAGGAAAATATCTCTCCAAGGGTCCTAAGTCCTTCTGCATGTAAAAAAACTGCAGGAGGCAAAAGAAGGAATTTATAAGAAAAATAACAATAAAAAAACCTATTTAGAAATAAGGAGCCTCTATAAATGACCCACTTTGGGACTGGTATTACAAAAATGGTTGTTTGGTTGTGTCAGGAACTGGAAGTACCTGGGTTTGGGAGTGAGTTGAGGAAGAGTGATGTGAAGAATAACTATGGAAAAATAACTCCCTCCCATACTGCATGACAGCAATGGATGGCATTTTTTTTAATAACTGACTTAAAACACATGAAAAAACATCCCCTTCTGTTTGAGTTATCTATAAAGTGCTGGTCAGTGAGTTCAGTTAGGCCAGGCTTTTGCATAAGGGACGTAGGATGCAGGTGGTAAGATACATAGCTTCTAACCCTCTTGCTCCTATGCCATTTGTTAGCTTTATGCTGCATGTTCTTGCAGGGAACTGTGGATTGCTTGTTGGGCTTGAAGACCTGCTGAATCCAGAAATGCCTGGATTTCTGTTGTTTAACAGAGGAAATGGCTAAGCTAGTAGAATTATTTCACTTTAAGTTGTCAGGCTAAATGCAGAAATAAACATTGCCTGAATGTTAGACCAAGAAATAGAAAACCCAAACATGCTGCTGTAAAGTTAGCCAGTAACCTGTGGGATTACTCCCAGTAAATAACAACATATGCTGTCATGTAAAAAGTGGAAATGGATCTGGAATGGTTGGTTAAAGCAGACTTCTGTGCATCTGTCACATGGGCTAATAAGTAATTTATCTTTGTTCTTTTGTTTATTAAGGGTGACCCCATCAAAATGTCAATAAATATTGTTAGGAACATAGAGAATCCATGTGGTTTTGGGTGGATCAGAGCCAGTGGTGTGTCTCCATCTTCTGTGATTGTAACAAAGACAGAAGGAATACTGAAGTACAAACAGGAAGTTCCAGTGTGCCTTTTGGGTACTGACTTAAAGTACAGTTTAAAATTAAGGTTATGACTTTTAGATGTGAATGCAGTGCAGAGAGGAACTGACCATCTCTGAGTTGGCTGCCTTAGAAAGTGCCCACCCAGTCTGCAGCTCATGTTTGCAGCAGCCACCACTCCGTAAAAGTGACTCTTTCAGATTTGTGCAGCTCAACTTTTTGTCTTTAATCATACTGTCATATGCTGATCACTTCAAATTTATTTTTCCCAATAGTACTAAAGTACACTGATTTTTAAGTATCAAAACTATGTCTGCTGTAGTGTAGCCTATGGTATTTTCGTAGCCCTCTGACATCTAATCCGTATTTCCATTATAAACTGGGTCTCCTGTGCATTCTGCTTTTTTTTTTCAGCTTCAACCCAGTAGTTGGATAGCCTTTTCCTGAAAGTGTCTGAAGCACCAGGATTCTTGTTCACACTCTCTTCCTATGATGAGCTGTGTAAGGCAACATCTGTGCAGTGCAGAGAGAGCCCCCAAAAGAATACGGGTTGCGTCTGCCTCCCTTCTTATTTTGGCTTGCTTCTCTTCCTCTTTTGCACACAAGGTCTGTCTCCCTAGTGCCAGTCTGCAGTCTGCTCATGAAATTGGGGTCAGCCTCTGAGATACTCCACAGTGACCAGTCCATGACTGGGTACGAATTAGTCAGGTTCATTCTGCTCTTAGTAAAATGTAAGCAAGGTGGCGACTCTCTGGAGAGAGAGAGTGGAGCTGCTCTGTACAGCGAAGGACTAGACAGAAGCAGTAAGTGAAAGGGAAATGAACAGGGCAGAGCAGGAAAGAGACTGATTGAGAGAGTGCTAAAGGTCTGAGGTGGATGTGGAGAAACCAATGGATAAACCAGAAGACAAGAGCAGTGAATTATGACTGAAAAACTGTAGATACTATTAAAAGATATCCAGAAATGATGGTGAGTGAAGTTCTGTTACATTTTAGTTGTTTTTAATTCTCCAAGTCAAGAACCTAGGTTACAGGTGACTTTCATCTATAGTTTACTTAGTCACATCCAGTCCAGGCCTGAAAACTCTCACCTTATGTCTCATGTCATGTTTTGTTCTCGGGTAGATGTTGTATGCTGGTCTTAGTTCACCAGAGCATTTTGTTCCTTCTGCAATGAAAATGAAGAATTAAATATGAAAATGGAATTCAGAGCGGTCAGTACTATGGCTGTGACAGTGCAAGTCAGAAAAAGGGGTGTTCTCATTTTGTCCTGCAAATGTTGGACATTTGCCAAATGCAATGCTAAAAGCTGGAGTCTTGGTGAGCACTGGTGGAGTCTTCTCCAGCAGTGGGTGTCCTTGCAACCTGCTCTTCCTTTCTCTGCCTGTGGCTCTTGTGTCAATTTAAACAGGAAGGCTGGAGATCCCTTCTCTGAGACTTGTCTTTACATTGTTCATTAAGGTATTTTCCTAAAAAGTATGATTCGACTTCAGGACTTCAATTTTGCAGAACTTTAATTGCCCTTTCATTGAATGACTCTGGTCATTAGTGCAATTGTAATGGGTTAATGTTCTTTGAGGCTAGAAATGAGTGGCTGTGGTGGGAGAACAGTTGTCTTTCCCCTGTGTCATGCTGTAGACAGACTGCTACTTCTCTTGTCAGCCTCTGATGTAACTTAATTAATTGTAGTGGAATTACTCCTGATCTATAATTAAGTGAGAAGGAAATTGAACTGGACAGTGTGAGAAGTTCCCTGTGTTGTTGCCTGCAATTTTGAAGAGAAATGGAAGAGTTCACATTTCATTACTGCTAGTCTGTCACCTTGAATATGAAATCCTTCCAACTAAGCACTCTTTCGGAAAAAAAGTTACTGGGTGTGGTGTGTAGGTCCAAGGTTACTCTTTCTTTAGCCAGTTACTTAAGTCCTGTTATAATCTTAAGAGGATACCAAAAATTAAGTTGTGGAGTTGAGTTCCCTTTTTTTTTTTTTTCCCCTTAAGACATACTGTGCTAATATCTTCCAGTATCACCACATAAACCTGCAGTTAATCACTGCAGGATCCTCACTGGTGAGATGGTCATACCAAAGACCTGCCTACTGACATACTTCTCTGCCTTCTGACTTTTGGATTTGCTTTGTCACATGGGGAAACCATGTTTCATGTTTGGGTGGAACTGTTATGTTATTCTTTTCAGCGGATGCTCAGCAGATCTTTTGCTACTTATGTGAAGTGTTACACCACAAGAACCACCCGTGTGAGGGCTTCCATACCAGTGTATGAAGTGGTGGTTATAGTAACTGTGGGGAATACAACCATTTCTGGTGTCCCTGGTAGGGTATGTGTCCTTTACACAGGAGCAGCGCAGCTCTGACACCGGAAGCCTCCCATTCATATTTGAAGTTAATTATAAAGAGATGGCTGGAAAGAAATTACATAATATCTGCCATTCCTCAGGGATCACATGGAGCTTGTTATCAGCAAGAGTATGCCAAAGGTAGTAGTTCTCTAACTGCTCTTTTTTCATGGACATTCTGTGTGTTAGTTTTACTGTTCTTATTGGACATATGGATTAATTTTTCAAGTTCTTTTGTAGATCTTGGTTTAGGAGTCTTCTTTGTTTATCATATCAAGAGAAGTTTTAGTACTCCTTCTCCCCAACTTTAGAACTATAATGAAAATAATTTGTTATCTCTGAGGAAAAAAAGTGTATTTGGCCAAAGATTAAACAAAAAGATAACTTTGAGGATATATAGTATGAGTTAGAGCTTGAGGAAAAGTAAAATATGAATGACTGACTCCGTTGTGTGTATCCCAAAATACTTGCCTTGTTCTGTGTGCACTTAGCCTCTTTTTTGGTTTTAATTTTTGGAGTAATCAAGTTCCAGCCTTACTAATATTACTAAGATATCAACGACCCCAGTTATTGAATATCTGATGTTTTTAATCTTTAAGTTAATTTCTCTTGAAATTCAGTTAGTTACTTTACTGTGCCATGGCTTCTCAAATTCATCCATTCTCAATAGCTGCTCCTGGTGGTCAAAATAGGAGTACTTTGATTATCAAATACAGTCTCCAAGACTGACACACATGACTTCATCTTTGCATTTTTTGACTTATCATAACTACTAGTATGTTTTCTAAGATAAAATACACGATCTAGAGAAAATGACATTGTGAGTCTGTATTTGCGTGGATAAAAAATATTTCCAGAGTAAAGATGATGCTAAATATTTCATTTGAAAATAGAAATACTTTTACCTTGTAGGTCAGTAACTTTATTTTTGTCTTAAAAGTAATCCCAATTGCTGTATGAAAAGAAAAAGAAAATCAATGGTTGTGGTATTATTCTGCTTAAAAAAATAAAAAATCTTTTAATAGAAATGAAGTTGAATTTTAAACTGATATTTAGCTTCTAAATTGTATCATTTAAAATAATTTTTTTGTGTTTTTTGATGTAAGGACTTATCCTGGACTGAATGCAGTTGAACTGTTTGCCACACTGCAGTGATTTTTTTGCACAAGCTGTTAGTAATTGTACTTGATATAGACCTAGACAGAGTAAACAGTTACCTTTATGTTACATCTCGCATCACTCAGTTACTGGAACTACAGAAATATTTTGTTGAAAATTCCTTAAAATTGAGGCTTTTTGCTCGGAGGTTTGCTCAAATCCCTTTTTTGCAAGAGATACATCCAGGCTAGATGGGAGAATGAGCAGAGGTGACAGATTGCGTGGAGAGGATCAGCTCATGATCTCAGTCAGTTCAGGTACTCCAGTTTCTGGTAAACATTTCTTAAATCACTGAGGTGAAAATATGAATTGTTTAATATAATAACAATCTTATTGAGAGAGCAGTTATTGGGAAAACTCTGTGTGTGTGTGTGTGTGTTTATACACATACATATGTATATTCTACTCTGCTCTGGTGAGACCCCCACGCTGTACCCAGCTCTGGGGTCCCCAACATAAGAAGGATGTGGACCTGTTGGAGCAAGTTCAGAGGACGGCCACCAAGATGATCAGAGGGGTGGAGCACCTCTCTTATGAAGCCAGACAGAGGGTTGGGGTTGTTCAACCTGGAGAGGAGAAGACTCCAGGAAGATCTTATAACAGCATTCCAGTACCTGAAGGGAGCCTACAAGAGAGCTGGAGAAGGACTTTTTACGAGGGCCTGTAATGATAGGACAAGAGGAATGGCTTTAAACTGAAGGAGGGTCAGTTTAGATCAGACATAAGAAAGAAGTTTTTTACAATGAGGATGGTAAAATGCTGGCACAGGTTGCCAAGAGAGGTGGTGGATGCCCCAGCCCTGGAAACATCCAAGGTCAAGTTGGATGGGACTCTGAGCAACCTGATCTAGCTGAAGATATCCCTGCCTGTGGCAGAGGAGTTAGACTAGATGACCATTAAAGGTCCCTTCTAATCCAAACTATTCTATGAGTCTATGATATATCCTTATCTAAAAGTTATTCCTTACTGTTCACTTGGATAAACGCATTCTTGTCAGAGTGATGCATAAATGGTACATTTAACAGTTTACTAGGTGCAAATTTTAAAATACGTTTTCTGATAATAAAATATATTTTTGGTAGTGTTTATATGCTGTCACAGAACTCTGTTCCCTTCTTGTCTGTAGCTGTTATCAAGTGTTTGAGATTGATATGCTTGGGAAGGTGGTGAGGGTGCTATAGAGAAGCTTAAACTTGTGATGAAATATCTATGCTGGGTGGTTACAATTTTGTTTAAGCTTGGTAGAATTTGGGAAGGGTGTGCATCATGTCTAGCAATGTGAGATAACAAACAAATTTCCGGTTATATGCAAGGCAGATCCTCAGCTGTTGGAAACTATCACAAAACAATTTATGCTAAGAGAAATTTGATTATATTTCTCTGACTAGTTGAAAATCTGTCTTTCTGTCTATTCCCAGAGATGCTGCTGTGGTGTCTGTTGGATTTGACTCTTTTTTATTAAGGAATTCTTAGTGTTTAAAAACTGGTAAATGAGCTTCAGATGAGCCTATCCTCTCACTGAAGTAGTGATTCTCACTTTACTTCTACCCTTTCTACGGAAGTATAACTTTTCTTCCTATTGTTTTTCCATTGGCTCCATCAGCATCCTTTCAGGTCACACTTCAGCTGACTTAGTCCAGTAGTGCCACTCAAGCTCCAGAGAGAACAGCTATTGCTCAGTCTTTTTTGTAGAAGGACAATAAAGAACAAAATCATGATTTGACATATTTAGAAAAAGGATGCATTTTATGTGTTAGAAAAACATTAAATGCTATGTGTAGATGTATAATTATCATTTATATTTTCATTTATTTTTCAAAATTTTATATCCAGGGTAATTTGAGACCACTTCTACATGATTAAAATAATTTAGGCTGTAGATAAGGCACTGTAGATTACTACTAGCTAAAGATTCAGCAGTGAAAGTTTATATAGGTGACCTTATTTTTGCCAGAGTTTTTGGACTGCAAGTGGCTAATCTTGAGTTCTACACAATGTCATTTACTATTAGCTTATTCCTAGAAAATTATGAAGTTACCATTTTGAAATGTTCTTCTAAACAGTATTATATGCAAGAGTTAAAAGAAGCAAAGAGAGGTATTGTATTAGAGTAATTCTCAATAATAATTGATTCGGAACAAAACCATCCTTAATGATAAGTGTCGTTTGAAGATGACCTGTGATTACAACCCACAGTTTTGCTGTCATTTAAGCTAGAGGGGACATGTGTTACTGCCTTGCTCAATTGATGAGATTGGATGGATGATTGAATGATGAGACTGCAAGCCAGGTCTTTAGCTTGTCAGCTCATGCCTAATTCACAATGACAGTGTGCATGGAAGGCAAGTGTCTGCATCCCATCATATTTAAGATTCTAGTTGCAGCCTTCTTTCTGTGTTAATGCTGTAGATGCTCCAAAACAGACCAGAGAAGGAAAAGATGGCTGTGGACAGAAATTGGCAATTTTTGTGCACAATGCTCGCCTTTCCCCCCCCCCCCCCCCCCCATTTCCTTATTTTAGTGTTTCCATGTAGAAATTATATAATAAGGAAGTGTTATCCATTAACAAAAATATTTAACTATCTGGGAAAACAATCTGTTTTTATAAAATACTTTTTCAGTTCACTACCGGCCTTTGCAGTTTCCAAAGCTTTTTTAATCTTTTATTTTCCCTTTTCCTTGGGATTTTCACATTTCTTCTGTTCTTGCCCCCTTTCTCTCACTTGACTCTTCATGTCATATATGTTTCTATCACTGGCAGTTGTGTTGGTACCACTAACAGCTAAAGTATCTTAGTCAGTCCTAAGTACTGCATACAGCTGGCTAAATTGCACGTAGTTCCATATACTAAAACTGCTGAAATCTGTCTAGTAATTAAATGTTTTAAGATGTTTCCTAGTGACAGGAAAAGGAAAGTAGCTGTCTGAACCTGTTTGCTAAATAAACATCACAAAAAGGCAAGTTGTTAAATTATCATCAGAAACGGCAATGAAAATGATGGAATGAGAGAAAATAGTTTTAAAGTGTTACTGGTAGGTTAAAACAATTCAGGTGGAACTCTGATCTTCTAGAAACCGGTATAATTTTAAGATCCATTTTTATAAGATGCTGAAAAATTCAGATGCTGTAACCAGTGAATCACTTTTCATGTTTAGGTGGTTTAAAAAGTGAAGCTCTTTATGATAAAGCTCTTTAAGATGAAGCCACTTAGGAGAAGATACTCCGTGTACGTAAAACTACTTCTTTTCAACCATGTGGTTTGCTTCACTCTCTTCCTGGTGATTGTCACAGGTGACTCTGTAGAACTGGTTCACTCACTGTCTCTCAGCCAAAAGGAGTTACCATTCTTCCGGCAGTCAATGGCAATTGGTGGTAGATTTTTCCTGAGGTACCATATGCTATGAGGCAAATACTTGAAAACAGCGTAAATTGTAACATTAGCTAGTTTTCAGTTCTAACAAGTCGAACAGATACCACTTGTGCAGATGCTCTGTCATTGTCTCAGGGGAGCCATCGATCTGTGAGCACATGTGATGCAAAGCAGCCAGCTGAGGGCTCAGACCCCTTGCAGCTTTAGTGTTGCTTTAATTCATTAGACTCGTTCCACAGTTTTATTTTACAGGGCGTATTACGTAAATCATGTATATTATTGGTTCTTTAGATTATTTGTGTTTTCTCTAGCTGGATGAGTAAGTATTATGTGGAAGATTTGGGAGGTTGCATAAGCTGCAGAACTTAGAAACGTGGTGAAGTACTGTGACATAGTTGAAGTTGTTATACCATGCTGTGCTCTGTGTGCATGAAGCTGCCTTAATGCAGCTTCAAATGGGAAGATTGAGCACATAATTGGTAAATTCCTTTGATTTTACTTTTTTAGTAAACTGTATAATTTTTCTTCTCTATCTCAAAGAAGAGTCTAGCTTTTGACTCAACTGTACATACTTGTTCCTTTAGTCCTTGAAGGCTGGAAGTTGCAACATGTGACACATAACGCAGTCTTCATCGAGTTGTATGTTACATTCTATATGCATGTTTGACATTATCTATATATTGATTATCATAACCAAAATCATTTCACATATAGGTTTTAAGGAAACATGAATACAATTTTACTATTTTAAAGAGATTCGTGGAGTCAAATTAGGACACATACTGTCAAAACTGTAAAAATGTACACAGTAAAAATGATTACATTTGCATTTAGTTTGATTCACTACAGATTAATAAAATGTACAAGTCATGAGATGGTGGTGTGACTGCCCTATTGGAAAAGGTCTTTGAGAGAAGAGTAGCAGGAAGTGTAGAATATATGTGATGTATGCAGAATATTTGTAATATATGCATATCAAATGATATAGTATGTTAAGTGCAATATAGTGCAATGGGAGTATTTTTTAATGTAGTGAGATACAGTTGTGTTAAAAATTTGCATAATAGGTACACATGGGAAAAATCTAGAGTTATTGCAGACAGTTTGACAAGTATATGTATATTTTTTTTCCCCACAATTTTCTTTAAAATATTTTTAGTTGTGTATTTTGCTTTCTTTATTTTGGCTTTTTATTTAACAGTATTTAGTTAGACCTGTACAATACACATGTGAAATGATTTGTTGTCAGGGTGTCTATTATAAAGTGCATTGTGTAGCTCTTGAACATAGTCCGATTTCTTCTAGGTAAAGTTGGTTGCTTGTGGAACATGTTCAAACCACAGATTCCTACAAACCTCTAAAGAGGACTCTTGGAAGAGAAACTTGTTAAGTCATAGAATCATAGAATGGTTTGGGTTGGAAGGGACCTTGAAGATCTCTCCCCTACCATGGGTTGGGACACGTTTCACTAGACCACGTTGCTCAAAACCCCATCCAACCTGGTCAAGTCACAGGAGCATGTAATTTTCATTAGGGCTGGGCTCAATCTGTAGGGTTGAGAACTTTGTTTCTGAAATAAATTTAGGACTCTCTGAGGTGGATTGGCCCTGACTGGATGCCAAGTGTCCATGAAAGCTGTTCTATCACTCCCCTCCTCAGTTGGACAGGGGAGAGAAAATATGATGAAAGGCTTCTGGCTTGAGATAAAGGGAGGAAGAAATCACTCAGCAAAAAAGATTTGAGTTTAGGAAATCAATTTATTACCAATCAAATCAGAGAAAGGCAATGAGATATAAAAACTAAATCTTGAAATACCTTCACTCCAACCCTTCCCTTCTTCTAGACTCAACTTCACTCCTGAATTCTCTAGCTCCAACACAGCCTTCCATCAGTGTGAGTCCTTACCAAAGACTGCAGTTCTTCACAAACTGCTTCTATATGGGTCCTTTCCATGGGGTGCAGTCCTTCAGGAACAGGCTACTCCACCGTGGGTCCCTCACAGGGTCACAAGTCCAGTGAAGCAAACGTGCTTCAGGGTGAGCTCCTCTCTCCACAGGGCCACAGGTCCTGCTAGGAGTCTGCTCCAGTGTGGGCTTTACACAGGGTCACAGCCTTCTTTCAGTCATCCACCTGCACCGGGCTGAGGTCCACCATGAATTGTAGGTGGATCTGTGCTCCAGTGTGGGCTTCCATGGACTGCAGGGGCACAGCTGCCTCACCATGGCCTGCACCATGGGCTGCAGGGGAATCTGCTCTGGCACCTAAAACACCTCCTTCCCCTCCTTCTTCACTGACTCTGGTGTCTGCAGGGCTGTTTCTCTCACATATTCTCTTTCCTTTCTTTGTCTGAAATTGCAGTTTTCTCCCCTTCTATAATGCATTATCCCAGAGGCTCTACCACTGTCACTGCTGGGATCGGTCTTGGCCAGCAGTGGGTCTGTCTTGGAGCCAGCTGCAATGTTGACATGGGGGAAGCTTCTGGCAGCTTCTCAGAGAAACCATGTCTGTAGCCCCTCTGCTGCCAAAACCTTGCCACGAAAACTCAATGCAGACTTTTAAAAAAATTCAGTAGCTTAAAACCTTAATTGGGAACAGGATCATAAACTGGATGGAGAAGAGATTTGGTGTATGTGTAAAGATACCTTAATTTATGTTCTTCATGCTTAGTTTAGCAAGGATTAAATAATTGACTGTCTGAGAACTAGTGGTGAGTTGATACCTTGTTTTCTGTGCCTTTGTCAGTCATAAGACAACACTGGAGTTACTTCACTATTCTAAGTGAGTGTAATACACACAGTATACTTGAGAAATTTAGGAAGGTTGAGAATTTTATGTAATCCATCTCGTGTACTGGTGTATTTATGAAACAGGAGTATTTTTTGCCATCTGTGCATTTCCACCAATGTGCATTCTGTTTGTATAGCACTAGACCAAAACAAGGAATCTTAGGAAATGGATATCTTTAATACACCATCCAGGAGTGGCTACTAATTTCCACAATTTTCAGGTATAAACCACACTGCACTTCTGGAGGCATTTATTAGCTATTTGAAACAATATGATACATAAATTTACATTTTTAGAGTAAACCCTATGCTTCTCAATATGACATCGGTTAGCACTCAAAAAACCATAATCTTTCTTCCTGTGAGCTTCTCTACCTGGTTTTATTTCTAGACATTAATATCCAGTGCCTTGGTATCTTGTTAGAAATAACAGGCAAGATTTCAAGGTAATAAGCAATTACAGCCCTTTTTATTTGACAAATGAATGCTTTTTTCTGTACTCTGTCCACAGAAGATTTCTTTTGCCCCTAAGGTTCAGATCTAGTGCTGTAGCTGCATTCAGGTGGACCAGCAGGAACTGTATGAGGATTTGCTCCATGTTTTCTTTGCAGTGGCAATGTAGGGCACTGATAAGATTGATCAAAACCTATTCACTCAGGACAAGTTAACTTGTATCCTGCAGGTCTCTCATGCAGCCTGCTCTTATCCTTCTCTCTGTCCCACCCTTATTCCATCATACTTCCTTGCAGGGTTCATTTTCTAGATTAAAAAACAACAAGTGCTGTATATTTTAATCCCTTAAATCCCTTTTCTGTTCTTGTTTCATGGATGGGCTTAGCACTATTTTCTACAGATGGAATGAAACATCCTCTTGCAACCTCCCCCTGTTGGTCACTTGACAGCTCACTTTTAGCGTTCAAAACAATGACTCCTGATCTTCTCTTGCAGAAACCCTGCCATGATTGCTGTAATCATAGACTGCCTCGAGTTCTTATTAACACAAGTGTATCACAGTTTTAAACTATGTGTATATATTTGAGTTACAGGCATTTTTTCTGTGACTGAAGAGTCTCCAAAGGGTAGTGAAACAGCTTTTCAAACAAAGCCAGCAACAAAACTTGACTGGATGATCCTAGCAGATAAAGTAATTGGTCTATCTGCAGTTTGAAAAATCCCACACAATCTCTACCACCATGCCCTGATTCTTAATGTTGAAAGCAGAGAGTACTTCCTACTCGGTCTCACAGTTGAACCTGCTAAAGAATGTGAATCCAATAGTGAGGTTGTATTGTGAGGGCTACTTGTGACACATATTTGCCAAGATAACACAACTGTTTGATGTTTATGTGAAGTATTTAATTAGCAAATGTTTTAAGTTGAAAACATTTTTAAATTGTATAGGTAGATTGCAGGTGAAAGCTCTGATGAATGAAATGCATTACCAGTTTGCTCTGCAAATCTGTTTCTAAAATCCTAAATTCTAAAATACATTTTAAGGATGAACCAAGAAGGAAGATCCTTTTTGGCTGCCTGGAACAACCTCTGCCATTCTTCTGCACCTGGACTCTTCTTCATCCTCTTCCTCGCTTCTGTTTCTTTTTTTAGCCCCATTGTTTGAGAACGGTTTCTTTTTCTCTGAAGTTGTGCTGTAAGAGCTTTGTGGTGTACCCTGTCCTGTTTTGCCATAGCTTCCTACATGTTCTCCATACGCTCCTTTCATTCCTCTCCTGGAATTTTCTGATGGCAGCTCCCACTCATCACAGCTGCTGCCATTTTCCCCAATGTACTGCAGTAAAAAACTGGAAGGTACCAGTTTCAGGACTACCTGTGGAGCTTGTAAATTTTGGTCTCTTACATATGGTGAATGAGATTTGAAATTCAGCATCA
The DNA here is from genome assembly GCF_003945725.1 of Corapipo altera. Taxonomy (NCBI): domain Eukaryota; kingdom Metazoa; phylum Chordata; class Aves; order Passeriformes; family Pipridae; genus Corapipo; species Corapipo altera. The sequence goes on from NW_020884903.1 coordinate 4,438,158, forward strand.
GAGGTGGGAGCCTCTTCTCCTCCAGGTGAAAGATCAAGAGTTGCTGCAAGCAGAACAGTGCATCTTGTGTGGACTGGCCCTTGGGGTCAACTCTAATGCCCAGCTGACTGCCCTTGAGTCTGTGGTGGGGTCATGGATGTCAGCGTCCTTTTATTCCACTTCATGTCATGGGCCTGACTAGCATCACTAGCGATGGTAACATATTGGCCAGTTGTGGAAACACATCTGGCACCTGCATTCTGAATAAACCATTGTAGGTGCATGGATGAGGGCTTGCTTTGGTTGTACTGCATCTGTGCAGCAGTCTGGTATGTGAAACGATCCAATGCAGCTGCTGTTTTGCCATGTGTAAAGTGCAGGATGGATAGTTCTGCTTCCCAGGGAGGCAGATATGTGAGTTCTAGGTTATGTAGAAGTATCAGTCCTTGCGGTGCGAGGAGAACGTGGAGATCTGGGAGCCCTAGGTGCAACTCACAGTTCCTCTAGGAGGAAATTTACTTTGTGAAGGAAGGTTTCTCTTGCACAGTTTGAGCTTTTCCCTAGCATATGGGTAGGTAGGAAGAGTTTGCCAAATGTGTTATAGTTACATAAAACATGCAACATCTGACAGATACGGAAAGGGTTATAATAAATGATTCCTTTACGCTCCCTCTTTGAAAAAGCTAAACAAAAAGGTAATATAAAGCCCATCAGATTTTCTTTCCATTTATGAGGCTCTTTATGTTAGTGTGGAAATTCTGGCTCTGAGCATGGGCTAACAATGGCTGAATCTATTTGAGATCTTTCTGCTAGGCAAGTACTGTGGTATTTTGAATTATAGTGTTCACTTTGGTTTATTTGCCTTTGCTATTAATATCTGTGTATATGTAGGAGATTATTTCTAATATCTCATCTCCATTTCCAGTCCTGCATCTGCTATGACCCAGAGATAGGAGAGGCTGCTTAAGGTTCTTAGATTTTTTTGGTCTCCTTTCTCCCCTCTCTGTCTTCCCCATTTTTAAAGCTGTACTAGTTTTTCTGAGGGATAAAGTGAAGTCAAAAAAAAGAAGTAGAGTTGTATTTAGGAGATGGGAATTATTTTGCTTTACTGGAAATATTTAGCTAAGTTCGTGGTTTGGAAATATTTTCATGAGAACTGCTGAGCTAAAAGTTACTGAGACAAAATTCCATAAAAATAACTCTGAACTCCAGTTTATAACAAAGTCATTGTTGGCAGCCTTCTGTTTAAAAACTTTCCGTAGCTGCAAAAAAAGACTGACTTATGGATCAAAGTGATCTGAATTTTTTTTTGCAATTAAAAAAAGTTAACATTTGGATTTGAACCACACTGTGGGGGGGTTCATTTCCATTAATTTATTACTCTGTATCCTTAATAAGAATGACACCAAGGAACAGAGGATGGGAAGAGACACTTATTTCTATTTAAAATTGGTTCCGCAGGATGGAAATTTGGCAACTGATGTGGAAACTAAGCAAATCTGTTTACAGAGCTCTCTCCCTCTCTGTATAATGAAACCAACAAGAAAGCTCAAATAAAGAGAGATTTTAATGATGAAACCGCACTTTGTTGAAATTTTTCTTTGTGCTGTTTTCTAAGTCTTTTTACCTCGATAATAAACTTGTTATTTTGTGCGAGATAGAGTGTAAATTGAGAGTACCAGCACCCAACTTGTGTCCTGTGCTCTTCAGAGCTTCTGACCACTGTTCACACTAATGATCCAGGTACAAAGAGTCTGGAAGTGGTGATATCAAAGAAGCTGAGGGTGTTACAGATAGTGCTAGGATAAATGGTAGGAGAGAACTTTAATGAGAGGAGTCACTGCAGGTTTCAGACAATAATTTAAGGGTTGTGCTGTGGCTACTGTTAATGCAGAAACACATGGGAGTAAGTGGAATCAGTTTCCCATCACTAACTCCTACAAATCCCTGTCATATCTTTTCAGAATTCAGATGGGTGTACCCACACCCTCTGTGGTGGGCTTAACAGGAAACAGCTAGGATGGGAGGTTGGAAAGACACGCTTTCCTGCACCATTAACTTAATGATCAGCAAAAATGAGCAAATAGGGCGATGGATATTAGTGTATTAATCTAGTAAAGAATAGTTGCAATTTGAATAAGATCAAGGAGAAGACTTGGGAGAAGCTCTAAATTGCTGACTCTGAAAATTTTCTGAGGCTATGCAGTTACTGGCAGTCCTACACATCTGGCAGATAGCAGGAAAATATTTTAATTTTTTAAAAAATATTACTTACTTTCTGACCCTCAGATTAAAAATAGTTATAAAATTGAATAAAGTCTTGTCTTTACTGAAGAGGAGATATTGTTATTACTCTGCTTGTGCCATTTCTTGGTTATATATGCAGCCATATATAAAGGGGATAGGTTGGCAGTCCCTTAAATTCCCTGGATGTTTGGCTTCAAAATAAGCAAGTGGTTATGGATTTTTCTTTTTAATCAAAAGAAAATCACATTCCTTTTTCCCTAACATCTTGTCTGCAAAGATGCAGAATTTATGTATTACAAGGATAATATCTACTTCATAATGCAGTTTTTACAAATGCGTTATCGGAACAAATACAAGCTCTGCGGGAAGAGTCAACTTTTCTTTTACAAAGGGAAATGCCACCTTTCAGAGTAATTGAAGCTGTTTGAGGGGGTGAATGTGCAGGTGAATTAGAAAGATCTGGATGTCATTCAGAGGTATTTGACAACATTCTGTACCAGTAAAAAAACCAAGCAGCTGTGCATGAAGAAGGAGAGTCATGTCATGGACTAATATGTGGGTAAAAGATGGGAAGAATAAGGTAGTCCCTTCTGACAGTCACCAGAGTAGTTGGACTGGTTGATGCATTCATCATATAAAAAGTATACTGAAAAGGAGCGCCTTGATGAAGTGAGAAAGGGTGCTGATGATACTCATCGGCTCGTGGTAGTAAGGTTGAAGTGAACCATGAAGAATTGGAGTAGTGCCTGACATGGTGTGTGACTGAGTCGTGGAAGGGCAATGAAAATTCAGTGCAGATAGATGGCAAATGGTCTACATGGGGAAAAAAAATTACTGTGATTCTGCTAAAAAATGGTGAGCTTTGAGCTCACTGTTACCATGAGTGAGTCATTTACCAGGTTATGATAAACAGCAGTGTAAAACAGGAGCTCACTGCTCTACACTGATCAGAAAAGCAAATCCAATGCTAGGAAATATTAATAAAGGAATAGAGAATTAAAGAGATGGCATCCTTGTTGCCACTGTGTAAGTTCATGGCTCACTAGCATCTTGTATCGTGCAGTTCTCATCCTCTCAGATCAAAACCAATACAGTAGGATGAGAAAAATTTGGAAAATGCATCAGTTTTAAGAGATACAAAAAGGCTTATGTACATGGGAAATAGGGATTCTTTATCCTGTCAGGAAGAAACATTAGAGGATATTCTTGAGGTCTGCAGTATTATGAGTGGTGGGAAGAACCTGTGCAGGTTCCATTGTTCATTGTCTCTTTCAACACGAGTCTTAGAGGAGGCATCAAGTAAAATAAAAGCAAAAAGTAGAGGTGGGTCTTCTTAAAACACTGTACCAAAGACTATTATATTTGCTGAAATTTTACGTGGGTCCACTTTCTGACAGTATGGAGTCTCAGGTTTGGTGCAAAAAAGCAGTTGTTCATGCAAAGAAAGCTAGGGGCTCTCTGCCTTAGTATTGTCATCTTAGCAACAGGGCATGGTTTTCTTGCATATGCCTTTCCTAGTTTTGGAGCTTGCACTGTACCTTGCTGAAACAGCAGGACTTCCATTGAAAGCAGAGGAGTAATGACAACACTAAGAGCTTTTATCTGTACCTTACTGGGTCAGGTAAGCTCATTTTGCTTCTTACCAGACTTCTCACTCAGTAGCAGCATACATATTCATGTTCTAAGTGCAGACACTTGCATGTCTTTTGCGTAAGTTCTGTATGTTTTATACCTTCACCCCTCTCCATCCCCAGTGCCTGCACTGTATTCTGAACCTTCACTTGAGATGTTGACAGTCTTGGCAGCCTCATCAGGGAACCATGGGCTGGCCTCTCTTGCTTTGGCTGTCACATCTGTGCTCCTTGTACTATAGCTGGTGTGGGGATTTCCGTTTCCTGGACCAGCTGGAGAGTTGGGATGTGCATGCATGAGCCTCCATTGCTCACTGAATCCTGACAGGGGACGTGCGGTTTTACCTTTTGACTCTGCTCATAGCACTAGGAGACCTTCATTTGTTTCTATTCTGATGGACACTTTCTCTTTTAGGAAGCCTATAGCATTGTTTGTGAAAAGGGCTGATACTCTTAGGTTGTGCAATGGCTGGTGTGATACCTGTGTGTAATGGACTGGTGTGTAATGTTTTGCTTCTGAAATGAGAGACAAATCTGAGGATGGTCTTGAACACAGTTGTAGAGAAAGAACAAATATCAAAGTTTAATGGGAATCCAGGTTTCCTGATGGTAACTTGTTGTGCTAACAGCAGATTCATTTGTTTCCTAATTAATCAGAAGGAGTGTTCTTTTTATTTCAGCCATCTGGTGGAGAGCATGTTGTTTAGCTTCTTGCTACTGCAAATTGGAGCTACACAGGAAAAAGGATGTTTCAACTTCTGTTTTTGGCTTGTTTTTCAAGGTTGAGTCAGTATAGAGCACATTGAAACGTACAGTAATCAGTTGCAAAGTTCAGCTTTCAAGGACTGCAAAAATTTAACTTAAATTGTCCTTCCTGAAAGGACAAGATGGTGATATTGATGATTTAATTGCTTATTATTACTTGTTTTATTCCACATAATCAATCATCAAGACAAAAGCAAAATTTCCTTAGTGAACTGCAGAACTATTCTAGGATACCAAATTTGTTATCACTTTGTAGAGAACATTCAATGTCGCTTTTACATTTCTTCTTTGGATTAATGTCAAAAGCATATTGCCTGTCAAACAATTTGTTGTTGAGTGTGCCATTAGCTTGCTAACTCCTCGCAAGGATTTTAAAACATTGCATTTTTTTTCCCTCCAGAAGTCCCTTTAGCGCAGCCTTTCTTTAGAAGGTATATTGTTCTTGTGGAATATTTTCTGAGGAGCAGTCTGTCCCTATGCGATGTTTACTGTATTTTTGCCTTGCAGCCAGCAGATTTTAGTACAAACTTGCCTGGGGGTGGCCTTGTCCTATTTTCCTCTTAGATGGTTCTGGCATTTATAGAGCTTGGGAGATCGTGCTTCTGAATTTTCCAGTCTGAAGAGCTCAAGCCAAAACAGCAGGGGAGATAGCAAACCTGTACGTTGTTTGGCTTACAGCAGCTGGGCCTGTTTTTCTTTTGACCTAAAGCAATGGCAGCTTTTCTTGTGTTTTGTGTGGAGGAGGGGGAAGGTGAAGAAGAGGAAAGCTACGTGAGGAAAACTGCTTTATCTCTGTGCTTGGAAAAACCAAGCCTTACCCCTGCCCCCACCCAACAATACTTCTTTTTGCACCCCTAGCAAAGGTATCTCCAAGCTACTTTTTCATTGCATGTAGAGATTGTTTTAGTTGGTTTGTGAATACTGATGATTCATGGGAGAAGGAGCCGTGCTTTGTCGTAATATTGCATTAAGAGTTTTGCAAAACAAACTCTTTTTATGTTGCAGTACCATAGTGCTTGCAGATTGCACTTTTCTATTAGGGGACCAGCATCTTTGCAGTTTTCAGTGACATTTGATAGCTTCCCACCAATGTGTATTTTCTCCCTTAAGTCTTGGTCACTGAAAAAAATACTCTTGCGAAGTAGGGCCCAGAGTCTCCACTGGGAAATGAACTGTGATGAATGATTGTGGGAAAATATGAAATACCCTGTAGATGGGTGGCTCAGAGAACATAACAAGTCTTCTGGTTTGGCCTTGTGCTTGAAGAACCCTTCTTGTCTGTAAACACTGTCTCTGAAGTCATTCCTGCTACATGAGGTTTCCTGTGGAAATAAGTTTCAGTGTTGCTGCCTTTGATGTGTTCTAGTCTTATATTTATCAGCAGATGTTGCAGTTAAGTTTTGCATTTATGTAACAGAAATATTTAGTTGTGCCACAGAGTGAATTTTTTCTTAGAGGAATGGGTTTGCATGTGATTGTTGGAATCCTGAGCTTATGAATTCCAGGAGCATGGAGAGTTCCCTAAAAAGTTTGTGAGAACAACAGAGAGTGTTGAGGCTTAGTACGTTTGAAGTGCAACACAGAAGAACACACAGCACGTGTGTGCCAGGAATTTCCAAGAAACTCCCAGTGATTAAACCAAATTAAAAAATATCATATTTCTGAAGATTGATAGGATTCCTGTCTGTATGTCTCCACTAGTGCGGGACAACTGGGGGACAGATCCTGAGCCCCCTCAAGCTGAACATAAGGGGAAAGAAAAAAATTTCATGCTTCTCTGTGTTTTAATGTTTTCTCCCTTTATGTTACTACGTAGTTTTTCCTTACAGATATGTGTGGATCTTCATGATGCCTGTTGTAGGTGAAACTGTTGTTTCTGCTGTAGCTCTGGCAAAGGGTGGCAGTGCAGAAGCTACACGGCTGCTCCTTTTGTGAGGAAGCTGTTGACCAGCTTCACAGTGAAAATTCTTATCTGGAATAATTTAATTGGCAGCTTTGATGAATTTCCCTCCTCCCCTCTTGTCCCCATTTGCAACTCTCTGAGTTGGTCAGTCATAAACCTAAATCATATTTCATCCTAAAGGGAATATTATTTGGACCTGTAAACAGATGCAGGAAGCAAGGAGAACGTTAGAGCAGGTGCATGTTAGCCTGGAGCTTTCTCTTTGGGATAAGAAGGGTTAGCAGAAAATTGATGCTGTAGAACCAGTGTCTCCAGTCTGTCTTGGCGCTGAACATTGTGAACGCCTCAGGCTGTCAGAGTGGGACAGGAAGGAGCTGAGCCTTTAGAAAAATATGCTGGCTTCAAAATCATTAGGTATTACGTAGACAAGTAGTCCAAATTTGCCTAACTGTTCTATATTTGTTTTCCTCTCTTCTTTCCATTCAGCAAGTCCAAGTTGCAGTATGAGGCTTTCTTTCCTTCACAGATCAATTTGTTACTAGTCACCTGACTGAAATATCCTCACGTTGCAAGTTTCATTCTTTGTGTATAGCGAGATGGTTTAAATTAGATACATTGAAAAATAAATCATATTCCATTCTGATGTGATAGTTTACCTGATATTCCTTTCATAATCACCTTTTTTCAGTACTTTTTTTTTTTTGTCTAACATGAACTTCTACTTTTTGTTGCATTTTGTTCTACAGATCTCAGTACTGAATTGTCTTCCTCTTTTTTCAGTGGTTGTCCAAATTCTGAAGGCAAAACACAGAGGACTAAGTTCCCTCTTGGTCTTTAGTGCTGCTCCTCATCTTACTTTGTCACTAAATGTAATAATTTCTATAATTTGTCTTCTGATATTTTAATACTTCTATTGCCCTTAGGATAGATTTTCTTTCAATGTTAAACTTACTCATGGAGGCTGTGATCACGACTTACTAATTTCTCTCTTCTTTAATGTTCTCAAGAATGTCTTCCTTAACATTAGGTAGCAGATCTGGTAGATTTTTTACTGGTATTAATTGCTGCATAACCAAGTGCCCTTGAAAGTCAGTTATGTAAATGAACAGCCTTGAGCTGGCCGTAAGAATGAAGCTGGCTTGAGTTTTAATTTAATAATTGAGGAATTGGAACATAAAATGGTTCTTTAAATCTAAAATAGGATAGAGTCATATTCTTTATTAGACAAATTCTAATTGCATGAACTATATCAGCAGTTTAACATTTAGTTTAGGTGATCACTGCATGCAGGTGAGCACTTTAGATGGTTATTATTAGGAAAAAGCCTTCCATTTGGTTGCCTTAGGTAATTTTAGTTCAGTATTTTGAAAGAAATTACTAGTTTGTTGTGGCTTTAAAATAACAAGTAGAGTCTTTCTTGGAATATATTCTTTACATCTGTTTTTTTTCCTTTCTTAAGTTAGCGATCATAAAAGTCGCTGTAAAAATTCATATATTTTTCCTGAATATGCATCATACGTGAATCTCTTGCCTTATTAAAAAGTACATGAGTTCTGGGCAGTGGAGGGCAGGTACATCCTGTCCCTTTCGGTAAAAGTTATTTATTGTTACATACAATATATGCAAAAACTGGTGGATGCGACGTTATTTGCAAATACAGACTTGGCAAACCTCCTCTGGAATTCGGAAAGGGTTTTCCAGCTCGACTTAGTCATTTTTTCCCAAATGTCTTGGCATAACTGATCACTCAGGAGTGACATATGGTAGAAACATGCTCTAAGGGACAAGTCTCCCGGATGGCGCACAGCACCACACAAGATAGACAGATGGTGGCTTATTCAACCTTGGAAAAAGTTTAATCCTACATATTGGCACGTCAGCCTGGGTACTGAGAGAGAGGCACACACATGCCTGTGAAATCTGAGGCAAAGCTTTTGTGAGTTTGCTTGCCGTTACTGAAAGAACTAGAAAGATTGAGCTGATACTATACTGCATGAGTATCTGCAAATTAACAGGCTCAACATGCTATCTAGAAAAAGTGATGTTCCCTAGAAAAGTGGAAATCCCAGAGGTAGCAGAATACTGCAGAGAATAAAATTTGCTGAACTTTTCACAGCTGTTTCTAGATTAAAACATGTTTATTCAACAAAACTGGTGAGTACTTACCTTAACTTATTCACCAACAGCTCTTGATTAATTGAAGTGTCTAATAGGAGAAAGGGTATTTTATGTTTTTCATGGTTTTACTTCTGTTTCAGGGCTCGGTACAGGTTTTGTGAAGCATATTACCACTTCACAGCACAGAAACTATAACCTTTCTCTTAGGTAGGTTCAAACAAAAAGTTCCAAATTCCTGATGGTAAATTTAAATTTACAGCAGAAAATGAAAACTGTACATTGCAGGTTTTTTCCTAAATAATAATTTGAGGTCAGACCTTTCACATCTTTGTGTTTAAGACAGCAAAGGAAGGGACAAAATGTCTGACATGGAGTTATAAATCTGCTTTGCATTCTTTCTGGAAACCAAGTAGTGGTAGATTGATTGATTGAATGAACTTCTGGAGTCAGGGCTGTGTTCAGTAAGGATTTTGAAAATCCTGACCCACTGAGAAGATAAAGAATTGCCAAACTTTTCCCCTACTTTCTTTTTCTTGTAGATCACACTCCATATTCACAACTAGAAGAAAAAGGAAGAATTTCCTGACTCTCTGGATTTCAAGGATGTCATTATGTTGTATTGGATGAATTTAAACTAGACAAGACTTCTTTTTGAAACACTTCAAGAAAGGTAAATGTGATTCAAACAAGCTAATCTTTTGCCAGTAGAGGAATAGTTTGGTCAAATTAATCACATTCTAGTAACATTTCAACCATAGTGTACCACAACATCATGATCTTTCGTTTACGTGTTTTAGGTGTTGATGTGTTTGTATAGATACATATCCATATATGTAGCTGTAACTAAACCTTACTAGTAATTTTTAGATGTTGGAAGATTGTGATTTTTGTGGAAGTATCTTGTTTCAAGCAATTCTCTTAGGTGAAAGAGGTGGAGAAGGAAGAGGGGAGAGAAATGAGATGCCCACAGTAGCCAGCATATTGGTAATTGCATGGATGTGGAAGACCCAGTTAATGTTTCTATTCTGCCTCGTGAGAAGAATTACTTGAAAATGAGATCCTAGTCAGTGAACTGTAAAGTCAAATGGCTCAAGCAGCATTGATTGACACATACATTTAAAATACAGTGTGGTTTGAGAGACACAGAGGGAGCTGCAAAGGCAGACTAATTCAGTAAACTATTCAGAATATGCATTGAAGAAGTAAGAGATGTCAAATTCTTACATTCATCTGAGGATGCTCTTGTGTAATATAAAGATGTGCTTATTTTTGGGCTAGCATAAACAAAGATTCACTCATCCTGTGGATGTGAGTACCCTTCAGGTATTTAATTTTTTGTCACCCTTTTCTTCCTTTTGCTGTGCATCATTATGAGAAATGGTGACTATAGCATAGCCAACCTGAAACCCTACAATAATTGCTGCAGAACTAGTGTGCTTTTTCCATTTTATCTTTTTCTATCTACTATAACTAACTATTATAAGACTTAGTAAATAAAAATTTTAATAATTCTATTTTGTGCTCAAGTGCACAGTCAGAAAAATGTGACAGACATCAGTTTGCTCTCTTCTAGACCCTAGAAGAGTTTCTTACATACTGCACGGAAGCAGTGAGTGTTTTGGTGACCCATCCAGTCCACTGAGACAGAGTCCTACCTTGGTGTCAGGAAACATGCCTGTGGGCCTTCCAGACATCGTACATTTGTGTGAGAGAGAACTATAATCTGATGAGATGATTAAAGTTCTACAGATTCACAGCTGACACCTTTTTGACCCAGATCTAAAGTTCAGACTCAGAAATACTTCAGTCCCTTGAAATTTTAGGTCATGCTTCATAGAATTGCCGTTTTCATAATTTATAGGCTGAGCGTGATCCTATCATTGTTGGACTGCTGAACGTCGGTGTGTGTGAATCAGCCATCTGCTGTCAGGGCTGAGTCTTGTATCTCCCTAGCCAGTGACAGTGGAGGTCATTAAACCATGACGAGACTTTGTCAGATGGGAATGGTTCAAGGGAACAACATGGCTGTGTCCAAAAAAAGCCACTTCTGCTTACTGGTAGTAATGACATTTAGAGGTCTGAAATGGAGAAAGAGAAGTTTTAATAGAGGAATGGAGACTTTGTGAAGACAGAGATGTGAAAGGCTTGGATGTTTGAAAGGCACAAAGACTGGCTTTTGTAGCAGGCTTTTCAGTTAATCTTGGAACCAGATGAGGAACAGAGAAACTGTCTACATAGGAGAAAAGGAAACTTCAAGATTTGGAAGAGAAGCTGCATGGAGTCCTTGGGTCACTGACCTAAGAGTGGTAAGGAAGCAGATATAAAATGCATGTACGTAGTCTCATTTTATTTTGTCTAGACTTGCATACCTTTTACACTTCCCAAGTGGAGAGTGATTTGGTATTTTGGAACTCGTACAAAGCTTGTTCATGTTTTGCTTCAACCAACAAATGTCCTGGAAACCCAGCATACCTGCAAGGTTAGATCCTTGTGTTAAACTTGCTGTGAAATCTGAGCAGGATGTGGGTTAGCACTAATGATGGGATCCCGTGCCATCTTGCTCTGCCAGGTCCTGTTTCTTTGGAGATACAGCAGTCAACACCAAAGAAAAGTCATGCAGAAACTGAGAAAAATATTTAGCATGAAATAACTGATCCAAACCAATGGAGACCAAAGATGGTTGAGAAAGGCCAGACACAACTGTATGTGCACCAGTGGGGATTTTACCATACTAGTTCATGCAAATTGCTGCTGGGCTATTGAGAGTGATTCTGAAGGTAAGGTTGAGCTGAAACTTTAAAAATCAGGACTAAGACATCTTGCTGCACACCTCATGGAATATATTTAGGCTTTATTGGTTGCTGCTGGTTCAAAAATGTGCTCTCAACAGGCGTAGCCAAACAGGAGGAAAGAACAATTTAAAAATCCTTATATATGCAGTAATCCAGTGGTAGAAAACTGTGAAGTTGTAATTGTCTTCTACACGTCCCCCCCTTCATGTTGGGAGAATTATTTTTAGATACTAATTTCTAATTTAGTATTTAGTCGTCTTTCTTTCTCTTCCTCCTCCCCAAAAATCTCCTCAGACTCTGATGATTTAAAAATGATACCATGCAGAGTTGATGTAACCATATGTAGGTTGTGCATTGGAGGTGTGATGTACCTCTCTTACAATCGTAAATGCAGGTAAAGCTGAAAATGGCTGCGTTCACTTTTATGCTGTCTATCCCCCTTTGTTCTCTCTCCCTCCCCCTTCTGCTTGTGCTCACTTGCTCTCTCTTTAGTATAACACAGTTGAACAGCAGTGAAGTGTAAAATGTGCTTTTGCCAAGGTCAGTTTCTTGTGATTACTCGCCTGTGGCAACTTATGCCAGTTGCAACAGACTGAGTCTCAGCAGTCCACAAAGTCACACTGGTGCTTATGCAGAGGACACCCAGTGTAGGTTATAGTAACCGTAGTCTGGAATAGCTTGCAGTGCTGCTGAATTTTAGCTGCTTTATTTAACTCTTCCGATGTAGCTTGTGCTTGCTTCAGTGGTTTGGAGTCTGCTCCATGAAACACTAGGCTGTCCTGTGCTCTAGAGACCCTTCAGGAAGATTTTGGGTAGATTAAATTCTTGTTGTTAGAAGTTGTTTCTTTTCTTATGGTGCATTGCTCAAATTTCAGGAATTATTCATAAATGAAGAGAAGATAAAATAAAGCATCATGGACACATGCATCTTTTTTTTTGTGATTGGCCTGCTTTTGGAGAAAGTCTTATCAAATACTGCCCTATTGACATTGACACAAGAGAAACTGTGTATCTACATAGTAAGAAGTATTATAGAAAAATATAAGAAGTAGTTTTAAAGCAAAAATTTAAAAGATGATGACTTAGTCTTGGTACTGTCTTTAAAAATGTACACATTCATAAGCATCAAATATTTTTTTGTTTAAAAGCTAAAAATAATTTTGACTCCTGTGACGGGGGAATGAATGTGAGATTCCAGAACATTTTTTTTAGGAGATAAGATTTGTTGGATCCCATTTTGTTGTGCACACTGAATGTGGAAGTGGTAGGGACCTCCACTTTCATTCTCCTTTCTTACATGGGAGGAACCATATCCCTTTATGGAAAAATGCTATATTTAGAACAGAAAAGCAAGGACTTCCTGTGTTGTTGGTTTATTTGTATTATCAACAATATATATGATTTTAAATTCATTCTGGAAATACTTTTGAAAGAAACGTTTAGCTCGAGCTGTGTGATAGTGACTTTGAGGTTACCTGTTTATCACTACTGACAAGTAGAGAGGCAGTAAAGAAATCTAGATGATCAACTGAAGGGTAGAGCTGAACTTTGGTGACCTCTGAAATTCAATTAAGTCCAAAATTTCATTGCTTAAAATTGATTATGCATTTGATTAATTTCAAAAATATGTGTTGCTGTATTAAGCACTACTCTCTCATGTTTGCTTTGGAGTGATTCCTGAGCACAAGTAAAATAATGGCTCAGCAATTGAGTCTTGATCCTATAAACACCCTTGCACAAAGCACACAACAATATTCCTGTTGTGCTTAGTGAAACTCCCCACAAAACAAGGTGAGGATTCAGAATTAAAGTCATTTGAAGCTCCTTATGAGGACTTAATCCTGTATTTTCTGTTTAGTCTTGCTTTGAGGTTTACAAGAAGTATTTTTTATCAAGGAATATGTTACTTGTTGCTTTTTTGCCCACATGGAAGACAGTTAATTTAATATTTTGTTTCAAAAGTGACATTTGCTTGTTTGGTTTTCATAACCTGTATCGTTCTACTGCTATTACAGACCCTATTCCATTTAATAATGTTTGTATTGGCCCAGCTCTTACGGAAGAATATGCTATGAGAGCTGTGTCTAGTCTTTGTGAAGACTGATCTCTGTACTCCTTTTTAAGTTGGAAATTTATGGTGGAGATTAGCAGTATATTGTGTGTCTATACTGTGGTATATAGGCCTGTAGTACTTAGAGTGGTAAGTGTTGTCTTCTAATTGTTAGAGGAACAGTGGAAATGAATGTTCCCTGTAGGAGGAAGCAGCTGTACTAGAAGAAGCTGGTCTTCAGTCAGCTGAGAAATGAGCAAATGGGTGTTCTTGGGTGCGGTAGTATAGAAAAGGTGCATTGTCTGTGCTCACCAGAACCTGTTGCAATTATTTCCTTGTATCTTAAGGAACTTGAGGAAAGGAAAGAACTATTCAGGCACTGAAGTTTTTTTTGGAACATTCCTAATGATGCTCCTGCAGTGGGTTGCTGCTGCTGCCTGCTCTGAGGATTTCCTCATCAACACGTTAAACACGAGCAAGCAGTTGACAATTGAGATGGAAGAAGTCTGCACAAAACCCTGAAGTCGTTCAAAATTCCATGCAGAGCTCCTAACTGACTTTTAAAAATTCATTAGAACTTCACTGCTTCCCAAGTTCTTACCTCCTGAGTTCTGGGTGATAAGAGAAATGCTTTGCTGCACACAGTAAATGTTGTGGGTATTTTTGGACAGGTGAAATTCCAGAGCCCTTGAAGTCTTTCAGGATTTGCAGCCAAATTTTTTTTTTCTTAATTCATGGATGGAGATCTGAAAGCTTGTTAAGGGATTTATTCATACAATTCCTACCAGTTTTAAAGGAAGTTCTCTATGTCAGTGTCCTGGTCAGCTTTGAAACATTTACTGAGCTAATATGGATGAGCTGGAAATACGCATTTAACCTATGGATAGAATCCTACTTCTGTAATTCTTCTCCAATTTGTGAGTATCAGAAGACATTTCCCTTTCTGAAGGCAACCGCTACACTCTTGTAGAAGTAGGAGATTGTCTACCTACTTATTGCTTTATTAATTTCATTAGAAGCAAACTAGAGAAATGAGTAGTAAATTTGTGTTGTGCAGCAAAACATTTCTTTTTTTTTTTTTTTCTCTCCAAAGTCAATATTTCTTTTCCTTTTCTTGGCAACAGGAGTAGTATCTCCTCATAACCATTCTGTTCACATTCTGGGGACTATCTGTGAACTAGGAGCCAGGTAAAGAGAAGTCAATAAATTTAGACAGAGAAAATATTCTCAAGTTCCTTATAAAAGATCTTTTTTCCAAATAAAGATCTGAGTTAATCTGAGGGAGCACTAACTTTGTGAGTTATCATGCATACATCCTTTGAAGATGAAGGGGAAACTAGCTGATAAATCTTGAGGGGGTTTTTGTGTTTTCTATTTTAATGGCAAGTTTATCTTTAAGCTTCTAACAGCTTTTAATAAATGTTTTACATTTCAGTTATGACAGGACAGTATCATCCTTATAGTTTTCTTTGTCAGATGGGAAAAATTCAATGATTAGAAAGTGAGATCGGGAGGCAGGGTTTCTTATGGTTTGTTACTTATGGCTTTGACACCTGAATCACTGCATGGACTAGGACAGTCTATAACATGACTTTAGCTTCCCCATGGGAAATACTGACTATAATTTCCTGCCTCATGGGTGCATATGAAGATTAACCTCATGGAATGAGTGAAGTATTTATTAATAAATGGTCGTTACTGATATGTCACTTACTTGTTCATAGCAGTGACATTGCTAATATATTACTCCTGAGTGGAATGTAAATGAGCACATAAACCAAAAGACATTCATTCAAGTAATTGTCATCACCCTGTTTAAATGCATGTTCTGTTCAATAGTGTCCCTGTTAGTGCTCACTGTTTTGATGATTTAAAAAATACTAAAGAGGAAATGCCACCAAATACGAAGGGAAAACTCAAGGTCGTGCTTACTTGTTCTGTCTTCACATCACAGTGGCTGGAGTGTCTTTGATTCTTTAAAGGCCTGTTAATTGAGAATGTAAGTGAAGTGGCATACATTTAAATCCAGCTACATTTTAGAAGTTTAATCTCATTGCATGTTTTCTGCAGTACAGGTATGATGTATGATGAAGTGTCCAACAGCAGCGTGGCTTTTTAGTTTTTCTTTTATTTCTCATAATTTTCATAACTGGGGTTAAAGAGAAATAAAATATTTTACCAGTCTGTTTCTAGTGTCAGAGCTGTCATTTGGTCTGTGATGAGAGATGTGAGAAAATGAATATTACTTTACATTCCTTTCAGTGGTCATTTTGAAGGATGTGATTGAACAGCAAGGTCATACAGCGTTTTGGAGGAATTTTCTTAGATTCTTTTATTATTTTATTTGCTCCTTAATGAAAAAGGCCCCCGGATCTTTTTTTTTTATTTCTTTGTAGATTTAGACTTCTTTATTTTTTCTACTATACTTTAAATGTTAAAAATAATCTTGTGATAAATGTCCTTTGGGCTTAAAATGGAATTACGTCACATAGCCTCTGTTTTTGGGTTGGATTGGAAAGAAAGAAATGAGATAAATATGCAGTGCAGAGGATGGGGAATGTACTTGAAAACCCAATTTTGCTATAAAAGCTGAGACCCAGAAGTCATTTTTGACACAGTGCTTGGTATCTGATCTGTAGTCTTAAAGTGGCAGTGGTGATCCTTCTTGCACCTCTCAGTTCTCTGCTATAATCTCATGGAACTCATCTTTTTTTAACGTTGTAGTCCAGTTTACCTAAACGTTACATTTGAAAAAAAAAACCACAAAGGGCAAATTAAGCAACTTTATTGAATCTCAGCTGCTTTTATAAATTTGATATTGGCAATGATTGAGTTGTGCCATAAAGGTCTCATTCCCTTTGCCCCAGTGGTGGACACTGGAGTTTGTGCCCCACAGCTGTGCAGAAGACAGCTTAGGAATGCAGTCCGACATGTCCTCTGCAAGATTTCACTGCCTGCAGGAGCTGCTGAAGGTTACCGGTCATGGCTTTATACCCTTGTGGTGAACATACATAACAGAATTATTCAGAACTGAAGGGACACAGTGAATTTATTGTTATATTTTTGTAATTGGAGTTTGAGTTTCTGTATTACATTATTGATGGAGCTTTTTCTCTCTCAAGAATTAAATCTGAAGGAATGAGTTATGAATCATACTTTGTGTCCCACTTACAGGCTAATTCATCAATGAATTTTCTTCTGGCATGATTTGGGGGAATTGCCAGTTATTTTTTTCATATGTGGCTTTTAATTATTGTTGACTGTTGAATAGAGATAAAGCAGTCCAACTAAACACCTGATTTTATTTAGTTTTGTGCTTCTAAAGAGTCACATCATACAATGAAGTATTGTATGATTGCATAAGAGAGATAGTGGGCCGTGGTTTTCTGTTTCTTCAGTGTTAATATCAAACAAGAACAGTAACAAGTAAGTACTAGGAGCTCATTATTATTAGTTATTATTATTATTAGTTTTCAGATGATTAAGATATATTTAAAAAAAAAGTTATGTATGAAAAATATCACCTGCAAATAAAGCCCCAAGCACAAAGCTTTTGATTTCTAGATTTTCTTTAAGCTACTGATGATACAATGATAATATGCATTTGTACACAAATTACACTGGTCATGTAACTTCTACCATACTTAATAGTCCTTATTTTATTGGGTAACATTATTTTTAGTGGTACATTTATCTTGTAATATAACCAGACACACAACATTTTCAGTGCTAATTTTGTGGAAACTTGAAAAGCAAAGCTCAACTTCAGTAGTGCTTTCTAAGTTTACAAATATATAATAATGTAGAATTAACGCATTAAAACACTATAAGAATATTTTCTTTTTCTAAGAGCAACTGTATTTTTTTTTATATTAAGCGGTTTTGTACTTATTTTTTCCCTATATCCAGTATCTAAATACTCTTTATGTCTTTTGTAGAAGCTATAAGAGCTTTTACTTAGATTCCCAAGCCTTTTGGTTTTATTTGCATACATTTGTTAGCCTCAGTAACTGTATTCTTATATACAAACAATAAATAGTTTAATCTGTTTGATATTCTGTAATCTCTCCTCGCTATACATTCGTTGTCAGAACTTGACTCAAGGGCTTTGTTTCATGCAGTGAAACATTTCTTCCCCTATGATCTGTAAGATGAAGCTTTATGAGACATTTCCTTAAGAAATTAAAGTATGTATTTTTTCTGTTGTATATGAAGACTCAAAATCTATATCTTCACTCCTTGAGCAATGAATAGATACTTTATCCTTTAACTGAAGTGAAATTCTGAACTGAAGTATCTTTATTTGATGATTTAAAAGTTGTTGGAGCAACAAGAGAAGGCAGAAATGTGTGACAGATGTGTAGGATATCCACATGCACAGACTGTGGGCAAATGAATATATTGTAGGTAAGATGCATGGATTCTCTCTGCAGGTACGTGAGAACCCAGACTCGTCTCCTGCATCCTGTTGGCATGTGGTCATTCATCTGTGGGGAATGAAATCCACATGGCTAAATCAGGCTTCTTAAATTATTGGCATTAGTTTGAGCCAAATATTTCTTTTGCATTACACAACGAATGGGAAAACTTTCCTGCCAAGGAAGGAGCAAAACTGAATGCTAAATGTGGCAGTAGTATTTACTGTAGAGCTTTTCACCAAAGCATAATCTTCTCTCGTAAGACCACCTCTTAATTGCAGGTAACTTTCTCCTCCTTTCAAACTGACCAAACAGCTGTCCTTAATTCAAAAAGTAAAGAAAGACTTGCTCTCAAATTCCCCATTTCTGTTCTCTGCTGGAGGCATCCAGTTTTGTTGATAATGACCTAATCTGTTGCATAACCGGAGAATACTGAGCCTGCTGCCATTGCCTGCTTCTTTCTTGGCACTGTTGGAAGGCTTCAAAGAGAGTCTGAATGTGTGAGGCGACTGCTCTACCAGCAAGACCAAGGGGATCAAAGCATACATTTAGAAATGGAAAACAACAAAAAGAGAAGCGGTTAACACAGAGTTGCAGTCCTGAAACTGAAACTGGTCTCACAAGAATGAACTATTTTGAAGTTGAGGATAATTACTATAAATTCTATAGAGCAGGAAAAGATCAGGAATTTTTAAGGAAAATTCATCAAGGTTTTATTTTGTAGTATTTTGATATGAGGAAGATTATTATTCAAAAATGGATGTGTTGACAATTATATGCAATTGAATTGGTTTTGTATGATTTTATGTTGCATCACTGCTTTCTTGGCTTCTCTAGTGTTTTCAAATAGTAAGTTCTCAAATGAAATCAGTTGAAAAATTACTTGAAGAAAAAAGATTTGTGGGAAAGTTTCACGTAGGGATATTCTTTGAAGGTTGGACAGTTGTTTCAAGATTGCATTTAATGATCTTGGGAAAAATAAAGTTGTTTGTGGTGTGGAGGATTTTTTAAATTTTTTTTTATTTATTTTTATTTTCAATTTCATAATAAACGGAAAGAATTTCTTTTCATATTATTCCCCCATGTTTTGGATGAAAATTCCTGATTGCTCAGGAGATATCTAATTTATGAGCATTTAATTTATCTTTCAGTCATATTCATGAATCAAGATTATAATTCCTTGTACTTTAAATATGGTTTACATTACAATGCAACATTGGTTTAAACTGATCCTTTTTCTGTGTCAGATGTTAAATTTTTTTTTTTTTGCAATTCTGAATGTTTGTCTTTAATTTCATAGGAAAAATCTTAGTATTTACCTGTGCTAATTTATTAAGGTGTCATACTGGAAATGTAGGAATCTCAACTCCATGTTATTAGGAAAACTTTCTATAATATACACAATATTATGCAAAAAGAAACCGTGGGACTTTCATGGTGCCGACTTTAGAAAGTGTCCTTATCCATAGTCTATTTGTCCCTATCATTTACTGTGCTAGTACTTTGTGGTTTTTATGATAGGGGAAATGACAGTAACGTGTTTTTTCACACTCATTGACTCCCTATATAAGGGAGGCAAAGGAAAGTTGGAGGTACAATAAGTTTACTCTCCCTACTGTCCTTGTTACTGTGTAGTCTTCCGTATGATGGGCCAGTGTTAATGGTAGTGGTTATGCCTTTTTTTTCCTGTGGTGGTCTGATGACTGGCATGTGTATAGTGTTTCTTATATGCTGTGAATCCTAGGAAGAACTGCAAAGCACAGTGTGATTACTCTTGATAGAAATGCACTAAAGCATTGCATCCTGATAAAGTGGATGATACTTCCCACACATAAAATCTTTGAAATATTGTTTAACTAGCGTTTTGGTCTCCAGTGTTAGAAACACTCCATCACTCCCTTTTCCCCCTCCTCTTTAAGAGCAGATTCCTTACTATGTGTATTTGCAACATTTTAAGTTCTGATGATACCTTATCCTACTGGTTACAGGAGGCAGCCATAGTTGTGATGATGACTGCTTCCTTGGACTACTTTGCCCTCTGTGGTGGTGTCTGTTTCTTCAGTGATCCTTCCTTGTGGGGTGGGAAAGAAGGAATACTCAGTCAGGTCAGAGCCTCTCAGCTGCAAAACTCTAGCTACATTTTAAAGAACATGAGCAATCTGTATCTTTTGAAAGATGTGTTAGATGTATTCAGAAATTATCCTGAGGGTCACAGAGGGTATTTTACTTACCCAAAACTACCCCATACCCTTTCTTGAAAGCATCAGTCTTTGAAACTTTTCTTATAAAGTCTATCTTTTTAACATGGGCCAAACAAGATATTTTTCTTTCCCCTCATTCATGAAAGAGCTGAGTTGTTCTGACTGAAGTTAAATTACTGTAAAAATTAAGACTTAAGGCAGAGACTCATCATAAAAAAAAAATAATTCAGATACATTTTTAAAGCTTAGTACTTTAAAGAGATGGACAGTGCTCTGATCCCTAATTGTAATGCTGAGAATCAGCTGCATTGATCCTATCTCTTGCTGGAGAAGCATTATCGGGTTTTTACTAGTTGCCATAAAAAAGTTACTTGGTACACGTTAAATAGCTGTTTAATCTTTTGTTGTATTTCTGTCTGTTGTTTCCTTACTAGTAAAATAGATCAGTGTCAGTGAAGTTGTATATACTTAGAGGAGCCTCCTCTTGTCCTCTTTTTTGGGTCATTGAAATCTCTGCTTTTGAGAGGCTTTTGTACTTTGTTTTCATGTTGAGGGTATTTTTGACAGGGAGTCAATGCTCAGATTGCAGTTTTAGTTACTATGGAGAAACTTTCCCACAGAAAGGCTTATGCTCTATTTTCTGAAGATGGTTAAACACTGAATTTGCCCAGCTTCCTCTTAACCTGCAGTTCTGAAGTTCATTTCGTACCAGTTTTCTTTAGACTGAAAATTCTTTTGGCTCAGACATACTTCCTTTTAGCCTTTGCAATCTGTAGTGTTCTAATGGAAAAAGGAAAAGATGAGGATCAGGACAAAAGAGAACTATATCTAAAAGCCTGCATATGACAAGGGAATTGAATGTAACTGTAGACTGATTGTTGGGTTTTGTTGAAAGAGAACTATCACATGGCTGTCTTGGAAGTGAGTTTATTGGAGATTTCGGGTATATACTGATGTATGTCAGTTCCTCCACTTGTGGATTTGGTTTCCCTACGAAGGTGCTAGATTGTGGTGGTTTTATGTTGTGGAGCTGGTAAGAGTTGTTTAAATAAGTTTGTTTCCATGGGGAAAAATTCCTGGATCTGGGCTGAATGGCAACAACACGTATAATTTGGTTCTTATGTAGTTGTGAGTTTTTTTACTGATACTTTCTGTAGTTTTTCTTTGTGTCTGCTGTATTGAATACCGCTTAAAGAGGCAGCTACATTAAGGTGTACTTCAAAGTGTCAGAAAACCATATGAAGCTGAGAACTTGATCCAGAAATAAATTCTGAAAGATTCTAAAAGCATTTTATTTTCACCTGCTCTGTCAGTGTCTTTGCCAGATGAACGCTTACTCTTAAGCCCACTGTTCTCAGACTGGTTAGATTGTGTGATTTTTATTTTTTTTTCACCTCCTGCAGCAGTAGGAAGGCAATACTGCAGCCTTTGAAAGGCCCAAAGGTTTGATAGCATTGTGCTGCAATGCAGGCTTTCCTCCTGATCCTGTGCAGTCTCTGTGATGTGAAGGGTAGGAACCTTTTCTCCTCATCCTTTTATTTCTTTTAAATCACCCATTAAATACCTGAGAGAAAGCAGACTGTTGGGAAAAAAGTTTTCCACATAATAAGAAAAGTTGGAGAAGAAGGCATTCAGAGAGGGAACAGTTTTCTAGGTTATGCCTGGAGGATTATTCAGATTCAGGAAAGGCTTCAGAACACAGGGCTCAGCCTTAACATCCTTTCAAATTCTTAGCTAAACTAAAGACAGATCAATTTCCCATCAATTGTCTGTAAATATAGAGGCATTTTAAGGACCCTTTTGCTGGCTGTTGTCAGAGTCTAAGGCCATAGAAAATACTTTCTGGTCGCGTTTTTTTCAAGGCGTTATATTGGATGGGAAAGGAGTAGACTTCTACAGAGGATCTTAAGGTTTCAAAAATTGGAAGAATAACAATGTTATCAGATAACCCATGAGGAAACAAAGACATAAGAACTGCAGGTCACACTGCAGCTAATCTTCAAAGGTTGGGATTAGAACCAAGGTGTTTTTTTTCCGTCTCCTCCTTTTCCTATCTGTGTAAATATAGACATATTTTTATTCTGGAATTTCAATACTGAAATCCTTAAGTTAAATCTGAAGTTCTTAAACTGTGAGGAATTGTTTCCTGAACAGATGATGGAGCAATCCTGAGGACTGCTGGGTTTTGCTTCCTCTTCCTCTCTTTTGTGCCCGTCTCACTGAGTTTTGCAAGACAAAGCTCATAAATTCTTCCAGAGGATAAAAGCTGAAGCTTCTTGTGTATAATCACGAGCAGCAGGCTGACAGAGACACTTGGTCAAAGTGACAGTTATTGTATATAAGAGATTAGTGATAGACAGGAAAGATTTTGTTATTTAGTCTTGCCCAAATTGTGAACATTTTCAACTGTGTGACCTTTTCTAGTTTAATTAGTGTAAATCTTAAAAGCACAGGGCATCATGATTACAGAAAATAAATGTTGTTCAACTGTATTACAGACCTTATCCCCTGAATTTGGTATGAGATCTGATGTTCCCTGCTGGGTTTTAAAAATGAAATTGGCTCTTAATGAAGGATCATCTTGAAAAATTGAATTCATATCCAAGTTTCTAATGCCAACCATACCTCTGGTATTTTTGTTGCTGCTAAGTTAGCTTGTATTTTTTTTGTAAAAGTCTTAGAAGCATCAACACTTCCATTAATGTTTATAAAGAAAGCAGCAATTCGAATATGCGTGGCTGAAAAAACATTTCCTGCAGTTTTCCCAGCAAATTGCAGGCTCTCTTGAATATTTGGTCCTTAGAAAATATATATGAAAACTGAATTACTCATTCATATTCAGCAGGGACAAAATACTGAAGATTCATGATACCATGAAGCTTAACTAACTCACTGTGTTGTGTGGTCGTTTAATAACTTCTGATAAAGTTTGTGTAGTTTTTGTTCTGTCTTTAGGAATGCAGTTTATTTGCTTGTAAAACAGTGGCTGTATAATAACTGCAGATAGACTGTGATAGCTTGGGATGTTCCTATCTCCTCCTGTCCAGTCTTTATTGCAAGTGTGTGTTACAGTACTGCAGCTAAGTTAATTTCTCCTTTATGTTTATCATAAGCTTTTAAATACATATATACTGTATTAATTGACATAAATTTTAGGTCAAACCTCAGTATAAAAGCTTGGAAAATGTAGATGAGCACAATTTCTGCGTATATTTTTATTGCTTCTTAAATGTTTTCTTAATAGTTTATAAAAAGTACGGATACTGTTCTGATGGGAAAAGTTTTTAGGACTTTGTAACTGACTTAGAATTATACACATGTATTTGTATGATGTTCATCGAATCAGAAGAAAAGGAGTTGTAAGCCATTTTGGAAGAAACTATTGCTTTTTAATAGTGTTTTTATATTTATTATGCAAACGAACTTGTATATATCTTATTTTACTTTCCTGAAGTACTAAGAAAATAACATTTTTAGGTAGCGATTTAGTTGCTCCATGCTGTACTTACAAAAGGGTTAGCTGTGGGAATGGGTTTTGTAGAGTTTTTTTTTAATGACTTGACATTGTGTAGTTGAATAAATAGTTTGAATTTGAAATGTGAAAAAATCAGCACCACTTAGGTGCCTTCACTCTAACAAACTGGTCTACCTTTTTGTCTTAGGTAATTCAGAAGAAAGTGTGTTTATATGCATGTGAGGAACACCAGTATCCAAGTGACAAAAAAAAGGATGTCTTTGCATAAGTGGTTGGCTATCGTTAAACTTATTCCACAGTGGGT
Organism: Corapipo altera; assembly: GCF_003945725.1. NCBI lineage: Eukaryota > Metazoa > Chordata > Aves > Passeriformes > Pipridae > Corapipo > Corapipo altera. The sequence continues at coordinate 4,462,041 of NW_020884903.1, forward strand.
CAGCAGTTTTGCAGAGCAGCGAGATTTTTGAGGTTTAGAAGGCAAATCTTACAAAAATCTTACTTCACTTTTTAAAAAAAGTAACTTTAAATCTGAAAGAATAGTTAATCTTTCCTGTGTACCTTACATTTAGACCTTGTCTTACAGCTCCTCAGCCATGCAGTTGACAAAGGAACTAGACCTGCCCAAGGCGTCCATGTAGCCTGAATGTTAGGTATGACAGCATCTTCTCTAGGAATGTGTACAGGTCTCCCAGATGGAGGTGGGTAGAGGTATTAGCGTGACTAGATCCTCACTGCCTACACATGAAGAACAACTTTTTTGTGTCATCTGTGGTATTTTGACATTTTAGTTATGGCAGATGTATAGTAGAGACAACCAAAACTTTCTGTTTTTCCCATACAACTTGGCATACAGATTAGGGAACTCCTGTTTTGAACTTCGGTACAAAATGGAAATCCTGTAGCTGTCAGCTACAGACATAGATCTGCACTTAGTGTGCTGTTATTAATTTACTATTGTCTCATTACCTAGTTGATCCTTTTTCCTGGTTTAGGTTTTATCTTATTTGGTGATGTGATTTCGTTAAGACCTCATGAGTCTGATCTCCTTTCTAAGGAAAATTCACAAGACTGGATATTTTGACACCAATTTTTTTCACACACCATGCTCTTTGTAGCAAAGCACAGCTTAGCTGACAACAGCCTGATGATAAAACAGTTTGCTTTGAAATGGGGTTTGGTTTAGAGCAGGAAGGGCTGATGTGGCCTTGTTCAGGGGAAGATGATGAAGGAGCAGGGAATATATTTCCTGTGTCATTAGGAGACCTTATTCCTTCCCTCATTTTTCTTGGTTTTGTTGATCTGTTTTTGTCTTTGTTACTGAAGATGTATTTCACTTCCTAAGTTGGGCTTTAGAGTGGTGTTCAGCTCAGTACATATTTGTTCGCGTTGTTGGTTATTTGGAAGAAATTGGACTTTTGTAGAACTGAAAAATGTCATTTGAGATTTTTTTGAACTTGGAACTTTTTAAAATCATTGTTAATAGTGGTTTTAATTTTTGGGCAACTCATCAGTTGAATGTGTTTGTGTGAACTGTGTATCTCTTCCATACCTTATATGTGCTGCTGCGTGGATCATGTTTTCCTCACTAATAGTAGACTCATTGAAATAGAAAATATTAACACTAATGTCAATTACCACAAAAATGGCAAGAGTTTTCATTGGAAGAGACACAAAACCTTGTGCTTCAAGGCTTGACAAATGCCTAAGACACAGATCAGTGAAGTGGGGAACGTTTTTATACACGTGCACACTGATGGGTCTTAATTTGTTTCTGAAGCACACAGTTATGGCTGTTGTCTGAAGTTATTTGATTAAATATACTGTAAGTGTCTAGTATAGCAGGATCTAAAGAATCCTAAAGGATTGAATACGGCAGTTGCTCTGTTTTTGTGATAATATTACCCTTTGCCCCCTTGTTTATCACCTATGAAATTGATTACATTTTCAATTATATGAAATTATTATTGCAGGCTTAGTCTCCAGATGCAAATTAAACTTTTGATTAATTCTTTATTGATTTCATGTGATGTATGAATTTCAGTCAAAATATATGAAAGTAATATTTAAAAATGCCATTTCTGTAATGTAGTAGTGACAACACAGGCTATTTTGCTGCTCTCCTGGTGATTGAAGAAGCATGGTTTTCTTCCCTTGGTATGCAATAAACCTTCTGAGATGCATTCTGCCTGGAGAACGTTATAGCTTAAATAACTGTGGAACTGTAATTAAATACAAATTGCAGTGCTAGTGTGCACACAACAAACTTGATAGAGGTTTCATGGTTCTGAGGAGCTCTTTTAGATGTAGGTAAATTTGAATGCTCTTGCTTTAATTCTGCACTTCTGTTATAAAAACTTACTGTTGCCAGCTTTCTAGTTTTTATTTGTGCTTTAGACTTGTTTGGTTGCAAACAATTTATCTTTTATTTTTTTTTCCCTTAACTTGAAACTCAGAAAAGCACTTGGTCGTGTGTTTACTACTTTCTTAAATCAAGTCTTGGTCATCAGGGCACGACTCTTGTTTTATTAAACCGTAACTGCTGGTCAGTTCTTGGGGGCTCATTGAGTTTGCATTCACTAGTGAAGTGTTCCAGGTTATAATAGCAACCTTTGCCATGCACTGACAGTGTTATACATTAATAGTATTTATAAAAAAATGATACTGAGGAATAACCCTAGAAGATAAAGAACTTGTGTTTCAGCATGAGGTGTTTCTTCTAAAATTACTAATTATAATATTGAGAATGAAATTAAAGAGGGAGATATACACTGAAAATACAGGACTTAAAAAAATTAATATAATTTTTTAATTTATTTTCATTTAGCTTTTCAGTTGCTGACTTGTAAACAGTCTGCTTGCTTAATCTGAAATAAGCACATTTGGTACAAAATGCACTTCAAATTTCAAAGCATTTACAAAGAAGAATTCTGAATAATCAGGCCTTTGATGGTACATTAATATTTTATATTGAACTATTTACTAATTGCCAAGGATATTTTTTCGGTTTCCATTTCTTTTGGAAAATTAAAATATTTTTATGAGCTTTGACAGACTGCTGCCAAAGATCTTGTCCTCAGAAAAATTCTTGTAAAATGAGATCAGTCTGGCTGGGATTTTGTAGGGGGCGTGTAGCTGTTCGGCACTAATGTAGCTAGAGGTGGTGGGGTGGCTTTATACATGGAGAAGGTTGTTTCTAGTAATCCTTCTTTCTTTCCGTCTTCTTGATGAAATATTAAATGCTAGGTTTGGATTTCATTTTAATACATCTGAAACTTGGTCTTATTAATCAGAAGGGCCAAAGTTTGTATCTGCTGGAATTCTCTGGAAAAAATGATACATCTTTCAAAGCTGTTTTTTTTTTTCTAAAATACCACTCTAATTTAAAGAATTCATGTCAAGCTTGTAGATCAAAGACAGACTGTATAGAAGCTCATTGCTGTATTACTAGATACTAGGGGAAATATATCACAAGGAATGCATATTTAAAAGAGAATTCTAATAAAAAGAAATGTATAGATCTGATGATCTTGGAGGGCAGGCAATGAGAATTGCTTGTCTCCAACCTGGACTTAAGTGCATTAAATAGCGGAAATACCAATTAGGAAAACTGACTGGGTGATCAAAATTTTTTCATTTCAAATGTTGAATCTTCTGCTTTCTCTTTTCCTATGTTGTGCCCAGGATTTTTATCCATCTAGTGATTAAAAAGATTCCGGCATGTGTAGTAGAATGGTAAGTTCGATAGCGTATCTTACAGTATTACCTAGCAAAAGTTTTATTTCATTATTTATCATCACTATTCAGATGATGCTGACTGTATGTGTGTTTTCTTTCTTGGTTCCTTGATTGTTGTTCTCTAGTCTTTTTCAGTGCATTACTAGAAAGTGTTGTTTTAATGTATTATAAAAATTTCATTAATGCGTCCTGTTACTGTTAGAAGATTTCAGGCCCAGATTATTTTTTTTAGCGAATGTATTTTAGTTGCAAACATTTGTACTTATTTTCCCCATAGTTCTCTGTAGCTACCAGACATGTCATATGATGTCTTTCAGCTTTTTCGTATTTCAGCAACTACAAGACACTTGTGGTTTTGTGCTTAGAGCCATTCCAACTATCAACTTTTTTGACAGCAATTATTCTAAATCCACTTCAAACAATGATGAAGTTGTTCACAGCTTTGTCCAATTCAATATGCAGGAATTCTTTTAAATTTCTACGGGCCTGAGAAAAGGGTAAACTGTATGGTGGCATATGTTTGATCTTTCTGTTTTCATTTAGTTAGTAAGTGTTACTTTTTCCCTAACATTTCTTAAAATGTTTTCCAGTCCTTTTGGATTCTTGTGAGGTTGATGATGTCCTGTTCTTGGTAGCTTTCTGTCTTTAGTTTTGACTTGAGTTGTTGGATGAATAACTGCTGAACTGAGAACACTGAAGACACAGCTTTTAGAAAATACATATTTTTAAAATGCAACCTCTTTCCCTTTGATAAAATCATGAATTTCATTGGTGTATAATAACGAGGCACATTATTTGATTAGGCTTTTTCCTCTGTTCTCCTCCCACACTCCCCCCTTAAAGAAAGAGCCTGTAGAGTAGAATAGCAGTTGGGGCAACACAAAACAATTACAAATATTCTGTGTTTTCCTTTAGACTACAGCGGTTTGTCATATATAAGGTGCTTGAAACTCATCCGGTGCAAACCTACAGCTCAAATATGGACTGAAGTGCCTGTTTATAGTGCAGGCTAACCTTAATTTTGTACTGCTTTGGCTGGTCAGCTTTCTATGGGCAAAATGACTGAGATGTTAGCAGAAGGAGAGAATGTGTGTTGAAAAACTGAAGGAAAAAAGCTAATAATTTCCTGCACTTGACATCACAGAGAAACCTCTTCCTTCCCCCAAGCCAACCATCGTAAAGTACCATAAATTTTCTCCACATGTTCTAGCTGTGCTTAAGCAGACGCTACAGAACATTTGAAGTTGTAACAAGATACCTTTCCTCCTGAAGAGCGGGACTGAATTTCACCTTGTTCTTTTCTGAATGTTTTCTTTTGGCTAGACATTCGAGTTGTATTTGTTTTACTTTTCTTCTCCACAGTATATCTGCTAGTGAAGGGTAATGTTGGATGTACATTTCAGCATTTAATTTTTTGGCTCAATGACCCATAACTCCTTTTGTTGATGTTTTGGGGAGGGAATAGATTATTGTTAGTGATATGACTTATATATGAGATAAACTTCTTCATCTCTTAGTGCTCAAGCCTAAAGAAAAAGATGCAGAACAAAGAAGATGGAACATTAACTTGCAGTATTTATTCTGAGATTGATGTATGTGGGTTGAATTTGGTTTCTCTATGTAACATTAGTAAGAATTTTATAACATAAACATGATTTGCAGAATTACATAAAATGTGTCATACTGTGGTATGGTGATAGAAATGCCTTTTAAGAAAAGTAAGTTTTTGTAATAGGAGGATGGGTTATAAAAATGTTAAACTAAATAGGTAAGTTCTAGGTGCAAGTGCTTTGGGAAGTGCTGTTACACTTGGGATACAGTTAATTCAGTTTGCCTCTGTTTGCAAGATGAAATTCTTCTGGCTTGTTTAGCATCTATTATTTAAAAAGAATGTCTTGGGTTCCTGCTAACTCATATCCTTGAAAAAGTCACATCCAGATCTGGAAGAGCCAATCTCAGTATTGTAATCACCAAACCAAATTCTTATCCTTATACTTGAAAAGTGAAGAATGCCTGTTGTCCTTCCTTTTTGAAGCAGTGAGCTGTATTGTGTCTTAGAGCTAACAAAAATGTACCATTGAAGGCAAAAGTGATCTTTCTTCAGGAGCACCTTCAGTGTGTTTCAGAAACTGGTGAAGCCAGTCAGACATTGGCAAAAGTGCCCAGGAGCAAGGGAGGCTTGTAGCCCAGATTTGTGCTCATTTGCTATGTTTAAAAAAACAGGAAAGAGAAAAACCAATTTTTCATTACTAAAATTTGAAAGTTGTATTTTGAAGCAGCTTGAAATGTTGTTAATAATTATGAGCTAGGTCTGTACCTAGTTTTACACCCCAAGCTGCTGTGTTACAGAATGGTTTGAAGTAAGATTGCTGTTTGCGATTTGAGCCCTCCTACCTTGTTGGCAAGATGACCTTGAGAGTGGAATGGGTGAATCCTCTGCTCAGATGACCAGGATTCAGAGACCACCAGAAACATAAAATGCAGAACTGGTTGTCGATTAAGGAGAAAAAATCTCTTACAGGCCACTGCCATCTTTCTGTATGACCTCAGATCAGTTCATCAGCTCTTTTGCTGAGTTGTGTTTGTGTGCAAAGGGTTATGTTACTCTTTGGGCCAGATTCCCTCTCTTTGTATACCTGTGCTGACTGATTTCACTGAGGTTACTTCTGGTCAGTACAGATGTAAGGTGAGAAGCAGGGTTTCTGTTTACATTGTCAAATACATTTGATTTCTTTTTAAACTTCAGCATTCAGCTTGTATGTAGAATATAGACCAGTATTTTCTTAACATGCAAAGTAAGAAGGAAAAAGTTAAGATGCTGAACTCTTCAGAATATAAGACTGTGAGCAGGTCAAAGATTAATGTACTGATAGTTAAGCTGCTCTGGAAATTAGTTTCTGCAGTATACAGTGCTAGCTGTTACATGCTGATGAATTTTGGGTGTGCAGAGGAGCTCCTGGATGTCAGCGAGAATGTCAGCAAAGTTGTTTCACACTTGAGGTCTGTCCTACAAGGAAAGGCCATTGCAGTCCACAGCGTTCCTCCTCTGGATATGTTAATGCACTGTGAAAGTGCACATCATGCCTGGATGGGCCCTGCTGATAAAATACCGCCTGGAGATCTCACAAAGTGCTAATGTGTCAAAGTGCCCGCAAGCAGAGGGTGAATAATACCACTTTCTAAAGGTCACGTCTGTTGAAGTTAGCTGGTGCGTCCTTCTCGCGTGGGGCTGCAGTCCACTCTGAAAAGTTCTGTTGTTCTTTGTAATCTCAAAATCCACAGTTTAATGGTTAGAATCAATAGGGCTGATAAAAGTGTCTTAATTTAGACAGCGGGAAAGAAAAGCAAACACTGAAAGCTTTAAAACCTTAAAACTGGCTCTTTGAGCTGGGACGGCTATCTGATTTCAAGTCTTGTCTACTGCAGTGTTCCCCAAAATGTGTTACCTGTTCTGGGAATTGCCTTATTCACATTTCCAATCTTCCTTTGTTTCTTTACCTTCTAATGACAGAAATGCTTCCACTTCTTGGAATAATTCTAAGTAGTTACATATGACCGTGCCAAGCAAAGTTAATAGTTATTCTCGCTAATGGATGGACATTTTTAAAAAATACAAAACCCCAAAAAACCAACTATCTTACTTTTTTTTTCTATCCTACATTTTACAGTAATGTTCGACTCTCCTATTTAAAGCCTTATGCCTTTTTCCTCTTAGGCTTTTAGTATTTAATATAATTCATAAAATATTGTGAGCATGGTGTATAATTTGTGTACGTAACATTAAATAATAAAACAGGTGTAACTAAAGTATAATTTCAAGTAGCTTACCTATCATTATGCTCTTGCAATTTTATTTGAGACTTGGTTATACTTAAACATCCCATAAAACATGTATATGTAAAAGTTATGTGTTGATATAGCTAAACAAAAAACAATCTTCAAATTACTTTTGACCTTACGCTTGTCAACTATTTTTAGTGTCTTGCAGGACATTTGTATTCATAGACAACCTCTTGTACTGAACTTAATTGTTTATAAAGGTATGTGTCCGTCATGCAGACTGTTTAATTTCAGACTTAAATCTGTGAGTTCTTGATACTTTGGATGTGCTTTTTTTCTGCTGCGAGGAAGAAACATTTCCTATTTATTCAGGAAAAAGTTTATCTCATTGCTACAGTCTGAAGCAAAGCTCTGCAAAGAAGAAATACTCTTCCTCCTTTTGTTTCCTATTTTGCTTCTGTACAAATAACTGTTCCTTCACTATTCCTTTACCCCACTTGCTTAGTTTAGAAGTTCTGGTTCACCAGAATGGTCTGTTCTCTAAATATTTGCTTAAAAAGCAAAAGATTTTGGTCTGCTTTTATGAGTATATTTAAGTAATGTTCATTTTTCTGTTTGACCAGTGTTTTCATTGCTAGGCATTTAAAGGATAGATGAAAGTTCATCTTTCAGGCATATACTTCACTGGTTGTTTCTATACACCACAGCTGTTGCTTATTTAAGTTAGGCAAGCCATTGTCCAGGGTCACAGTGTTCTGTTTGTCTTTGTTTTTTTCCATTCCTGGTATCTGTTTAAGACTGGTGTGTTGGATAATTCCAAGTTTGGTACCTTACGTTTACATTTTCTTGTCTGTTTCTCTTTGAGGCACTGTTTGTGGTCACTGCTGCTGCTTCACTGTTGAAAGTAAATTTATTCTCAAACACTCACAAAGAAAGTACCAGCTGATTTAGCTACTGCGCAAACTGCTTGGCTGCCTATAGGACAGTCCTTCTTGGTGTATGTAAATACAATGTAGGTATCTCCCTTCATAGAATAGAAATGTTAAGTTTGGGAAAGACCTCTAAGATCATCTGTTAAACCATTAACCCAACACTGACAAGTCCGCCGTTAAACCACGTCCTAAGCACCACATCTACACATTTTCCGGATACCTCCAGGGATGGTGATTCAACCACTTCCCTGGGGAGCTTGTTTCAGTGCCTGACCACCCTTTCAGTGAAGAAATTTTTCGTAATATCCAATCTAACCCTCCTCTGGTGCAACTGCTTATCCTTGCAGCATAGTTCTGTTAGGTCTGTGCAAGGTCATTCCTATGATATTTGTCTAGTTTCAGCTGCCAAATGCTGTTTCCAAGACACTGGGGTGCTTGTTTAGCAATTTGGGCTCTGTCCTTGAAGTGTTCTGTTAGAAAACCCACTGGAAGAGCAGCCAGCATTTCCAGTGCTCTTATTTCCTACTGCTCCAGAATCTCTGTTCTCTGGATTTGCAGGGAGCTGTACTGGATCATGGGCAGCTTGGGCCTCATCCAGCCTCAGCTGTTCTGAAGGGTTGAGAGTCTGAGGACAAGGCAGACACTTGATTTTTGTCAATTTATTTGCATGTATAAGACTACAGCTTAAAAAAAAATCCAACTGAAACCCTCCTTTCTCCTAGGACTTGATGTTCGAGTCCAATTCTCATTGAGTGCACTAAGGCATAAAGACAGATAATTCAGATTACTTATTGCTTGGTACACCAAGAATGGTGTATCACATGTGACTGTGTTTGACCATAGCTTTTAATCACATAAAAATTTGTGTAAACGTGACATTTTAAAATGTTTACAAATTTAGAATAGCAGCAAAATAAAACCTGACATTGGTTTGTAGAAAAAGTAAATAAAGTATCTTTATATCAGTATCCAGTGTGCATAGGTATAGTAATTTTTTTCCCTGGAATTCTTGTTAAATGCTTCATTGGAAAACACAATAAACTATGCCACTGCATTTCACTTGCTCAGTGTTTGAAGAATGCTGTCTAACAGGAGAATAAATTTGATTTAAAAACCAAACCCTCACAAAGTAGTACAGACTTGATAACAGTCAGGACAAAGATGGTGAAAATGGTTTGAATTTACACAAGTAAATTGCGAATAAAAACTGGAGTAGTGTGGGTATATGGTAGGTGAAGTTATCATGATGGGTGTACACTTGACTAGCAAGATAGGAAGTCCAAAAAAGATTATTTGGTATACTGAAAGTAGGACACTTCTGCCTAACATAGGCCATTTGGTCAGCTTAAACACAGTCTAGGAAGACTTTACTCTCTCAGCAGTTGACTGATCCAAGTTCTTAGTTGTTCTTACATATTATCTAGCTAAGATGTTTGATTCTTTACCTACATGTGAGGGTTTTTTAGCCTGCGCTTCAGCAGCTTCCTCTTTTCATTCCAGTGTTTTGGCAATTCAGCAAAGATTATGTGTTCACCTGGTAAATTATCTTCCCTTTTCTCTCAGCATTAGAATAGGGAGTCTCTCTTTGCTTTCATTAAACAAAAACCAGCATCAGTATTAGGTTTTCCAGACATTCTTCTGAGTTAGCCACAGAAAACATCTTCAGTAATTTTCTAGTAACACAGGCTGGGCGGTTGGATCGGCAGGAGGTGAGACAATAACGTTCCATTTTATATTGAGGTTTATAGTCATGCAGAAGTAACACATGAATGATTTTTTAATGAATGAGTAAGAAGTTGGCAGTTACAATTGATACCTTGTATTGATACCTTGTTAATTATCAGCTATACATTTTTTAAAGAAAACACCATGCCAATTGCTAGCCACCTTTTGTTTATAATCATTAATAATATAAAATTAGTCTAATCTGCAGTGGATATAGAAACTGATAATCTATGTTAATCAATTATAAATGAAACCTTAGTATTTGGTAAATCTGACAATGATCACCAGAAATAATTTCTAAAGGGAATATATTTTTGAGTAATAATTTTTTTACTAAACATTTTTGTTGGGAATTGACTGATGTTAAAGATATTCAGCATTTTTACCTTTTCTTTACTGGGGTTTGTGCTGCCTTTTTTTTTTTTTTTAATTTTTCTCTCTTAACTAAAGGGTAGACTTCTCCAGTGTGTTTTTGGGTGGAGAGGAGGGGTGAGATTGCGGGGGTGGTGGAAAGGAAAATAGGATGAAGCATAATTTTGAGGAAGTATTTTATTTCTAGACTGACCACTGTTTTGTCTCCTGCATTAAGTGGTTGCACCTACTTTCCCCATCCTTTTGCTTCCTGGAGGGCTCTGGTTGAAGCCAAGATGACCTCCCTGACCACCCTTCACCACTGACCTCTAAGCTACCACTCATACCTAGGGGTTTAAATGTGTCCTGTCCATGGAAGGTTGTATTTGTCCTCTCACAGTTTTTTTCCGGCTTCCTTACTTTCTTAGGTGTGGGGAAAATTCTGCTACCATGTAGACAGCAGCAGGTGATAGATTTATGAAGTGTCTAAGTCAAAAGTAGCAGGAGGACTGTGATGATAATGCATAAGGCCAGAAAGGAAATTTCCTGGGTTATGGAGACACAGATTCTTTCTATTGGAAAGAGTGCACACCTTGGTAGAGAGCATCAAGGACTGTATTTTTTTAATCAAAGAAAGAAAACCCCAACTTTTGTATTTGTGAAGGAGCAAAACGATTGCACTTGGATCATTTGCAGACACTGCTGTGGTGGCAGCACCTGCAATGAAAACAAGGCTTCTCTGCTTTGATACTGCTTTGATAGTGGTTTACTTGCTTGTCCAGTAATTAATGCTCTTACAAGAGATGTGTGTTGTAGCTTATGAAGGGCCCAGTGAGCATGTTTATTACTGATCTAAACTTAGAGAAAAGGAGATATTTTGAAAGAAAGTAGTTGACTGTCACAGTTGGGCAGACCTTATATTGGCTGTTTTCTCAGTTTGATGCCATATAAAAAATTCAGTTTGAAAAGAAGTAAACTTGAAAGGAAACCTTAATATTTAACCCACGATGGAAACAAACATTTCATTCTGTCTTTATGAGCTTCAGTCCTGTTTCTCATGCATGAAATGCTCCTTCTGATTTCCTTCACCTTTTCCCTTTTGTGGTGTTTTGGTGGGCATAACTGTAAAATATAGCTAGCGAGACTCAAAAGTCATGACAGAGTCACACAGGGAGCAGGAGAGTAGCAGAGCTTAGGGCTGAGCTTGTGCCCCTGGATTTTAGTGGGGTTTTTTGACAGGTGCAGTTTTCTCATGTCTCCCACAGAATGTGTTTCCTTGCCTTCCCTTCTGTGCCTGTGATGGAGAAGTGAGTTGATGTGCATCTGCCCACTTTTTCAAGATGCACTTTATGAGTAAGGAAGGGCAAGAAGAAAAGTGTGCCACTTTTTTATTAGCTTTTGATGCTGTTTTGATGCTGCTTGACTTGGGAATCTCTTTAATGATGATACTCTAAATATTAAGGAGGAATGTCCTCATATCTCCTTTGAATGGAAGGGTTGTTGTGCTCAATTTGTTTGCTGTAGTTGTAAGCTCTCTGGAGTAATGACCTTTCTTATGTGGTTTGTAAAGTACTGTGTTTACTTGAGGTGTCCTGCAAATTACTGTAAAAAATAATACTGGGGTAACGTACCAGCACTTACTTCTTATTCTTTTTCTTTGGCCAATGTAATAAAACAATACTATTATGATTGAAGAAGGTACTGAGATAATGTAGTCTAAATGCTGTTGTTTTTAAGGAAATAGAAACCATTTGACAAATCTTTAAAGTAAAATACTTTTTTTTAATTCTGTGATGATGGTTATGTAAACGTGGGTTTGAAAAATTCTACTCTCTTACAGGCATTAACATAATTCTGAGGATGTTTAAAAGTATTTAGTTAACATGTCCGTATAGACCAGTAGTGTCTCAGGCACATGCTCTTTAAAAGCTCTGTCATTGTTTGCTTCAGATATTTATGAACATAGGAACCAAAATTAGATTGGTTGCAAATAAGTAAAAAGGAAAATATTTAAAAATTTGATCCAAGTTTAGTCACTTCTTTTAAAAAATGATTAAAACAAAAAAGGTATTTTTTCCCATTTTGAAACTTAGATATTGGGTTTTGCAGCGTTTTTGTCAGTATTTGATGTTTTTTATGACTTCAAAATGCAGACTCAGTTGTTTACATGATAAATTCAGTTTTCACTGGGAAGGTGGGATGTGTACAGCTCTGCTGATTCAGAGGAAAGTTGTAAAAATGCTTCTGAGGCACTCTGATTAATTTCTTAATTTTTTTTAAAATGTCATGATTTTGGGAATTGCAATCTGTGCCTTTTAAAAGATCGACTTTTGCGATACACAGAGTACCAGGTATTGAACAGAGACTGATATTGAGTGTCTGCTGCTGTTCAGTAGTAATGAATCCGCTTATGAATGTCTGTGGAAAGTTTAAAGGTTATTATCTTGTGTTTGTTTACTTTGTAAAGATAAGATTTCAGAGAAAATCGAAGGGCACTGTCTGAAATTCCCAGTCACTGCAGTTCCATGGAGAGCATTGATCCCTTCCTAGAGGTTGCTGGGGACTCATTGTCTCCCTGTTCATAGGCTGCTGCTGAAATCTCCAATATTTCAGGTTTGCGATTCTTTTATTGTTGTTTTGGCAGTTTGTCAAAATTAAATGGCTTAACTAAATCAATATGCTGTCTTGCTCGGTAACATCTGCATTTCATATGTCAAGATATTTTGCATTTCGAATGTAGTCACAATGGAATGAGCCACAACGATTGCAAAAAGAGCATTTTTGCCCTCCGAAGCTCTCAGACCGTAAGAAAACTTTCCGGCAAATAAACTTTGCTCTGTTATGCAATCACTGCTGAGATGGGTGATAATTGCACACATGTGCCCGTGGGTAGGAGTCTGTCGGTAAAGAATAGATGCAGCAAGGTCAGAGACAGAATATAAGCTACAGTGACAATGAATTTTACTTAATTTAGAACAACAGTTTGTGTATTTGGCAGTGTTTATTGGTTAGACAATTAATTGCATAGTAAGGAATAAACAAACAACTTCCTCTCAGTTATGATGGCCTCTCTTTCCATGGGGTGACTGAGCTTTTCTCACCAGTTTAAGTTGTGGTGATATGTGCCTTTAGATACATGTTTATCATTAGCTAAAATAACACAGCTGTTAAGGAAAGGTTTATTGCCATACTTGTTCTGCATGCTAAGCACATTCTGTGTACATGTCAAACAAAATGCCAATTTAATCGGCCCCCTCAGAGTCTCCGAAGGAGTGATGATGAAAGTTTGGCAAGTTTACTTGCACTGTTCTGTATAAAATCTGCTCGGCCATTATCTCCAGACACTTACAATATGAAAAATGCCAATGGTGTTTTTACATTCTTAGGAGACTAATAAGCTACAGATGTCAAAACTGTAAAGTTGAACTATCCTAAGCATGTATGAATATGGCAATACAGGTTTTTTTTTATTTATGTGGTGTTATTCCTAATCATCATAATAAATAAATTTAAATAAATTTAAATATTGGAAATGTGTAATTATCAAATGTGTATTTTAATGCTTCACTAGTGTGCTGTGAGGTGGGCAAGGGGATGTGTCCTCCTGTAAGTGGCCCAGGCTGAGGGCAGCAGAGACTTGAGAGGTGTGCTGCCTGTTACTGCTCTGCCACGTGCTGTGGGTACTTGCTTTTTGGTTTGACTCTAGAGACTTTTTGAGCTAGAAAAATCTAGTATGGGGATTTAGTTGTCATTGTTCTACTAAGAAGCAATATAAAGCCAAAAAATGCGCTTAGTCCTTGTTTTAATCTGTTGCAGTTGAAAATAATATGATGCCCCTTTTAATGACAAATGTTCTTTAAGAACACAAGTTTTTCCACCTTTAGCTGTCACTGTGTTTTTGTAACCTGTAAGCTGTGTTTTAGTACCCAGAGCTATTTGTATTATTTTGGAATGACTACTGATTTAGTTAAATTATTGTCTGAATTGAGAACTCATGCTGTAAGGGAAAATTAAAATTCCGTATTAAAACTAGGAGCCATTAATTTGGGCTCAGTTTGTTTTGAGCAGAAAACCACCACAGGAAGCAAACAAAAGGAAAATGTCCTGGTTTGAACGCATTTGTCTACATCTTTACCTGACACCCCAATAATAAACACAGCAGGTTGGCACATTCAAGTTGTCAGACATATCACACAGTGGTGAAAAGCTGTCTGTCTGTCTGTTGCAGAATAGATGGAGCCCAGTGCAAATGGTCAGTGCAAATGTTTCTGCTGTCAGTTTACTTTTTGCTTCATTTAACTATACAGCCTCTGCAGCCACACTGCACACAAAAATAAAACTTTCTTTTTTCAAGGCAACATCTAAAGTATTTAATAATACACTTTATAATTTTCTTTTTTACTTGACATCAGATGACAGTTTGAAGAGCTTAGGCTGAGGGAAAGGGAAATTCAGGCTAACATTTTTCACAGAGTCTATTTTGGGCATCAGCTCTGGGTGCCAAGCTTTAGAGGGAGGCTTTGACTTAAAGAGAAATCCTGTGCTCTTACCTTGTGTTCACTCAGGTTTGAACTACAGGATTCAGCACCTCTGTCAGGCTTTAAATCTTTCAGACTGAGTACCCCAATTTAGTGACTCTTTTTAATAAACTGACTTACATGGGCTACCAGAGGTCAAATGAACCCACCCAGAATCAGGCAAGGCAAAGAGTTGTCTGAATGCCCAGTTTTGTGCTTAACTTTCAAAACTGTCGTCTTGGGCCTCTCAGAAAATCTCTTCTTTAATGACAAGCCAGGAAATCTTTTAACCATAACTGAACTAAACGTTTATGTCCCCCTTTTAATGCATTCTAGACTAATAGTAATCTTTAAATACTATTTTTCATATATGAGTTTCCTAGATTTGCTACCTTTCTTTTTCTGCCTCGTTTAATCAACCTAAGTAAGTATTTGAAAAATAAGGAGTAAAATATGTAGTACTTAAAAAAACATGGATAATTTTGTTGCCATGATTGCATGCTTATGCCAGTGTATCTCTAATCAGTTAAGTTTTTCTGTCATAGTTGAGGAATAACTTGGTCAGGATTACTGAGTTCACAGGACAGCTAATGTACTTCCATGATACAACCATGAAGGGTGTGATACTTCCATGAAGCCAAATGGAAATGTTTCCATTATAAGGTAATGGAGAGCAGTGACTGATCAGCATGCTTAATATTTTTTTTTTTTTTTTTTTGTTAATCCCTGATCAGATAATTGCTCAAGGAAGTTGCAAAGCCGGCAAAACCAGCTATATTATTCTCAAGGGTAAGGTAGCTTATCGATATTTCAAATGTCAGTCCTCCAAATGTATGGAACTAGTTTTCTCTGTGTACCACACTTCTGCTAGCAGTTAAGAATTAACTGCCTTCTCACCCATCCTGAAAACTATTGACGTCGATCTACCTAAGCACAGCAGCCAAGTGATGCAAAACCTATACCCAGTTTTGTCCTCCCATCCCTGCTCTAAATGTTACTAGGATTTGTGTGCTTATAGTAAAGATTTTCTTTGAAAATGCAACTTAGGGGACAGTTTGAAATAGGTTAATTTGTTTTAAAATACTAGCTGCTTTTCCATTCACTTGGGACTAAAGTCTTTGCTCCTGATAAGTTACAACTGAAAATTATTTGGACTGGGGGTGGCTATTAAAAGAAGCAAACAAACAAAAAAAGTAAAAAGAAAAAAGAATTAACTTCAAATTAGTGGATTTAGCAGAGTTGAGATGACAGTGTCCTGTTAAGACCACGGTATGAAGCAAAACCTTGTTTAAGCAGCTGTAGGAAGCTTGGACTTTCCTGTAGTGTGTCTTAGTTTTAAAATCTTTGTACTTGTTTGCTGGGAGCTTTTTTTGTTGTTGTAGTAATGATAAGCAGACATGACCTGGGAAGTGGAGACATTACTAGCGAATAAATAGTGAGATTAAAAGAAAAAAGCATGTTTTATACTTGTCGAACTAAGGAGTATATGGCTATGTGTGATATTGTAAGCTTGAATTCTGACTGCTGGTAACAGTCAAGTACAGTTGTATTATTGTGGTCTGGAAATGTGAAATGTGGATGCTTTTAGTTACCTGGCAGTGTTGTGTTTTGATGAAGAAACCAGCTATTTGCTCTTACCTGTTTGCTACAGGAATAGAGAGCTGATGTCTTAGCAGGAAGGAAAATAACAAGAGCAAATGTGGAAAAATATCTTAGGTATTGCTGTATATGGTAGCATGTGTGTTTCAGGTCAGTATTATTCGAGCAGCTGGCTGTTTAGATGCTGGCTGTGATATTTTTCTGCTCACAAAAAGCTTCTCTTGAAACCCTTTAATCACATCACCTGTAGGTATGCACAAGTTTTCTATGCAGAAATATTTACAAAGATGAATGATTTAAGAGTTCCTTTAAGAAGACATTTCACAGCCAAGAAATACCATGCTCTCAGGCACATGGTGTGATTCTTGAAATTGTCTTGTGCAGGGCCAGGAGTTGGACTGGATGATCCGTTTGTGTCCTTTCCAATTCAGGATATTCTATGATCCTGTGATCCTATAGGTGTACTTGCTAGTGGATGTAATCATGTGCACAAATTTCTATGCCACTTTAATGTTGATAGTAGTGATTTTCCCTTTTTGCCAAAAGTGGTTTTGCAGAGTTACAGGCAGCCAGTTGTATCTTGCCATATAACACATTCCTCTAAAAAAAAGCTTATATAGGCAAAGGTCTTGATCTTGTCTGGGAACGGGATAAAGATCTCTTCTGCAGAGCGTGGTGATTCACCTCTCTGTGCTCAGTGAAGCCAGCCAGCCAGCGGGAAGGTGCTGAGCTGCTGAAACTTTCCTGCATAAGCTCTCAGCTCCAAAAAGTACTTCGCTACTCCTTGATTGGGGTATTGTTCTTAGGCATCAGAGCCTGGGATCTCACCATGCACCTCTGCCACGTGTATAAGAACACAACTTAGTGCTGGGGGAAAAAGTAGCTGAAACATAGGTTTTATTTAAGCATTGGGAAGTCGTTAGTCATTCTTACTACCACTGACTGCGAAGTGTGATAATGTAGTATCCATTTCTTTTGAAAACCCTCTCCCATGCTTATAAGTCTCCCCTGTTGACTTACAGTGAAAAGTAGCTTTTGAAGATATCAAAGATTTTTGTCCTCTGGTAGGATGTAACTTGTGTCAGTTCAAGGAGAGGATCATTTTAGCAGGGGAAAGAGGCAACTAAAAGCTTATGGGGGTTCTCTGCTTGGTAACTTCTACCAGGGGCACTGAAATTTTCCTTCTTGCATATCAGCTGAGGAAAGTTGAAGAAGTGTGTTTGTGCGTGTGCATTTAGAGACAACCTATCAAAAACCTAAGGTTACAAAAAAAAAAAGTTTCTAAGAGGGCCGTGTGATCTTTCTGTGGATCAGCGTACTGGGAGTGTAAGCCCCGATTTCAACACTAGGGAGCATCTAATAACATGTTACAACATCTCATGACCCTGGGGTATGTGACAGGCATTACAGCCTGTCTGTGGTGTTTATTGTCCTGCTTTCTGTAGCTACTAAAGAGGTACAGTCAACTGCAACACTTGCTGATAGTGATAGGTGCAGTCTGCCAGTAGATGGTCTCTCTTTCTTCAGTAGATAGAACTCTACAAGCTGCTTTGGGCAGTCCAGAGATAGAATTATTAACATAGATTAGATAGAATTATTAACATAGATTAGATCCTAGATCCTCGGAACAGTTGCTTTCATGACACAAACTTCATCTGAAGTGAATGTCTTTGCAGAGTTGACGGGAACAGGGGCCATTCTGCTTCTTCACTTGTCCTCTCATTCAGTGTAAAGCACCTCACATATTAAGAGAAACTCAAATATGAGACAAATCATTATTGAACACATGAAGATGTTGAACCAAGTTTTTGTGATAGAGAAATGTCAGGTGGCTCAATTCTCATTTGTGTCTAATCAGTATGATTGTTACTGAGCACACCTGAGTCTGGACAGCTTGTGGCTCAGAGCTTGGTCCTTCATGGGCCTGTCTGGAAGGGAGGACATGGGATTATGGTGCCTGGGTGGCTGTAGTTGCACGGAACTGTAATCTCAGACACTCCTCGTTGAGAGAAGAAGCAACAAGCCTTCTTGGGATTTGTGATTTCCATAGCTTGACTCTGACAAGAATGCAACAAGCTGTCTTCTATTTTTGGTCACTCCCTAAATTAGTAAGGAAATCACTGACCCTTGGACTTTACCTAGTAACAGTGAATGCTTGAAGTCATACATTTGATGTGTGAGAGCCTGAGAGGGAGACCTTCTCAGGATTTGTGTTCTGCTTCAAGTTTCTGTTATTTCAGTGGTGACCCTGAAAAACCTTCGTTTTATAAGCAGAGAGAAGATACCTGCTCCACATCTGTTCCTTCTTTTCATCTGCCTTCTGAAGCTCTTCTCATGTTGTTACAATTACCCATCTTTGGTGTTTCTTGGCAAAAAGTTTGTGGTTCTCAGTTGTCGTTTCAGGAGACAAAAGGATAGCGAAAAATCTTCTGTGATAGTGCAAGATAGTGTTAGTTGTGGCTTTTGATGGTATTACTTCTACTGCAGAGCATCTTACAGCCTTGGGCATTTGGATAATTTTGACTTCTCTCCTGAGCTCTCCAACCATTTTTATATTCTACTTGAGCATGAGAGAGGCAGATGGGCAGTACTGCATCCTTCTAAGATCTGTTTTAGCTGCAATTTATGAAACAGAAATGTATTTTTCTTATTCCTCACCCCCAACTCTTTAAGTAGCTTTAATAAGAAAGAAAAAAATGTTAACATGTTCAGGGGATTCAGTGCTTATAGCTTTCTTTGCAAAATGTTTATTGAAAGTATCAAAGGTGCAAACAATTATCCTTGGTATTCTATCTTTGAAATTTAACTTCAAAAGTGATCTTGTTAGGATTCATTGCTTTATAATCCATAATTCAGTTGAAAATGTAGTAGCACTTATCTGTGTGGAAAGCAGAAAGTCTTTTCTGACTTTGTGGTGGCTTGTAAAAAGTGATGCAAACCACCCTGATGCTTTCTAAAAGTCCTGAGACTTCAGTTCCTCTGGAGTACTCTCTGATTGACCTGAGCCCTGGGCATTTAGTGGATGTTAGAAGAGGGGTTTAATGCATCTGAAGGATGTGTATAACTGAGCTCTGTAAAGGTGTTTGTGTTTTTGGAATAGAGCCTGGGTTGTTCCATTTTTGACAGAGTATATGCCCTGCAAGTAACTGCTCTATTTTCTGACAGTAGTTTTTTGAGCAGACAGAATCCTGCTGAACTGATTCTGAACTTCTAAAAAATACTGTTTGATAAAGCATAGATGCACATATAGATAAACTGTCTCAATAAAAAAGGGTAAGATAAAATTAGTGTTACTTTTAATGAGATAATCTGCAGCAATGTCTTTAGTTAACCAGAAGTATGTAGCCTGCATTTCAAATCGAAAGAGTAATAAACTCAAAGGGTAGTACACTCTTGTCCATTGGGTTTTGGATGGCAAATATGTCTGAAAGCTGTTATAGTCTGTGATACCAGGATTATTTTAAAGAAAAAAAAAGCATCATGCGATTGACTACTTGTACAATCATCACTTTGCCATGTAGATCAAGAGTACCTGCCAGCCATGTGGGAAATGTTTTTGAAGTGTTCTGGGGTTTGAAAACTTAGAATTATGGGTGTTGTCTTTCAGAGGTCTTTTAGTTTAAAACTAAGAAATGGGATCATACACCATGACAGAGTGAGAGCAGTGATGGAGTATTACTTTTATATGGTAGCATATGAAAATGAACAGGAAGCTGGAAATCTCATTATTCCAATAGTTTCTGAGCGTTGGAAGTTCATCAAGCAGTGTCTGTGAAAGAGAGAAGAAAGAAAATAAAATAGGTGCTATAGCTCTCTGTTTTTATCTCATGTAAGAGTAGCAGCCATGAAAAATCCAAATTTCTGGAAAAGAAGTAATGTTTATTATAGAGAGCCTCTAGCAGCTGAACAAAACAAACACCCGGTAGCCTATACAAGGAAGATTAATTAAACCAGTTTATTTGTGTTTATCTAAAATGGTCAGGATGAATACAGACCCGACTCACCTTCCTAGAGTTCCTTCCCTTGTATGGGAATACACTCTGATTCAGACTTGAGTTTTCATTGCATATATCTTTACTTTGGTAGCTATGACTTCCAATGCCTACAGTAACCCAAGCAACTTCTTCCAAGACAGGATGTTATCTAATTGAAAAGAAAGGAGCCAGCTGAACTGGATTTTACGTGCCTGTTACTCCTGCCAAAACCCAGATTAGCACAGACATCCCAGGGTCTGGAGGGTGTATGTAGTTCATGAAATGTCCTGGATTTTCAAGGATGTCCTTTTATCCATCTAAAAAATTATTTGTTGCAATTCTTCATTGATTATTTACATTGGTTGTAAGCAAAGGAGTGGAGCATGACATGGGTGCCAGAGACTGCTCTGCCTGCCCATATGTGCTAATCACTGCTCCTGGGCGTCAAACATTCTAACCTGGATGAGTTAACTGTTTGTAATTTTATGACAAGTAACACTAGTTTTCTTATGTAGGAAACAGTAGTCATTACAGAAATGAGTCACAGTACCATGAATGGCAGTGCTCAACAGCTTTTCAAACATTAGACCTTATATAGTGGAAAGGAAGAAGCCTGGTTCAGAACCTAAAGAGGGAGAGCAGTACCAAAACAGTGATAAGCTAAACAAAAAATTAGGAAGGACAGGTTGGAAGATAAGTGTAGGAAAGGCAGATGAATCACCAAGTTGATGAGAATGACAGACTCTGTGTCATAGCAAATGCCTGTTCCATGAACAAAAGAATTAACAAGGTAGTAAATGTTGTAAACACATCTTATATAAGACCTAGCGTTTCGTATTAAAGAAAGGTTTATTATGATTGCTCTAACGACATTTGTATGAAGAAGAAAGGAATTTTTGAATAAAAGTTTTGTCCAATTTTTTAATGTCACAAGAAGAGACATGATTGAAAAAAATGCATTTAATTTTGGAGGAAGTATTTGACTCATTCTCTGAAAAAATTGCTATGGTGATAGCAAATTAAGTGTACAGAGTATTTGGGTTATTTATAAAGTCAAAGAGACAGGTCACTCCAAACTGTAGAGAATAATAAAGATAAAAATGCTATAACATTAATTTTCCAAGTGTAAGCACTGTAGTGTGTGATAAGAAGAAGCTGCACCATGAGATTAAGCCTTATAAAGCTCTATGATAACTAGTGCAACCAGTAGGAAAGGCTACTGTTTACTCTTATAGCATTTTTATTAATATATATTAAAATATTGGTTGTTTCCAGGTGGATGAATCTGTCTTGCATTCGCTGAGACACTTGTCACAGTTTACCAAATTCTCTGTAAGCATAAATAAACAAACCCAATCAGTCAAGATCATTGCATCACAAAATATGCTTTATTTTGGCAAGTCTTCTTAGTTTTAATTGCATATGGTCTCAAAGTTGAACCCTAAGGTCTAGAAACATTAAGAAAAATTTGAATTGGAGTTTAGACTTCACAGATTTTATTTTCTTAGTTAGAAAATGCTTCCAGACTTTGACCTGCACCACATATTTATTCATGAGAAAGCAACAACCCTTTTATATTAGGTGTTATATAAACACGTGTCAAAGACCCAGCATTATTTTTTATTGAGCTGCAAATAACATGTGCAGTTCGTAGTCAGTTTTTTTTATTTACTGAATGCTGCTGGCATGCTGATCCCCAAGCTGAATAGGCAAGTGAGGGTCTGCACTGAGAGGAGCACACAAGCTTCCAACAAAGGAAAAAAATGGTGGAAAAATTACTCTGCTGTTTTTTTATTCTTTCTTTGCTTCTCAGCCTTCCTAGTTGAAAGAGACTGTATGTGAGATGCTCTCCTTAACAAGTAATTCCTTTAAGGTAAATATCATTATCTGGTGGTACAGCATGGGAACTCAGAGTCTCAAGGAACCCATAGCCCTTGAAAGTACTTGGAGGAGTTCACCAAGTGTCTCCTTGGAGTGTCTGCAAGGGCATCCTTCCTGAGATATTTGCAGCTGTAAAGCCCTCCCACTCCTTGGTTTCTATTGGGAATGCAGGGCTCATTGACCTTTCATTTCAGGGAGTGCCTCTGTTAAGCTCTAAGCTTCTGGGACTCTTCCATAGTCTCAAATAGGAATGATTGCCTTCATAAGCAGATTTTGTAAATATAGGTCCTAACCAGCATTGTAGACTTTTTTCCTCCAAAGAACAAGTAAAAAGTGCTAAGGCTACACCTGGAATTTGAAAATGAAAATTTTGAATCTGATGTAGAATTTCCTGGAGGAATATGGCTTGAAAAATCTTAGAATTTGGATCTAATTTACAGCAAACCCAAAAATTGCTCAGGAAAGATAGTTGTCAGTACTTATGAATCCTGCTCTTCAGATGGTTATGATTTGCCATTTTCTTCTATTTATTTTGGACTTTTTCCCAGTCTGGAGTAGACCAGTGTAATTTATGCAGGTATATGCTTTCTATATTAATTCCAAAAACTGGTTAGACCTTTTTGTCTTAGCATAATGTTGATGGCATTCGTAATAAATACAAATGAGTAAGCATATGAGAGTTTTTAAAACATCAGGTTAGAGTAATCACAATGTAAACATGTAGTGCACTGGAATATTCAAATGGTTTTCCAGTCTGATGGATTTTTTGTGCTCATTGCATTAACCTTTCTTCCAGTTGTAGGTGGGGGAGCCTGGTCCTTGTCTTTGTAGATAGTCTTTTATGGTTTTACATGATCAATTACTTGTTAACTTTCTTACTCAGAAGCCAATAATTTGTAATGTTACTTCTTAATGGCTGTCTGTGATCTCTTTTTTCCAAGAGCATTTGGCACTATTTTTTTTGTACTGTCTTTTTAGGTAGTATGGTTTTGTAAAAGACAGTTGGAAAATTTTTGCTGGTTTCCCATTTATCACTTGTACTGTAGCTTCCAGGAAATTAAATGGGTACTAATGGGTTTGTATAATGCTTGATCCTTTTCCTTGGCTTTCTGTTGTATGATGTAGTTTCATATTCAGATTCTGAAGAGAGGAGAATAATTCCAGGCTTTTTAAGATCACCCTCCTGCTCACTGGAAGGAGAAAGGGAAAAATCTTCTGCATGCATAGAAATGAATAAAGAATTTTCTGCACATCAAGTTCATATTTTCCAATGTTTGCTTTTTGATCCTCCGTACATTCCTGATTCAGAATTTAGTGATGGAGAAAAACTTTTATGTGTGTTATTAAAGATAAATTATATTTCTGTTCCTGGGAAGGAGGTATTCAGTAGCCTGTTAAAAACTGACATTTCCTCTGCCACGTAGATTTGGTTGGTTTGTTTAATGGAGCACTTAAGTGATTTTTTATGCATTGGGATTTTCTCCAACATTGAAGATGATTTTGTTCAATTGGATTTTTAAACATTTGAAAATTGGAATAAGAAAGGAAGCATTGTTTAGGGTCCTGGCTGGGATTTTAAAAACAAGAACAACTCGTAGCATTCCTTATTAAATTTAATTAATTGCTACTTGTGGGCAATATGGCTGAGTTATTGTTGCAGTGAGACCAATAACTAACATAATTTGGAGTTCTCTATGTTCAGACCTCAGTTAGAGCTTTGCCTATGAGAAGTTTGATTATTTAATTTAAAAAAAGTGGTTTTCTTTTATTTCAAAAGGGTATTGAAGAACATCTCACTTGTGGATTTTTAAAGCTTTTGGTGTTTCTGTTGGCTGAATCTTTGGTAAGAGTTTAGTCAGGTTTATTGGCAGTTAAAAACATCTTTACTATTTAGTACCTGCTTAATAGTGAGATACATGCCATTAATTTGATCTCAGTCTGTTTTCTACAGCACAGATGTTCACATTACAAAAATCATTATTGTCAACCACTAATCAGTGCTCCTATCGGAAAAAACAATATAGGAGTGGGGAAATAAATGGGTGTCTGAAGTCTCATCTTATTCTAGGGATAGTCTTTCCAAGTGTGCCATAAAGGGGACTGTGTGAGGAAATGCATCTTTGGTGCATCTGAGATGTCTGTTCCACAGCTAAAGGGAGTACTCGATCCTGACCATTCACTCACTCAGCACCAAGCCTTTATGCATTGAATAATTATTTTTAATGAATAGCACGGGGAGTTAAATCCTTATGACTTGGTTATTTCTCAAGTGAACTGGAAATCTGTTTCCATAGCGAATGTGAAGTAGTAATTTGTGACAGGAGTTTGAAGTAATCTAGTTGTGCAAGCCTTTTTATGCTCAGATGAAACACTCCAACCATTTTAGAAAGGTTTGCGTTTGCTTATGAGAGAATAGAGCTTAGGAGTTCCTTCTGACCCTTGCCTGAAAATTGAAGTGAACATACACAGTGGCTACCCTAAGTATTACTGTATTAAGTGTGCATGCTTGGAAAATGTATAAAACAGAAGATTTACTGATTTCTTCAAGCTCTGTCCTCATTGTATAAGGCATGCTCTTGAGCATACCTACAAAATTATGAAATGATTGTGGTTCCCCTAGGTAAAATTCTGGTCAGAGTGAAGTTATTAGTAAAATTCCAATTGAATGAGATGGGGGCAGAATTCCACTGACGCACGGGACACTTAAAATACAGTGCAAGGTTAAAAAAGAAACCAAACCCCTAATTCATATTTGAAAAGTATATATTGTGTCTGACTCTAAAACTTCATATCCTTATCAAAATAAAACGTATTTACTCTTCTTCAAACTAAGTCACATCTCTCTTCAGACAATATTACTATGTTAAATGAGAATCAGTTTGTTTATAGAAATTAAGGCTCACTGTGTTCAGAAAAACAATTGGTAATGCACTAAGAAACACCCCTCCAATCTGACAACCTTTCTGTGTCCATTTATGTTTCCTCTGACAGGATAGAATCAGTCTTTTGGCACGAATATTCAAAGTGTTAATCCTAAATAGATGAACTCTTCATATTATCCCCATTCAAGTAACCATATTTTGTAAAACAAAAGCCTTTCTTGGATTTGAAGTGACTTGGTAACATAGATTTTTGGTTTTAGTTTGTGCTATATGGTGACTCATAAAAAGACTTTTAAAACCAAGGTGGAGGTGCTGCCTCTGTTGTTTTCTTGTTCTGATGAAGGCAGAGCTGTCAGCTCTCATACTGTGTATAAAGGGACTATGGAGAAGTGTAACCCAACTTGTCACTGAGACTGCAGCACAGAAAGAAATCCCTTACAGCTTGATCCTAAGCTCTGGACTTAAACACTCCCTGGGACAAACCACAAGCCCTGCTGCCAGTTTGCCCTGGAGAGGCAGGGAGGAGCAACCTCCTGTCAGACCTTCGACTTCACAGTCACTGCTACCTGAGAGAGACGTACTTTGAGCCTGAAAATCATTATCCTTCTCACTCTTAGGGAGGACAGGGCAGTAGGCAGTGCTGTGTCCAGCTGGGACTGAATTATTAGTGTAGTTGTAACTCATGGTTGGGAAAGGGGAAGGGAGCTGCTGTCCCGAAAGTGGCCCCACTGGTATGTGGACCAAATCTTCAGAGACACCTGTGTGAGCCCGTGAAGAGGATTGAAGGGCGCAAACCATTTTGCACTCTATGGGTGCTGTAATCTGGAGGTGGGAGGAGGCCCTGACTGTCTTTCACCTTTGCTGTACAGCTACTGTGAGGGCAGGGGGAGAAAGTCATCACGTATTTTCCCTCTGTTTTCCCAATGAAAAACCAAAAACCATTTCTCAGCCCATAAAGAGAAACAAGACAGGCTGAAGCTTTCTGGTTTGGTTCTTCCCTATTTTAATAAGAGGGGTTTTTTTGGTTGTTTTTGAATAGCCAAACTTTATTTCTCCCCACTACATGGAGAGAACAGACTCTGTCTCAGCAGAGAGGAAAATGCTGCAGCTGATCAGCTAACAAGGTTAGAAAGCAGTGCTCATTACAATAATTTCTGCTGTTCACTGCTGCTTGGGGAAATAGCTTGTACTGGGGATTGTCCTGTAGTTTTTGATAAAAGGCATTTTTCTTGGTAGTATTTTAGCAGTTTTCTGTTTGTTTTTTTCTCCCCGTTCTTGCCTTACCTTCATCTCTGCTACTCATTTCTTTCATAATTTATCTAAAACAGGCTTTCTACTAACCCTGAGAGATCATACCCTTCAAGGCTGAATTGTATTTCTTAACTCTCGTAGTCCTCCTAGAGAGCTGTCAGGAGATGGTTTTACATTTGGAGCAAAGATGGCTTGTTTCACCTCAGCAAGTATTTTTAGTTAAGCATTTTTCCTCTAGGCGATTTCAGATGGTCTCTATTGGATCTTTAGTAACATACTCACTAGTATGTTTTATTTCAAGTTTTTATTTGTAGTTTTGCTATAACTTGGAAATAGCCAGAGGCTGTACCTTCTGTAAGAAAAATATTTTCTTCTTCCTTAACATGAAGGAACTTGCTCTGCTAACTGCATTTGACCTAATGTCGTGAGTTTAAACAGTAATCTGAAATCTGTTAATCAGACCTCTGGTTTAAAACAACAAGGGCATAATTCACAAGTCAAATTTAGGTGGTAGTATTAGGTAGTTAGGAACTGGGCTTAATAGAGTGCTGTTGAACATTTGGTTATGACTTTCCTGGTTGATAAAATGATTCATTTGAGATTCTTTGGTGTTTATTCCTCACATTTGCTAAGAATTGCTTAGCTATGAACTCTAAAAACCTGATCAATCAGTTTTTTAAAAATTTGCCTAATAAGGTGGTGATTTTTTTTTTCCTGTGTGCTACGATTTATTTTTGGCCTTGTGTTAGGACCAAAGAAGTTTTTTTTGCATTTCAGCATCCTCCTATCTGCTGTTTCTGGCAGATCATAAGAACTTTAAGAAATACTTTTGTTGTGACCCATGTCCTAGTCACACTCCCTTCTCCTGGTCTGACTGTATTGGGCAGTGCAGTACCAGGCAGAGAGTCACTGTGGGTGACTGGCTTTGGTTGGTAAGGCAGGCATACCTGTTCCTCTGCCTGCCATAGCAGACTCTCTTATGACTAACCTCATGAGAAGACAGAAAAGTATTTGCCCTTTCTTTTGACAAGATGTGGAGGATCCTGTTTCTCCCACTTTTCTAACTAGAATAAATTCACGTGTTGAAATTTTGAAATTTGTTGTCTTTGGTTAGTGGACTCTGCAGTAATTTTGTTGTCATGCCGACACAACGGAATCTTGACAACATCTATGTCTGCCTTCACCCTAAAAGCAGGTGGGAACTGTGTAGCATACATTTTTTCCTACTCCTGTACTGTGAGAGTGGAAAATGCAGTGCCTGCAAGGTGGTTGTTAACCATGGTGGTCTTGGTGATGGCTACTGAGAATACTCTGAGGATACTCCGGAGATTGTTTTACATCCTTATCTGTTGAGAGTAAAGAACTACATCCTTGCCACATTAAATTAGTTCTTAAAATTCTTTTGCATAGTCTTGTAATAGACTACATTAGTGTTACAATAAGTTAGTGTTGTTCCTTGTATGTTATTTCTTCTGGGGAACATCTCTGGGGAAAGCCTCCTCCTCTGAGGTTTTAAGATCTTCTTGAATGTCCCAACTAGACAGGAACAGGCTTTTAAACTCAGAGGTTTCAAATCTTCCACATACATATTTTACATGTACAAGGAAATGCATCATTAATTGTAAACAGCTCATGGGTTCTCTCTGTGTGTTTGGATAGGTTGTGTGTGTTCATATAAGAATAATGTCTTGATTACTACCTAGTTTATTGTCTCAGGATTTACACTCATATTCTTGGCATTCATTTTTCTGTAATATTAATGAAAGTTTTAGCTATTAGGGGAAATATTTCTTGTAGAAGTTTTCCATGGAAGCTTTGCTAATCTACAGGGTTCCAAAAGTGAGAAGGGAATGTTTGTGAACTATACACATGTACAAACTGTAAAACAACTGCGTGTAATCCAACTACTGCTCTTTATTAAATATTTGCTATTGTATGATTGTTTTCAGCTGCATATCACTTCACATGTCTTTAACTTTTGGACTGAAGTTTTCCATACTGGTTGCCTGCATTCCAGTGTGTTTTATTTTAGTCAAAATGCCCCCAAAGTTTACAATAATGGGATTAATATAAGGCATACTTTTCATGAGTGAAAAGGAGGTACTCTGGCAAACTTTTCTTGAGAAGATTATGGTCCTTTCTTGTTTAGAAATTTTGCAGAAATTTGTTTTTTCCTTCCTAACTTTCCAATGCTACCAGTAAATACTATTAAAGTGTTTCTTGTCTCACCTAAGTGTACCCACATCTAACTGATGCAATAAAGAACTCTGTTAAAAGCCCCTGAGGGATACATGATTCTCCTGTCAGAGCAGAGTCTGAAGAGAATTGTTAACCAAGACTGAGGTCATGTGCTGAGGATAAGGAGGAAAGGCAGTATCAGACATGCATATTTTATTTCTGAAGGCATTTTTATCCTGGACTGTGAGAAAAGCATAAATTCTTTAAAATAAATGCTGTGCTGGGGAGTACTGGGAAGACAAAATCAATATGAAGAGGTCTGAGCTTCTGGACTGCTGAACTCCAGTAACAGCAGGACTTGGGTTGTCTTGAATTCTGCTGTAACACCTGTCAGCTTGATTAGCTTAGTGCATATTCCCAAATAGACTGGGAATGACATGATCATTTTTAGGAACTTGATTTGAAAATCTTAATAATGTTCTCTGTACTGTGTCTTCAAGAATTTGATCAAAATAAGAAATGTTTTATCACGCTTTTGTCAACACAATGCAGTCACAATGTTGTGACTCCACTGTCCAAAAGTATCAGAGCCAATGGAGAAATTTCACAAGCCTTATCAGACTCTAACTAGAAAGGCCACCTTTTTAGCTTTTTTTTACTTCTTGAATGTGTGTATATTATTTTTAGTCACATTTTAGAAAAGAGCGATTTCTTAATTAGTTTTAATCAATTGACTGCGTTCTCTTGAGTATACAAGGATCTGGGTAGAAATAGAGGAAAAATTTCTTTGCATTTACCTATCTCTAAAATGATTTGAGTGAGATTTTATATTTTGAGTTATATTTTATAGGGCTTTCTATACTTAAAAATGAGTTAATATTCT
Source organism: Corapipo altera (assembly GCF_003945725.1). Classification (NCBI taxonomy): domain Eukaryota; kingdom Metazoa; phylum Chordata; class Aves; order Passeriformes; family Pipridae; genus Corapipo; species Corapipo altera. The sequence goes on from NW_020884903.1 coordinate 4,491,293, forward strand.
GGCAACTACAAATTTAGGCCCAGATCCGACAGTTGGGCATCCTGCATGACCACACCAGCAATGCTCAGCATCATGCATTGGGAAAACGCTGGCAAAAAATAACATTGCACTGTTGCTTCTGAAATGCTGTAATCATCTTCTGAGGGTTTGACCAAGTGCCTTGTGCTGTGTTACAGATTGTGTTCCACATCTAGATGGACATCTTTGGGCTGGGCTCCAGATACATCGGGTCCCCACTGATGATACCCCCCATGGATCCTTCCTGGTGGGAGTAGGTGGAGTTGGGTGAGGGACTGGTTCTCACCTGTGTTTCCCACCTGGGCACTAGGGACCAGGAAGGGCTCACTAGTACAGGCAGCTCCATCAGCCTCAGGAAACTTGAGATGGAAGTTGACTCCAGGTAAGATAGTGCCTCAGGGGCTAAAACAACCCATCCCAGTTATGGACCTTTATACTGTTACAGCTGTGTTAGCACATTCACTAGCACAGAGATTTTGTTACAGAGGAGGAATAGGATTGTGCCCTAAGGGATTGTTATGGTGATGGTGAAAGCTGCTGGTATCAGTCTGGATTCTGCTGCCTGTGTGTATTCTTTCATGTCTGTCTTCAAATCCCGCAAATGGCAGAATCCAGATCAGGTTCAACTCTAGTTACAGGATAAAGATTGATGTAAGCTATAAAGTAGCCAGACTACTGTATGAAATACTAGAGTTTGTTTAAAAGTTGGAAAGTTCCCTTGTTTGCCTGCCGCTGCTTCCAGTATTGTTTTCTTAATTTCTAGTAGCACTCTTCAGACTTCAGAGACCCCTGTTTGTAGTGAGGGAAATAGTAGCACGGTCAAGCCTATGATGCTTCATGACTTCAGAGAAGATTCTTTCAGCACTTTTATTAGTAATGCTCTCTATGGAAAATAGCAGCGGTCCTGTGAAAGAGACCTCAAGAACTATCACCACCTTTATCATTCACTGACAAAGTCAAGTCTTGGTCTAATGAAAATTTTTTAAAATAAAACCCCCACACTTGACTGCAATGAGCTAACGCAGACAGTACAGTAATAATGATAAACTTTATAAATCAAATTGTCTCTTATTGATGTGCTGCAAAGCACTCTAGATATTCTCAGTGCTCAAATTAAGCTATAAAAGATAATAGAAGAGCTTATAAAGTTTCAGCACAGTGAGTGATTTGTTTGTTTTAATCATGTGAGCAGAGGGCATTTGCCCAACATCTGCAGCATTCCCAAGGGGAATAGGTGCAGCAGTTACATTTTACATTTTCACTGTCATTACAGAGGTGTGCTTGTTTTGCAGCTATGTTATAGTGTACTTTGTAGATTGTAAGTTTTGAAGTTAAAAACTTCGGTAGGGAAAAAAACCTAAAAGTTTACTGCTGCTGTGATTCAGCTGGTTGCGGAAATAAATACATTTGTTTACATAATACGTTTGGAAAATAGTTGAGGGCCATGCCTTTTTAGTGACATCCATAATCTTAACGTAGTTCTCTGTGGACCACATGGCTGTTACAAGCAGTGATGTTTTATTGATGAGCTCATCCAAGGAGCCAAGAATCAGTTGGAAATAGAGACAGAGTGACGCTCCTCCATTTCGGATGATCTTTTTGCCTTCCCAAAACCAAGTATAAGCGAATGTTTTTTGACAAGTGGCTGATGGCCACCTCATGCTGTCACCCCTCAGCCACCCAGCCTTAACTTCCATGTGCATGCTTTCCTACAGAGCATGTATAACAGTGAAGTAGGGAATTTTTCGTCCAGCTACCTGGAATAACAGAGAACAGTCTGAATTTTAAAAGTTAGATGTGAGGTATTGCTAACAGATTTTAATTTCAATGCTGTGTGTTTATTTCCTGATATTTTGTAGCTCTGCTTTCCCTCTATTCCATTCACGGATCTCAGCAAAACCACTTGGCGAGGACTGCATCGTATTGTTGTGAGGTTATTTTTTCTTTCAATGTAAATTAGTGTTCTGTTTAAGCAGAAAAATGTCTGCACAGATGCCATGAAGTGGCCTAAAAGAACATTTATTGCAGACATGGTGTGCCTAGGGCTTTTTACAAAGACATTTACACACAACTCTGTACACCAATACAGACAATTTTCAGCAACACTTTGCGTAGCTCTTGCAGTGATGAGAGGTTTTTGCATGTTGCTGACATATAAAGAGGCTGCAAGAAAGCTCCTCTGAATTGGGACAAGGAATGTGTATTCATTCATTAAGAGAATGAAAATAACTTTTTTTCCCCCGATATCACCACTTGGCAGACTGTTCATGGGCTTTGAACAGAAAGATTTTTTAGATGAGGAAAATCTTTCCAGTGTTATTTGTTTTTTTAATTTAGCAGCTTTGTCTGGTTTTTGAAGGAAGGATTAAAATAAAATCAGGAAACTAGACCCCTTTCTCACTTGCAGGGGTGGAGGTTTTATCCCAGCTGTGAGTACTATCAACTTCTCTATAAAGTGCTCTTGCGTTGCCCAACTTCTTTTGTGTGTTTCAATTAATATTTGGCATTGTCAGTTCAGATTTGTTATAAGTGCAGTTTGGCGCCTGAATATGGAAGGCAAAGCATATGCGTGCAAAAAAGGCATTTAGTTGAAAACTGGAGTTGAACTGCGTTCAGTTTTTGCCAATGCTGCTTTTAAGTTTGTGCTATTTTAATAGTTTCCTGAAGTGAGTGTTACTAAAAAAATACCCCTCTGAACTGGCATGTTTGCTTCTAGCCACAATGTAAATTTGGTTTGGTTATTTGTTAAAAATGCACGTAGTTCTCTCTGCAAATGCATATTTGATAATTTTTTTCACTCTGAATTCTGTATGATTTTAGTAAAAAAGCCCAGAGCCTTTTTTTAACTCTATAATAAATGTAGAGCTTCATCATCTCATGAAGTCTCAACAGACAGAAAAAGGGGGTTACATCCATCTATTTTGATTTATAACATGATGTAACAGGCAAAACCTTTGACTTTTAGAATTGTGAAGATAGGTGATTGAAAATGGCCCATTACAGATCCGTAATGGGTACTGAATTAACATGCCGGGGTTGGTAGGTTTGGTTTTAGTTCTGTCATCATGCTAGGGAACAGATTTTTTGCATCATTTTAGTTGTTTTTTCTTGCATGTTATTTAAAAACAGAGCACCAATAAACCCAAGACGATGAGTGTTAAGCTAAAAGAGGTAAGAAGAGTCAGAAAAATGTCTAGGTAAATCGGGATTAGTCTTGCTAGCTTATGCATTGTACTGGAGAGCAATTTATTCGTTCCATAAAATGGGACTCTGAAAAAAATTCTTCCATTTGCCATTGGCAGACAGACCTGGTACAGTTCCTCTGGGGTTGTTCCCTCAGTAACAGTAGCCCTCGATGTTTGTCTGCTGTCCCAGAAGATAGGAGGGCAGGCAGTGGTCCCTGGGGTATGGTGTATATATCCCTTTGAGCTGGAGGTGGGATGGTGCAGTCAAGTCCGCGTGTCATTGCCAAGCAGAAGATTCCAGTTTACCTGTGGGTTCTGGGATGACCATCCTCCTTCAGAAACGTTTTCTGACACCTTCATGTTCCCTTAGGTCAGGGATATGAAGAAATACTGCATAGCCTTACAGAAAGACAGTGCCATTTGCCGGGTCAGAATACAGCCCCACGGATTTTGCATTTAAAAAGAACGCGAAGCATAGATATTTAGTTTGATGGTAATTAACTTTGAACAGTGTACTGAAGTATTTGGCACATTTAGAAGTGTTTTAAAATCAAGGTTTCAGTTTGTTTCTGAGAAATTTCGTAGTTAACCCAGTTTCTGCTCTTGATGCATGAGTGACTGGGTACCATATGATGAACTGTGTTATATAAGATGCTCAAATTGTTGATCCAAAATTCTAGCTATTTAACTCTTCTGGGATCTTAGTGTTTCTTGTTTTATTTTTGTCCTGTTTTCTCTTTTCAGTATTTGAAGTGTTGATATGAAGCCCTTTTCTGCCAGCGCTGTTAGCAGAAAGAACTTATGTACACCCATCTGCCTGTTCCTTGGGCATGGGAATGGGTTGCACTATCAGGAGCTTTTAACTGTGTGGTAGATTATTACAGGTGGGATTTTCCTACTTTTCCCTCTGTTTGCTCTAAATAGGTTTGTGTCTTGCAGCAGGATATAGTGCAGTAAGAATCATCAGCATCATTGGTTCCAGCTGCTTCCTCAACAGAAAAACTACATTTTATTTGGATGAGATTTGCTGTCTCTGGAATATTTTGAAAGGAAAACAGTTTCTTCCTTTCCGTGAATCTTTCATGCCCAGATGTTTGGGTTTTTATTCTATTTTATTAATAAGTCCAATACTTTCTTAGCTGTAGGACTGCAATGCAGCATGCAGATGCTCCTGTTAGAGAACATTCCATGATATTGGAAGCTTAATTATCAAGGGGACAAAGTCAGACTGTCATTATATTTTCCACTTGTTTTAAAAGGAAAAAAGGCGAAAAGTAGTCTTTTTTTTTATAGTAAGACTGATGATAGGTTAACAACTGGAAAATACAAAGCTGCAACTCTGGCTGAACAAGGAAGATAATGATTGTTCATCTGCAAAGATCATTATTTTCTTCTAATATGAGATTGCAGTGTTTCCGTTTGTGGCTGTGAAGCTTTAATTACAGTTCATAATTATTTATAAATTACAACTGTGTAGGCCCTTCCTATAGGAATCTGTGTTTATTGCAGAGGGTTGTGGCGGGGGAGAAGACTGACACGTAGGCTTGAAATACCACACAGTAATCTTATGGATATTTGAAAGTAAACTATGGGATTTGTACTTAAAAGGATATTGTGAAACACAAAACCAGAGAGGTCAGATTTCCCTAAATACATAGGTAGTATGAGAAGAGAACAGTTGAATGGGATGTTTTCTTGAAAAAAACAAACCAGCCTAATTGTCTTTGATAAAAATACCAATTTTTTACTTGTTTAGTCAACCCCTCCCATTATTAAAGAAGGTGCTGTCAGTGTTGTGTTGCTGACAGACTTCGGTTCCATGCAGTTCCATACCTCAGTTGCATGCAGACATTGTATATGAGCACAGCAAGAATGGTTTTAAAATACAAGGGCATACTAAAATATGTCTGTTATTAAAAAACATTGGTAAAAAATTAGGTAAGGCATTAAGTTACGCAAACACACACATGGTGTTCTTAGAATTACAGCTGAAGTGAGCAAGTTGAAATTCTCTTACATTTATGCTAAGCAAGAACTTCTCAGTTTAGGGAATTTCACAGATTTAACTGATAACAGCAGTACTTCCCATGCCTTTATGCAGTTTGTTTATGTAAAAAGCTGTCCTCCAAGCACAAGAAAAAATAGCCTCTTTGCTTTTTCTATGTTGAATAATGAGAGTTTTGTAGAGAATGAACTGTGTAGTTCTCTGGGACATGAGATTTAGCCTATCACCTCAGGATACTGCTTTCCAGCTGTGCTCTCCCTGTGAATTTTTGTGTTCTGTCAGTGGTTTTCCAACAGATTTTTTGAAGAAGGCCAGGCTTAAAGCAGATTATGTATTGTTGGTATTACCTGAAAATAAAGAATCAGTGACCTGTTACTTAGTTAAAAGAGTTTCTTTGGCATGATTTTATGGTGCTAATAGAGTTGGTTTGGATTTGCATAATGATATACTCTCTCGAGAACAAATTAATCAAAACTCTGCTTTAGCATTTACTGTCTGTTTTACCAGCAACACCTCTGTTCCCTAAGCATTTTATAGCTCCTTAATCCACAGGTAGAAGTTATATGCACTTTACTGACAGGATGGGAAGCCTGGAGATATCAAATAACATGCCAAGAAATATGAAGACCAATGTACCAAGTCCAAGAAAAATACAAGAAACGTTAACCCATTATTTTATTCCTTTCCTCATTTCCGTGTTGAAAGTTGGAGTAAAATTGTGTTATTAGTTGTAACTAAGATTTGCTGTGGCAATTATTTATGCCCCATTGACTGTGGTCTTAGAAGTGCACACATGTAAATGCAGAAGGAGCACTTTCTTCAGATTATTTAGTAATAAAGCAGAGTTCATTTTCCTTGGTCTGGCATGGGCAAAACTACCATGGACATAGGATAATGTTTTGCTTGAATATGGCTTCTGAGGCATATTAATCTAGTTATCTAGTGTCATTCAGAGGATAACATTCAAGTGGATGCTCTGGAAAGCAGAGCATGTGGAGACGATGTTGAACCAACAGTTTGGGTCTCTGGATTGTTTAATTGAGTTCAGAGCTCAGCATGATGGAGATGCTATTTAAATTCATCAAGTTTTTAAGATACTGGTCAAAATGGAGACCTGGTCTTAACAGAGGCAAACAGGGGGTTAAAACTCTTTTTGCTTCACGTGGATTGTAGTTTAGTGTGAAAATCAAAACTGGTAGAGTATGGATCAGCAAACCTCAGGATTTTACAGTTGTCTAAAATCTGGTGCAGTTCTTATAGGAGAAATTTTAGGTATTTGTTATAACAAGGGTCCTTTCTGGATATAGTCACACATCTTTTCAAGTTTTCTGATATACTAAAAGTGAAACAGATTTGTGCAGTCTTAAATAGTTGCACACCTTCTTTAGGTTAGAAGAGGCATACACTGAATTGCACAGACTGCAGTTATATTACAGAATGCCAATTCCAGTGTCTCCCAGTAGTGCTGGGAACACCCTGCAGCTGATGTGCTCAGTGCTGTCAACATTTTCTTCAAATTGAGTATTGCTTGTCTGGATAATGTTAATTTGCGTTTCTTCGTGCAGCATGCAGATGATGTTGGCTCCTGAGACACTGTCAATAAACCACATGAAATTCTGTGGCATGGCTTGATTCACAGGAAACCAGAACTAGCTTTGTGTAGTAATGTGTATAAAATACTAGTGGACTTTTCTCTTATGGTCCTTGCCCTCCTGAACAGTTCACAGCAGGTGGACCTTAATTGCAGTGACTGGTACAGCCTTCGAGAAAGTTAGAAAATTCTTATCAGTGGTTCTTCAAATAATATGGTGGCACTTTATGCTAATTCAATTGTATAATTCATGTTTTACTCTTTAGCAGAAGAGGGCCCAAGTGCATAGGATGCTATATCCTTCTTGAGAGTGACTGAGCATGCTCACTTCCCAGAGGTGTATGTAGCAAACTCAAGTGCTGTACAAGGAGTAGTTATATTCTCCAAGATAGTAGTTTTGTTCTTCAGCAGCTTCCATGCCCCTTGAGTGGCTCTTCAGCATCAGTTCATTTTTCATTGCAGTTAGCACTGTTCTCTTCTGCATTTTGCATTTGTAAAAAGGAGCATTGTGTTGTGCTTTTTTATTCATACCAAAAGTTTTGACAGAAATTGGAGTAATGTTGGATAACTCCTTCTATTAATCTCTGAATTTTCAGATTGCCATATATGTTTACTTCCATGGCCTACAATACTGTGGGAGGACTGTGCCATTCCATGTCCAAAAGCTGCTTGAAATTTTCACATGAGAGCTAATGTCTTCTGCATTTTCTTTCCAGAACAATCAGAGTACAGATATTTCTGCCTTGAGAAACAAAGTACAGCTTGGCTAGATCTACACAGTCTGCTTTTAATGAACAGAGTAGGTATGTGTGTTTGTATCTTTATTGTATGTAATAGGAGTTTTGGCTGTACTAACCAATGCAGTGGGAGAGGTTGGTATCATCTGTGCACTCTTTCTGTGATGGATGTGATGCCCTTGCTCAGAAGATGCTGTCAGGGGAAAGTGGAAGGCTGCCACTGGATCTGCTAGGGATGATGGATATATTTAACATATGTCATAATTGCTGCAGGAGAAAAGCACTGCCCATTTGCTTTTCTTATGCAAGGTGAGTCAGCGGTGATGGCAATAACCATGTGCTCCTGTTACACCTAAAAACCTAAATAAAGAGCTTGGGCAGCTTGCACTGGCTGATGGAAAGTTAGGAATTTTGTGATGCACGCTTGGGAAGCAGAGAGCTTGTAAAAAATATACAGTGATTGTGTCTGGGTAGTGGGTTCTCAGGATGAGGTGAAAGGGAGCCAGAACAAACATTTTGTTGAAGCAGCAGTGGGTTTCTGTGGGAGTGGAGAAGGGGAGAACTGCATCTTTCATCTTATGCGTGGCTCCACACTGATAATGGTCTAACAGCAATTCGGCAGTGGCCATGTTGTGTTCTTCTAAGGTGTTACCTCCTTGCTCACACATCCTACATGGCACAGCAGAGTTAAATGAGTAACTTCCCTATCCTACTGCTGCTTGTCAGGGTGGTCATGTACTGCAGCTGTGACTCACAACCACAAATTTTCCAGTGGTGTGCAGGGTTGCTAAATACCCTTTGGAATGTAGCTGGATGTTGGATACTCAAAGTCTTGAGATTTACAGAATCCTCACGGTTTCTGGCAACTGCTCATTTCTCATACAAGTCACAGAAACACCAGTCAAAAACTTGTCATCTTTTTTTCAATCTGCTTAGTGTAATTTTTGCTATTACCAGCCATCTGCAAATCCAAATATTAACCCTTTGTTCCTCTGCAAAAATATGGAGACTCGATTCTGCTCTTACTACCTTGTTGTTATTTTGGCAAATAAAATTCAGAGCTCAGGTTTTTCTTTGGCTGGTCAGGTTCATAGAGCAACATGATTAATGATTTCTCTTGACAGCTTCTGGTAATTATAGTTTTATTAAGGTCCAAAAATAAACAATACAATCTTCTTATATGCACTGTGAAACACAGCTTGTGTAGCTTCTCCCAATAATTATCTCATCCAGATCCAGTAGCTTGTCACAAAGATCTTAGTACTAAGTTTTCCACTGGGATTTTACTGCAGTCTGCCAGCACAGCCATAGTAAAATGTATGGCTCTTTAGTTTGTTTGCCAAGATAGAAAATAGGGGACCCAAATTAATTATTTCACTTAACAAGATTAATGGAAGGAAATGTGTCATGCTCCTTTGTGTTATCAGTTATTTATAGGATTTTTTTCATGTGAAATATACCTTGCTATCTGATTACTAGAGGCTATTCACTTTGTCATGGAGCTACTAAACAGACCAATTTTTTTTTTCATCAGTTCAGTTTGTTGCTTCATTCCAAAAAGAAATAAACAGGAGGAAGAGGAGGAGAAGAAGTGTCTGTACCAAAACATTCATCATCTTTCTTTTAAACTGGACCTTGTCTGTAGTGTCTTTTGCAGTGGGTGCTGGCATTAGGGATATATTTGGCTTTATAGAACATTTTCTTAACAGGCTAGAAAAAAGCGCTGCTGGGGTTTGGCCGTATGCCCTCTTTTCAAGACCAGTTTCCCGCTTCAGCTAATGCAGAAAGACTACACCTCACTTTGGTTGTCCTCTGTTTGCCCCAATTCGGGGAGTGCTGTAACAAAACTGAAGTAAGAAGAAGCTTGGACACTATTCCTAAACAAGCTTAAGAGTATCTGAAAATGTCTCTAGGAATATAAATGCATATAACTTAACATACAAACTCATTTTGTATGTCACTGAAATGCACCAAAAAAGTGAAATACAGCAGCTGTTTGAAAAGTCACAACTGACCTGTACAAACATTGAAGGTAGAAAGTAAAAACAAATTATATGTATGTGTGTGTGAAAAAGATGTAGTTAGATAAACATATTTTGAACATCTGGTTTTCTGTTTGATTTGTGTATGGTCTCCAGTGGAAGTCACCTTGAGTTTTTTAAGTGGTCTTTGAGTTATGGATTTCTCAAGAACCAGGATTCACTTAGCACTGAATGCAATGCTATCTTGGAAGAAAGACAAATTATAGAAGTAAATAAAATAAATAAGGATCACACAGTAAAATGCAGGCCTTACCACTGAAAAAGATTAGGTATGATTGGTAGATATTAATATATCTAGTTTAAAATCTTTATGAGAAGCAAAACCAAGGCCTGGAAAACTTGGTAAGTACAAAAGGTGTTGGAGAGGTGAGCTATATGTGTGCACAAGTGCTTCATTTTAAATTGCTTTAGCAAACTTTAAAATGTATTTTTAAAAACCCAGTTTTGCAACAACAAAATGTCACAAGTGTTTTTCCAGCCAGAAAAGATACCTTAAATATATATCCAAGTCGATGCTGCCTTAACATATAGGAAGTATAGACATTACTTCAGCTAAGTGTTTAAGCATGTGAATGGTTCAGTACTTGTCTGGGCTTCAATGAGATGACTTATTTCCTTGAATTTGGAGACATGCTTAAATCTCCCGTTGAGCTGGAGTCATGCTACCAGCTCAGCTCGCCTTGCTTCTGTCCTCCTTTCATCCATGGAGAGGGTTGGTGCTGGCAGCATCCGACCTCCCACTGGGGTCTGCCCTTGTCAGCACCTGCCTTCTGCAGCGACCACAGTGAGAGCAGGGCAGGGTAGCTCAAGCTCTCTCCCCTTTTACACTTCTTTCACCTGAAAGCTAGAAATTCAAGCACAAGTCCTCCCTTGATTAAATTAAATTAAACCACTGCTCACAAGCTGTTCAGTATCTTTCTCAAAAATGTAAATGTGTGGGCTTACTTTACAGATAGTCCTGTTAGGAAATGTGTTATACACCTTAGTGAAATGCTGTACTTTAGCATCCTAAAGGATGCCAAGGGCTATCACAGGAAATGCTTCCCATGGCTGTAGCCCCTCTGGTAGCACATCTGATGAGTTCTTAATGCCTGTGTGAGAACCAAAAGCATGTGGCCAGAGAAACAGACTGTATATAGAGAAAGGAAATGGAAAAAAACCCCAGTCTGTAGCATTTGCATGTCAGCCAGTGCTTTTGAGTTTTTCAAGGCATTACAGAAATATCAGTATTGGAAAAAGCAGTATTTCACTTCTTCTTTCAGTGCAAGTTCCTCCAGGCTTGGTCTTGGCTGATGATTGCACAATACTTCATAAAATATACTTCATAAGATATTAATGCAGGATTTAATTGTAGTCTTTGCTTACTTTCCTCTCTCAGATTCTTTTTTACAGTGACCCTTTATTAATACTGCATCTTCATATGTTTAGAAAAGAGAAATAACAGTTTTACTAGCTAAATATACCATGAGAGTATGGTCACATAAGGTGTTAAATAGTCAAAATATTTGCTGTTTGCAATTTATGTGAGGTTCAGATGCTGGTGTCTTTCCCAGGACCAAATCTGAGAAAAGTGGAGAGGATGAAAACAAATGGATTTGATTTTTCTCTAGGTATTCCATCATGTAAGTGCATAAGCGCTGAAAATCTTTATAGCACAGCTACATATTGATACAACACAATGGCTTGCTTTGGTTTGCTTTTGAGACTCATATAACACTACAGTGGATGAATAAAAGCAGAAGTGGAAGCAGAGTTCCTGTTGCAATTGGAAAGGAGGCAACAGATGGAGCAAAGTGAAAATCTCTGGTCTTTCTAGTCCTCATTTTATCTTGCCATCTAATCAATATAATGGGATATGTTCTTACTGGGGTCTCTGCAGGTTGTGGAAAATAAAAGTAATATCAAAGATCACACCTTATTATATAGTTCTACCAGTATTGTTTATTTTCTGCTCTCTTTTTCAGATACACATTTTCACTTTTCGACCCTTTAAGCGAGTTGGTTTAGCATTTTTGCACCACGCTAGTATAAAAGGATAAACACATAACTTCACTGGAGCTGGCTGAGCCACACTGAAATGTGTCAGCAGAGGTCCTGACCCATTCCGTGCATACAAACATGCCAGTCTGTTAGGAAACAAACACAAACTTCCTCCCTTTAAACATAAGCTCAGCTTTAATGGAAAATTTCTGCATAACGTGAAGTACAATAGAAAGGTCATAGCTCTACATGCTGAATTTGCTGTTTTCCTGATTTGCTGCGGTATGGGCTGGGCTGCTTTGTCATCTGGATGCATTTGTAATCTGAGAGACTTGAAATTGTTGTGCAAATGGGACTGATTAAAGTCTGCCTAATGAAAACTATCATTAAATAGCCTACAAGGCTGTAAATATGAATTTTTTTATAAGTACTGAACTTGGTTTTGAGTTGTGATGAGGCCCAACAAGCTCCAGTTCCTTACATCCTGCCAGCCACCTCTGAGTTCATTATCTGCCAGAGGACAAGAGTGCTTTTGCAGTGATAGAAAATGATCACTTAGGGCAATCAAGAGATATCAGTATCTAATTTCACTTGAGTCCTTAAGGGAGGACTTAAACCTGATGTAGTGCACTATCTTTTAAATGTTCAGGTCTGAATGAACTCTGTAAGTGTTTCAGTGTCCCGTAATGTTATTAAAATTACATCTTTCTGTCTGAAGAAGCAGTGGTTACTGAAATAAGTGTCATAGAGTTTCTTCAGCACTATTGGGTTCTTAACTAGTTCAGCAGAACAGTTGAAGATGTGGAAAATATTTATTCTTTTAATAAAATGTTAATTTTAAGGAAATGTTTTACTCTTCTAAGAATCAGAATTTATTATATCTACTGCATAGGTGTAACAATAGGAGAATTTCCCTGGATGGTAAGGTGTTAGTGCATGTCTCGTGAGCATCTCTAAGATGGGGAGATGATAATGTTGAAAATAGAAGGCATCAAAATTGTGGATTTATAAACCAAAATCAGAAGTTACAAGACTGGAAATGCGAATACAAATATGGACCTGCTTTTACAAATATAGAAGAAACTCGGGCCTCTAGAGAAAAAGCTTGGGAAATGAGTGCAGCATCCATCTGTAGTCATTACAGAATAGTTAGCACAATGTTAAGACTCAAAAGAAATATATGCTGCTGTGTATGTATATTATACTTGCTCAGTTGTATGTATTTTAGAATAAAATAACCTCTTATGAAATGGTTATTAGTTGCATAGTGCACTTCAAAGTGTTGGAAAAGCATCTCAAGGACCTACATAACATTCAGGAATAATGGCATTTTAAGCACTATTCTAAAAATTTTTATGCAGTGTTTTTTGATAGAAGATACTACATGTAAAGGCTTTTTTTTCTTTCTCCTTCTTAATTTCCACTTTCTTCTCTATTAGGTTGAGATGTTTGGGTAAGAAATGGGGAAAACATCTTAAATCTGTTCTGTAACCTCATTTGATTTGAATGCAAATTGCTAGATTTGAATACAAGTAACTAATCAGTCATTCCTGTGCTGTGTTTTGAGACAAAAACGCGTGTTCTTCAGTAATACTGCATAACAAAATTTGGGCTAAAAAAAGGCAGCAACATCATTAAGATTCATCTTTGATAGCAGCTAGCTTTCATTCACGGTGTTCTGAGGGAAATGATGTTCATCAGGTGTCAGACTTACTTGACTTCAGTGACACACCTGAGAAGAGATCCTTTCTTCCTCCAAAGGCAGATTCCTAATGAAGCCCTTGAGGGCCGGCTGACTGTACCCCAAGGAGCATGCGAGTCCTCTCTGCAGTTATGGACCATCTGGGATATTCAGACTTAGCTTCAGGTATAAGCTAGTCTCTAGATCTTGCAGGTCAGGGTAAAGGGTGAAGTGACTGTGTAGCAAGTGGTGGGTTATTCACACCTGCCTGCTGAGCTGGGTCTGTTCTCTGTTCTCTGAAGCAGCGGGTACTGGGACTGGCAGTGACACTGGCATACTCTGATGTGGGCTGTTCCAGCTGGGGGACCTTGAGTCCAATCCGGCACTGCAAGCCCTGGCTGGACTTATATCTAAAATCCATTAGTGGATCATAAGATCATCACAGATGTAGTTTCAACCTGACTGTGCTACTGAGTTGGGAGATAGCAAGCCAGGCATCATTATGTGAGGGAACAGGATGTCTGGGGAGTGAGCGGGTTCTCCTCCAAGTCCTCCTTTCTTATTTGTTTTCTAAAATAATTTTCTCCCTAAACATGTACCTATCTGCTGTTTGCCTTCACCCCATGAGACTAATTGTATCCTGGTTTTTAAAAACTGGTTGTGGAACAACCGTAGGTTTCAGTGAGCTGCAGGTATCGATACTGTGCAGAAGCAGCAGTATCAAGAAAAATGTAACCACCTTTCTGTTGTGTAGCCTGTGGGTGTTTTTAGCCTTACCAAATGTCTGAAGGCATCTGAATTGCGTCATCTGTTTTACAACTGAGATTTTAAATAGATAAGAACCAGCAAGACATAAAAAGTTTGATAATCCACAGCAAGACATACAAAGGTTTTTAACCACAGAAGACTGTAAGAACGGCATATATAGTGTTGGCACACAGCATTCTTTTTTCCTGCTCCAGAAAAGGAGGGAAGCAGCTCCATGAAATGCTAATAATTTCACTGAGGTTTTGAATAGACTAGACTTGAGAGCCTTTAGTATTTTTCCTTTTCCCTTTTAACTGCAATTTTGTTATTGTATTGCTGCCCCCATCTCTGCTAAATATGGCTTTTGAAATGTAAATCATATCATGTTCTCAGAGATGCATATGACACCCTCAGCACTGTTCCTCTTTGCACTTCAAAGAGCTGTGTGGTCACACTTTGCATCTCAGCAAAATTGCAAGATTTGCCTTCTGAAGATCTCCTTTAATGTGTACAATCAATCCCTGATAATGTATTTTGGGTTTTTGTTCCCTGGAGTCTGTTAATTTTAGTGTTGCTACAGGTCATCAGGAAACATAATCTCTTCTTTTTTAATTTCTCAGTGAGTGTGCCTGAGGGGAGAGAAACACAAGAGAGGAGAGACAATTGAACATCACCATTGGCCGAGACCTGAAAAAATGTTGCTGGATGAACACAGGATTAGAACTTAATTGTAAAAGACAAAGAAAGTCTTGAGAGGCGATTTGCTTCATTTTCACATTCATCATGGCGCAGATCCTCTGGCTGGCTGGTTGATGGAACTGTCCAACGCTTCCTATTTAGGTTCAGTGCAGATCCCTTCTGTGTACAGATTGAAAGACCTGGGATCAGGTGGTAACTGGATGGTGCCAAATATGGAAATGAAAAGAGAAATGGACTCCGACGAGCTAAGATGGAAGTGACTTGACAGCAACAAACTCAGCAGTTGTCTCCAGTAAGGACAGGTTGAGACGGGAATCTCAAGCTTCAGTGGGAGAGCAGTATGCAGGAAGCTGGTTTTCAGGCCACAAATGCTTTCACAGGTAAGAATTTCTGTTCTAGTTTAGCTTACAGTTTTGGGACAGTATGCTGGAGTTTAGAAAATAAATTGAATAAGTCCCGACAGTTGCTAACATCTTGTAGTACTTTAGGTTTAAATAATATTTTAAAACAATTCACTTGAAGACCAGTTCAACATTTGTATTAGCGGTGAGGAACACAGTTATCTAGGTTTCAGCCTTCTGAAATGGATGGCCGCAAGCCTTAGGGAAGGTTTAACTCAGCTTTCCTCGTTAAAGTACTCATTAACAGCTTAACTCTGAGTGGTCTCTTGAGTCAGTATAAAATGTAATCTATAAAGTTGCTCTTGAGCTCAGCACGGGAGTTTGGTGGGGCTGCAGGATGGACATGGTTCGTACCCGGAGGCTTCTCAGTAACATGTCAGTGCTGAGCTTTATCTTGTAAGCCAGAGCACATCTCTGGGCAGAAATTGCCAGGTACCCTCTCCTTGTACTCCCTCCTGCCCCACACCATTGACCTGCTGCAATGCTTGAACTGACAAAACTGGAGGGTTTAAATGATAACTACTTCAACTGAATCTGATGTATTTTCCTGTAGATGTATTGAAATTAATGTAATGAGAAAGAGGATGCCAAGGTGGTGTGTCCTTCTGAGGAAAGCTCCCTCTAGTGTAAAGTCTGCTGGAGTTCATTCAGTGCTTTAACAGTTTTGAGATGGTTTCTGATTTGAGATGTGGGAGAAGAAGAGGATCAGAAGATTCTGCTGCTTTACTTCCACGTCTGCTGGCCAGCTGAGATGCTGGGAGAAATGCATAGAAAATCAACTGGATCGACTTGTTTTAGTAGCTCTAGATAATGGGTTAGTACCACAGTGAAAATTAGTGATGCGCAAGACTTTTTTTTTTTTCTAATTTAAAGTTTTTGCCTTTTGAAGAAGTTTTTTGGATTCTGGGTTGTATGTATGGGAAGATCATTTTCTGTCTTGGGCTGCTTGCTGTTCTAGGAGCTTTCCCCAGGAAGGACCCCCAAAACTCTTTATTTCTATGTGGGCAGGCTCCTACTTTGTTATCTTGCAAAGCAGATCCTCCCTCAGAGGCTGGTCTCATCCTTCTGGCTGCAGTGGGTGTGACCCTGTGTCCAGCTGTGCACACCAGCACATTGGTTTGGAGCAGTAGTGCAGTTCTGAACTGTCTCTGTTGCTTTGCATTGCTTTGATTTACAGCATGGTTTCCATGCGTGTCAGTGAGATGTGTCCTGAAGGAGAGGAAGCAGGAAGCTTTTCTCCACATGTGCTCCAGTGCTGATGGGACGTGTGAAGTCTGGGACCATTTCAGGGCCCTCCTGCCTCCTTCTAGCTAGCAGCACACTCCTCAAGCTGCCCACTGCCATTCTGGTTCTGTTTGTCCTTGCTGCTCTCTGCCAGCCTCAGCTCATTCCTAAGAGTTTTTTGTCACTCCTTTGCTCGGTACCAAAATTCCTACTGTGCAGATATCTGTTCTCTTCCTTACCCTGGCTTTCTGCTTTTCTGAAAACCCTATTATTTCTAGCACCCTTGCAATAGTAGATTATTTTCTCTCCAGCTTTGTGCTCTTCTGACACAATGTTTGCTATCCCTTAGCTCCTAGAAGTTAGAGGTTGTTGGCATTGTAACTAGGGTGCTTGGGCAGCAAGGTGGCAGAAAGATTTGTAACCTCATGACTGCTGGTGGATGGAAAAGATCTGGCAAATAGTGCTGCGTAAAGTTCATGGAGATGAAACTAGGGTCCCTGAATAGTCAGACTGTGGTGACAATCCAGCAGATTCAGACCTATTCTGGAGACTTAGTAGCATGAAGGTTGCTTGGTCTCCCATAAGGAATTCTTGTATTCCTTTGCAACTGCCCTCAGGTAAAGATGTTAATATACATATTAAAATCTTGGCAGCTATACTAAAGAATTCTTAAACATTAAATAGCACCATACATTCAGGAGATTTGTAAAGGAAACAGGTTGAAATACAGTTTCTTTACATGAGGAGAAAAGTTCCAACTTGTATCAAACTGATATCCATATTTGCTTTTTGGAGACCTTTCTTGTTCCTGGTTAGATTTATATGATGAGTTCAGCAATAAACAGTGGGTAGGTATGTATTTCTTAGAGAAATTCATTGGACAGTGTTATGCTAACTTTAGAGTTGTGATAAAAATGCAGTGGCAGGTGCATATGGTTGCTCCTCTGATCCTTGCTATAGTGCTCTTTTTGTTTTATTGGAATGCAGCTGTAGGAGAGAATAATAGCTGCTAGCGGCAGAGGGGGCATGACCACATGTTGAAGGGAGCCAGTTTATACAGAAAAGCTTTGATATCTGAAACTTGTGCAGTGTCAACACTGAATCTAGCCATGCTAAGTGATAGCAGCTATTTCAACAGTCAGAGTAATCATTTCAATTTACAGCTGACCAGAGTGCTGGCAAAAGAAGCCCGGGACGACAGTGCCCCTGTGTAGCCACCTTAGGAGTATTTAATAAATCTCCTTTCCACTTTGCTAATTGCTGTGACCTGGAAAGGCTTACAGTTATGGCTAGGAGATATTTTGATCCTGTCTATATGCTCATTTTACTGGCACAGATGCCAAAGCTGCCCTTTTTTGCAGATGGCTCTTGTCCCAAGAGATGGGCTCATCCAGTCGTTTTATCGCATATTACCAAACGATAGCGTTTGGTTAGAACCTTTTCACTTTACTGGCTAAATACTAAATTCAGGAGACCGTGCAAGTATAATAGATTCAGGATTACCCAGTGTAGACAAAACAATGGAAGGGAAGTGCTCATAGGCTTGATTAGGAAAGAGATGGCTGAGCCTGTAATGGTAAAAGGCGATTTGAGTGATAGCAATCATGAAAGAGCAAGCTTATCATTCTTCAGAAGGGTAAAAGGGAGAACTTGAGAATAAAAGGAATAGTATGCAAGAAAATAGATTGCATTCAGCTCATAGAACTAATAGGTGAAGTTTTTTTGGGAAACAAACCTAGGAAATTCTGGCAATTTTTAAAGGAATTAACTTTTTCTTTTCCAGTCATGATAAAGAATATTAAAAGCACAGATAAAAGGTGTCCCAGTAAAAAACTGTAAGAGGAGACCAAATTGTATGATCTGAAAATTGAGGACTCATATAGAAAGCAAAAATTAGACATGCTACTGCAGTGTAAAAGAAGATTAGAAAAATGCAAGGGCCAAATCTGGTAGGCCAACTCACAGAACAAAGTACAGCTAATAAAGGGCATGGTAACAAAGGAACGTACTACGTTTTAAGTAGTAATAAGAGGAAGTCTGAGTTTCTGGACTACTAGCTGAGAGGGAATGACAAAACTCATGATCTCATGGTGCAGAGAAAACCGAGAGTTCATGTAAAGTTTTGCATCATTCTTTGCCTAAAAGAGTGACCTGTAATCAAGTGGCAAGAAAAGAACTGCCACCTTGAAAAAGGTAAGAATTCCAACTATAGCAGGAAAAGAACAGGTTATACACTAATGAGATAGGATAGTAAGTATTTTAGAACAAGCTGGAGCTTATTAAATTATCTCTGCAGTGTAGGGTGAAATAGCTGAAGCAATGTCTGAGCAAATACTTAGCTACACTGGAGATTATTTGGAGGACAGTTTAGGTTCGAAAATCTGTGAAAGGGCACACTCTGCACCTACATGTGAACATTTCTGGGTCCTTTGCTGTCCTCTTTGGAGTAGCTAGCCTATCTGAAATTTTGGGGAAAAAGGTTTGAATCAAATAGTCAACAAATTTTTTTTTTTTATTAAATAGCCTGTAGATAATAATATGAGAAATGAATTTGCTTGGTTTTTTTTTCCCAGAAGGCACCTTGTCAGTAGAGCCTAATTTTCCTGTAAGAAGAAAATAGTATCTCTAGATTTTTGAAAGTCTTTTCACACTTTCATAAACAAGGTAGCAATATAGGCTACAAGGTGGGTACACAGTTGGCTGGAAAGCTGTTCTCAGAATAATTACTAGTGATTCATAGTCAAACTAGAAGGATCTGTCAAGTGGGATTCTTCTCTGGATTGCCTGAAAATATTCAATATTTTAATTAATGATAGATGATAGAATCTGCGTGCAAAATTTCCAGATGACACCAACCAGGGAGAGGATGTAAGCTCTCTGAGCACAGGATTAGACTTCAAAATAATGTAATATATTGAAGAACTTATCTAAAATAAATATGATGCAGTTCATCAAGGACAAGTTCTGAGTTGTGGTTGGGCAGGAATAATCAACTGTGCAAATCAAAATGTAGAGTAACTGGTGAGACACCAGGTCTGCAGAAAACAGATGGGCAGTTGCAAGAGTTCTGAAAGCGGCTATGAATCAACAATACTATGCCATGAATGTTATGCTAGAATATATGGACAGGAGTCTGTATGCAAAACAATTTTCCACTGTGCTTGCCATTTGTGTGGCTGGTGTACTATTTCTGTTCTGAACAGCACTCTTGGGGCCCGTTGGAAGCATCCAGAGAAGAGCAGAATGAATGGCCAGAGGTCTGGAAGACATGAGCCTTGAGAATTGAAGAAAGTTACTTGAGCAGTAACTCTCAAACTTTCTGCAGGTGTTTTTCCTAGCTTTCCAGAAGCAGTGCAGATGTGTCCAGAAGCAGGACATGTGTCTGATACACTGCGCTACATGACAAGATGTGACTGTGATACAGCAGTGCTTTGGAGTGATGGTCAGAAGGACCTCCTTGCTTACACTCTTCTTAATTGCCATGAAGTTCTACACCTTCTGCCTTGGCCACTCTCAGTGCCATAGCAGTGGTGGGGGTTCTGGACAGCCACAATCTGTTTGTAAATCAGCCACTTATCTTCAGTAGTGTTTTGAGTGCTGGTTTAGGATAACAGTGTGATTCTGAAATCAGCTCTCTATCACTGGGGACTGCGTGGCACAGGGACATACAGGATTATCAAAGGATAAGGAGAACAGTATGTGACAGATTAGGAATCAGTGTATGAAGCCTCCTGACCTTGCGAGGTCAGTTTAGGCTCATCAAGATTTTATTAACTCCATCTCAGCACAAGCTCTGTCAGACCTGGGCTGACTGAAGGCATTCCTGCCTTGTGACCCTCAGCACTGCTAGAGGGATTATTAGCTGTGGCACTGTGGAAAGCAGAATAAATAGTAAGAGGTTGCTCTGTGCAGTGGGCCCCTGCCCTTCAGTCTAGCACTGACTTTTCCTGTCATCTTCTGATCCTGTTCTGCCATAGCTGTATATCTTCTCCCTCAAACCTTTCCCTGTGGAAGGGATGGCACCCTCAGATCTTTCCATGTCTCAAGGTCGTTGTCGCTAAAGCTTGACCTTAGGCTGTATCCAGAGAGACCAAGTTACTCCTAAGGAGCAACTCCTCAGCATGGCTGATACTCTCCCAGGCTCTGCTTTAGCAGAGAAACAGAACTCATCTGTTCAGAGATCCTCATGCTCATAGAAATACTGCTTGGTGGAGTTTTTCCAGTCCCCCACCTCTGTGCTGTATCCCCCAGCACTCAGGACTTCTGTTGCATTTCTCATCCTGTGTTTCATGCTGTCCCAGCCTCTCTTCGCCTCTTCTACCATCAGTACCCACACCCCCTCTCTCTGTTATGAGGCTCCTCCATTCCTCCCTGTTTGGACATCTGGTTTCACTTCTGTTCCAGATTCCCTACCCTTCTGGTAATTTTCTTGCTTTTCACTTGCTTTCCTTCACCTTATTTTGTTTTCAGACCTCTCCCACTTCCAGACCAACTCACTGCAACCTGATTCCATGTTGTGTAAAAGCCTCTTCCCCTCTTTTCTAGGCTCAACCCTTCCTCTCCTCATCTACCCTTCTCTAGGGGGAATACCTTTCTGGACTCCGTATCTCTTCTGGTGGTTTGTGTGGAACCTTTCTTTGCAGGAAGGCAATCTGAGAGCCTGCCATTCAGTTTGGCTTCTCTTTCTGCATCTTGTTTTGCTTAACTGCTGGCATTTTGGGTGGAGATGTCTCTGCCGTGGGGGTGGTAGTGCCAGAATAGGGAGGCTCCTTGAAGGGATTACATGGGAGACTAGATAAATTGCTCCAGCAGATTGCATATGACCTAGTTGGCTATTATTCATTTAGAGAATGGAAGAGCAAAGGAAGATGTGATAACCATTTAAAAATATATGGAAATTTCATGTAAAGAGGAAAGTAATAGAAACTGTTTTCCAGTTCTGCTGGGGATAGAGCATGAAGTAACAGTTAAGCTTACTGTAGTGGAGAGATTGAGGTTAGACATTAGGAAAATCTTTCTAATGGTAAGGATAGTTAAGGACTGCAGCCGATTGCCTAGGGAGGTTGCAAAGTCTCCGTCACTGAAGGTTTTTAAGAACAAGTTAGACAAATATCTGTCAGGAGTAGTTTATGTGTAGTTGATTTTGTCCCGGGGCAGGGGAATGGACTTCATGAAAGCACTTCCAGTCTTTCTTTTCTGTGATTCTGTTATTGCTGGTTCCCTGGGTAATAAATGTACATTTTTAAAGTTAGTAACCCACCTGTACTACTCTGTCATCTCAGTGTTTAAGTAGATTCTGTTGAGCTCTTGGAATAATTGATAAAGGATAGATTAAGAGTCGTGGGTGTTTAAAGTATTAACTCTCTTTTTGCTGGAGCATTACGCCATTCATTCCTTATAGCCTGGCCTTCTTTAGACATCTTATTTTTGAGGTGTGTGACATATGTTTCTATGTCTGTGCAACTTGTATAGAAATATTTTAATGTTACAGAAATACGGCATCTACTCTTCCATTTTACAGTATGCAAGTATTTTAAGAAACACTTTTGCCACTCTTAGACAGTGAGCATATTTAAAAGGTAATTTTTAAGAATGAAAAATAGGACAAAGCTAAAGTAACCACCCCTTGAGGTTGTTTTCTTTATTATGAATGAAACTGTGTAAAATTTACTTAGCATCAAATATATAACTGGTATATCAGCTGCTGAAAGTAGCCTTCTTCCTCAGAATTATAATTGAGGCTCAATGTAAAATAGTAAAACAGGTTTGAAATGTCTTCTATTAAGCATATAATGTAATTAATATTGAAAGCAGTTGAAAACTCATTTATACATTAATACAGGTCTCCCACATTGCTGCTATCATTATTTGCATGATTTTTGAGTACAGATAAACATTTCATTTAAAAAATGCAACTTGAATATGTAGCAGAGCATCCTCCCAACTCTCCATTCCAGTTTTGTTGTCATCTGCCTCATGAAGCTGGTGTGGCCTTACTAGAATCTCTGCAATTTTCTTAACAATTGTGTTCTTATTTTATGGATTTTCAAGGTTACTGTGTCACTCACAGATAACTCTGACTGTCTCTTAGTTCTTGGGAGAGACAGACTGCTTTTTACAATGCCCTTTACTCAACACACAGGTAGTAACAGGTCACATTCCATTGTATTCCTTAGATATTTTATTTAGGGTGTGCAAATTTTGGACTACAGATAGTATTCTCAGCAAAAACACATGGAAGAAGATATAACCTTAGTCTCTAAGAGTTTCCTATCTAAATATGTTGCATTTAGTAGCATTCAGCAGTACTGTTTTAAGTATAGTAAAGCACAGTTTGGAAGTCTCCTCTTCAGGGCTAAGCACTTTTAATAGAATTACAGAAGAGTGTGAAACTGTGAAAATCAATCAGCGAGCACTGTTGCCATGTGACAGTGATAGCTTTTGGTCACAAACGAGTTCTTCTGTTGTCCTATAGATCAGTGACTAGAACAACAATGCTTTCTAGTTTAGATTGTCCCTCAAACCTAGGAGGTTGGCTTTTAAGTTTTGATCCCAAACTTTGTGTAGGCGAATCATTGTGTTTTCTTCTTTCTTTCCTTTCGCCTCAAGAAAACAGATAGTTCTCCTCAAACATCTGTAACTTGGCTTTGCAGATTGAACTGTGGCAGTCCTTATGCAAATAGAGGGGCATGTCACAGAGGCAAAGGACTTCACATTTTAAATGCTTCTCCATTCAAATTTATATTTAACTGGGGTACAAGACCTTCTTCCCTATTTGCTTGTTTCAGTGAAGCACTACATCCTTTTCCACTTGCTAAAGGGAATTTGTATGGCCACTTCCTGAAGGTGGCCTTGCCTTGAGAAGCCACCTGGAGCTCAGTGAATGGGGAGTCAGAGAAAGGCAGAAAAGAAGCAAAAAGGCTCTAGAGGAAACACAGTGGTGTAGTGCCCTGTGAAACAACTTGAGGGTCACTGGACTTGGAAAAGGAACCTCCACAGACCTGGAGTTGCAGACTACTGCATCACTATACTCCATTCATAACAAGCATCATCCTAAAATTATTACTCTGACCTGGAAAGATTATTTTTGTAATTTTTAATTAAATTTTCATTCATATTTGAGTTAATTTAAATTCCATTTAGAAGTCCTTTAAGTTTCAGTCTAGGTGTAGTCGTGGCTACACGTGCACGTTCCACTTTTCTTCTGACCATCCAGAGCCAAATGAAAAGCAGTAGATTGGGCACACCAGGGCAAAAGAAGGTTCAAATTGAGAGAAACATCATGGCCAATGCTATTATTAAATTTATTTTATGAAGTAGTGTATTTCTGGAAATGGCAAACTTCTTCCCAAAGTGGGAGAAAATGCTCCAACATGTTCAGGGAGAATGTTAAGCCTGGATCCTCACCTTTGATAACCATTTTTAGCGGATGATATTCAGCTGTAGCATTACCATTTGCAAAACTGACGGTTCTTTGGAAATGCCCATCTGCCATTTCTCATTTCTTAATAGTACATGTCACGGTGCCTTCGTGTGGTACAACTTAATCAGCCAAATGGCCAATTCCAGACTCAATATGACAATAAATTTAGCTGTAAATATGCTATGTTTCAGCATTTAATCATAATAAAAAGGCAGACTTTTTGAAAGGACAAAATGGATGCATAGTCCCTCAAGTAAAACTCAGAAAATAAAAAGCAGTGAAAATTGATTGATAATTTGACAGTGTATAGTTTCTGTTAATTCATTCTAATTAACTAGGTAGCCTTTTTTTTCCTTTTTTTTTTTTTTTTAAGAGAAAAGACAGGATATGACACTTGGGCTGTGCCCATGGCTGGCTAAGTTTATTTTTGCTGCTGAAAAGGCCTTTTGCATGCTGCTGGTGTTCCCCAGCAGCAGGAGTGGTGCTGCTGCCTTGCCTTGGAGCACCAGCATGAGGCAGTCTGGAAATGCATTTTGTTACAGACCTAAAAAAGGCTGAAAGAGGAAACCTAAAACCCAAATCAATGCAAAGCTACTGAAGCCCTTGACCATGCCCTTTTGGAAGCTGAGGAGGTACAGTGGCCAAGTGGAAACATAAGCGATGTTAGCCAAACCCTAATTTTATTCATGTGAAAATGATGCAGGATGTTCCCATGCACTTGGCTCCAGGTGGTGGTGTTTTGAGTGAATAACATGGGGTGAAGCTTTGGTCTAATGTTTTGCTGCTTGGTTTTTCTGTAATGTCAAGCGGGCCCATTTGACTTGATATTCTATCAATTTTTTGTTACCATAAAATAAATAGTATGGATTAATAATATGTTTCTTTCTTGTATGCTGTGGTAATGCCTTTAAAAATCAGAGATTGCAGTCTGGGTAAGCAGAGATGTGAAAGTATTTGACATTGTAGAATAAATGTGGTGAAAAAGCCTGAAAGTTACTGAGGAGAACATAATACCCTATATACAGAGTTAAATGCTACATTTACTTCTCTGATATTTACAACCCTTTGCTTTTTAGCAAAAGAGGCCAGGAGGCATGGGTATTTATTTACTTACTAGGCCTTTTTTGTTGCTGTTTGGCTTGGTTTTATGGGTGGACACAGTCCCTCCTCTGAGCCTTTCTAAGAATGTGCGTGTTCTGGTGCCTTTATCGGGTACATCTCTCATCCTGGGGCTTGGCTTTCTTCACAGAAGGACTTCGTTAGGGAGCAACATGGATCCACCCAGGCATGCATCCCACGCTGTGCCTCTCCCTGGTTTTCTCCCCTGGGGTTGCCAAACATCTACTCCAAACCTTTTCTAGAGGGATACTCACACCCTTTTTAATTACTACTCAGCCCTTGGCAACAGCGAAAAACCAAAATGTTCAGTTTCTAATAAGATCATTACTTGCTAATATGGTGTAGCCTTCAAGCCGTTCCAGCCTCTTACAAATACCCAAAGACACTCTTTTCCCTGTGGGAATATGTCACAAAGCTGATATAGCTGTAGTAATATTGCTGCTTTCTGAGACCCCTGTTTTCCAAAACTGTGTTTGTGCTGATTTCTGAAGAAGGGGACTTTGAGCAGGTGGACTTTGACAGAAGTATCTGTCAAAGAATCTAGAGCCCAGTTTGATATCAAACTAAAATTCCTCTGTATCATATTTGAATCCTTTCCACTATAATGTATTATGATCACCCCACTATCATTTGACTATAAAACTTACCCAGTAGTTTGGCCTGCTGAATCCCTAAACTTTCTTTGAAAGCCATCAAGATGAGTTTCCCAGGGGTTTGAGCAGACGTATCAGTATGTGGATGGCAAGCAGGGACACTCTTACTCTCCACAACCACAGGTTTGTCTCCACGCTCTCATGCCAGGATTAACAATCTGCTAGCAATGGAAAACAGATTGAGCAATGTCTTTCATACATTGTGGGGTTTGATTTTATTTCTTAAAATTTTTTATGTTGTTATGTCCTCTGCTTTCTTGCTTTCTTTACTAGAAAGTCTCTCCCTTCTGATTTAAGGGCAAGAATAGAGGAAGCTTTGTTTGAGGAGTGAGGAGTTAACAATGAAGATTTTTTATGATGAAAACACCCAAAAAGAATCCTAATCTACAACCAGCATCTAAGCAGCATCTTCAGTCCATGTCTCTGAGGATAAACTCCTCTCTGTTGTTAGAGGGTAAAATAACTTGGTTCAATGCCATTTGATGGCTGACAATGCTGCATGCCTGTGTTGTAGGTGTACATATGCTGAGGTGATGGTAGGAGGACCCAGGACAAGGTACTGGCTTCAGAAAAGCCTGGAAGACTAGCTTGGATATGAATTGCTCATGAATTGTCTGTTTTTCCTGGAGGCTCAGATTATACAAACCAGTAATTTATACTGGCTGAAGACGGATTCACAGCCTGGCTGTGTACTTGCTCGGTCCTTGATTTAAACGAAAAAATTGGAATGTGTGCATGAGTATCCATTCTTTCCCCTTTCTGAGCTTTATTATTCTTGATTTGTTTATCTCAAAAGAAATAGTTACAGGATAATATCTGCTTCTAGTTGCTCAAAGCAAGAATTTGAAGAGACACATGACTTGCCACAACAATGCAAGAATAAGTTCAGAAAAGCTTCACTCTTCTTAACTCAGGATGTAGGTGACATCTGTGAACTGAAGACACTTCTTTTTTTTCTGTAGCGATCATAACTTTTGTGCCCAAACCAGTGCTTTTTATATAAATTGTTGGAAAGTTTCTGTGTAATAAAAGGAATAGTGATAAGTCCAAACAAGAAGGGCAATAGGTATGATTCTTGAAGATGTTTTTGTTCAGCGCCTTCTCTAGTGTGTGCATGGAAAAAGTGCCATAACATTAACGTAGTGACTTTTGTATAATCTCTCAAGTATGTCACTGTTTTAAACCCATGTTATTCTGCTTTTTTATATAAACAAGTTAATGTTCTCTCAGGCATATGACTTCTGCTTGTAATGATCAGTGTTGCACCAAAGAACCTTCGACTGAGATGAGGACCTGCTGTGCCAGAACAATGAAGGTCATCTCCTTTTAAAACCTCAGCATCTAAAAAAGGCAAGGTAGAAGCAGAAAGAAAAAATATCACTCTCCTGGGTTTACAGATAGACAACTAAGTCACAGATGAAATATTGGCAGGGAGTGAGTTAGGGAGATTGGCAGATCTGAGAATGAAAGCTACAGCCTCTGAATTTAAACCCGGGATGAAGGGTGAGATTATAACCAAAAGCATTAATGGACCTAATGCACTAGTTTTGCATGTTTCCTCTGTTGTATCTTTGTACTTTTTACTTGCTGCCATGAGGAGAACAACGTAAGTCAGTAGGATTTCTTGTGGAAACTGCAGGCTTGCTTTATGCCAGAATTGCTGGAAAGAATTTCTGTGAAGAAGAATTACAACTGCCCATAAAATATGTGACACAAACAACCCTTCTCATCTGCGGGTATTAATTGTGCATTGAGAAGAAGGGGGTGCTGGGACACCAGACTGCTCAAAGGATATGGAGTATTACTTAAGGGCTTAAAAAAAAAATCTGTCATTGAATTGCCAACTAGAGAGTAGGATTATTTAAATTTATGGAAAAAAATTAGATGAATACACATAATGCTGTCCATATTGGTTTCACTTCTTTTTCAAAGATCTTTAAATGCAAAATATGACTTCATTAATGTAATGCAGGCAGGCTTATTGGTTTGTTGCTTTATATACGTATGGATCAGACAATGTGGTATCTTAAGACATATTTTGAATAGCATCAAAAGGCCTGTTTTTTATGTAACTTGCTTTATCTGAAGGAAAAAAGGCAAGTTTTATGGAAAGATCAAATTTCATACTACAACTAGTGCTCTGTTTGGAAGGCAAACAAACAAGATGCCAAAACCCACAAGTATTCGGGCATATGAGCCCTTCATCTCCAGGAAATCTTTAAATAAGCATTCAAGATTCTTCAGTTTGCTGAGGGCCATCTTCTGCTGCATAAACAAAACAGCATTAAAACCAGACATGGACAACCAGCGAGGATAAAATTCTCATGCAAGTGAAATTGGCTGTTAGCATTTTGCTTTAAATCAGTATTGTGGTTGTGAACAAAATCCCCCAGTTACCCCCATTTATGGCACTGTGGTTCAGCTCAAAGTACAGTTTTGTTGCTACCAGAGTAGCCAGTACTGCTAACAGAAGGCTAGAGAAAGTGGAGTTGCTTTTTTCCAGTTGTTCAGTACCTGTGACCTAACAAAGAGGCAATGGGATGCTGGATCTGTTAATGCAAGAAAGAAAGAAAGAGAAGCGAGACCTAGGGACAATGTCTAAAACTGAGGTGGTCTTGTGGAATTTCACACTGAAAGAAATATGTGGTTGAGCCTGCCACCTGGAAAGAGTGTTCCTGGAGAGACAGAAGAATGACATCAAAGCCTGACTTGTGATGGCTGCAGAAGGTAAAGCTGAAGATAAAATTAGATGTGCGTACAGTGGTTAAAGTGATTCTTTTAACAGTGATTGCTGTCATTTCAACCACACTGAAGTTCTGCCAACAGTGGATTAGAAAAACCTTTGAATACTTGTACAGGGAAAAAACTCTTGAAATCTTATCCTTAAACCGACAGTCTTGAAACAGTTTCAACTGGGAAAGAGCTACTTTCATTTTTGAGAAGAGTATCACAAATCTAGTGTGCTCATTCTTAGTTTTTATGTTCTTAAATATAGAGCCACAGTCAAAAAGTTAGATCAATGTGAGACTGTGTAGACATTACATGATGCCAAGCAATGAGTTCCTAGATATCTATAAATAAACTCTTGGTGCACTCCCATTTTCCTTTCTCTTGTCTTCACTATTATCCCACGCGCTTGCCCCCAGGCTTTCTGTACTTTTTTTACAGAGGCACCAGTAGTAATTCTCTTTTCCTGAATATTATTCTTGAAGAAAATAGATCAATTATGCAGTATAACGCTGGTTATATTACAGCTAATAGCTATAGCTGTTAACCTCACATGTTCTTTTTACCTTTGTGGTAATAATGAGTCATTAAATTAAGTGGAGCAGTAATCCTTGAGATATAAAAGTAGAAATCATTTTACAAAGGCATTCCGAAGTGGATTCTTTTATTGATTAATATTATGCAATATTGTCAATATCGTATGACTAGTATGAGGTTTAGGAAATGCAGCTTAAACTGTGAGGGTAATGTGTAGAATACCTGCAGACCTTGCTGCAGCAGGCATGCCTTTATTGTGCTTGAATCTTTCAAGATTGTTCTTTGAAAATTAGAAACAAAGAACAAGTTAGTCTTTGTATAAATGGTACAAGAGATCCCATTTTAATAGCACTTGAACAGTTGTTGAGAACACTTGGTTTCGCTAAATGCATCTACCAGAAGAGACAAAATTGAATATGTCCAGTTCATTTAGAAAGGAGTATTTCATGTCTCATAATGTTGAAAAGGGACCAGATATGACTTTAGTACAAGGGAAAGGTACATTACTGCTCTGGTCTGCTATGGAAATGTATTTTCCAACCACTGTGTAGATATTCTAATGTAGTAGTTAGTAATCTTACCTGACACTGCTATCATTGTTGATTAAGAATGACTGAATTTTTTAGTGTGAAGTGAGACAATAACCCTTCCCTTCCCTTCCCTTCCCTTCCCTTCCCTTCCCTTCCCTTCCCTTCCCTTCCCTTCCCTTCCCTTCCCTTCCCTTCCCTTCCCTTCCCTTCCCTTCCCTTCCCTCCCCTCCCCTCCCCTTCCCTCCCCTTCCCCCCTCTTCCCCCCCTTCCCCCCTTCCTTTCCCTCTTCCCCCTTCCCCCCTCTTCTCCTCCCCCTTTCCTTTCCTCTTCCCTTCCCTCCTCTCCTCTTCCCCCTCCCCTTCCTCCTTCCCCTCTGTTTGTTCTGCAGCTTTGTTGAAAGTGATACTGTTAGGATTTGTTTTCTTTCTTCTTCTGTCAAGTTTTACAGCAGAAGCAGACTCCACAAGAAGTTACTGGAGTTATAGCATCTGTTATTAGATTTCTGTATTCTGAACAGGTAATAATCAGTTAAGTTTAGCTGTCTGAGTTTGTATATTTGGAAGAATTAAGAAGAACTGAAACTGCATCTTTAAAATAGCAAATAGTTTTATATTAGAATAAGAAATTAAAAGCATAAAAATTGAAGGAACAAAGACCAAGATGAAGGTGATTGGAAAAGCTATGAGATTATCATGCTGAAGATATGACATAACTTTGGTTTTTAATTCTCAGTAGTATTAACATGTAGTTGCTTTTTCTCTGTGTGTTTTCTCTGGGAAAAAAAGGTGACTGTTTTTTACTTCCTTTGATAATGTAATTGAAATTTGGAATTATTACTTTCTTAATGGCTCTGCATCTTCTGACCTACTCTTGTAGGTGTCATGAAGAGTAAATTGCATATGATTTAGAGTTTAGATATTGATATTAGCAGGTGTGTGGCTGCATAGTGTGTCAAACGTAATGTTTATCCTTAGATTTATTCTGCTGGACTTTATTAGATATTTGGAGCTTCAGTTTCCCCATAATGACTTGTGCTGACATTGGAAGACATTGCAATTCTGATGATCTCATGGGTACTCTTGTTACTGAGCTGTTCCATTTGCTGTGAAATATATCATGTGGAGCTATACATCCCTGTATTAGTACTTTCTACAAGGTGTTAAGTTATAGGGGGTGGTAGTTTCTTTTATTAGACCATCTGATTTAGTTGAAGAAAATAGACAAGCTGTGTGCCTTGCAACTCCTTGTTTGGGTCTTTGAGAAAGATCCTGCATGCTCCAAACATTGCCTGTTTTTTTTCCAGTTGTATCTGTTGATCAATTAAAAGATAACTTGTCTCTTTATAAAGCTTACTTTGATTAAACTGCCATGTCTACAATAAACCACAGCTTAGTAATTTCAGCCTTTGCCTTTCAGGACACATACCCGTATTTTCTTTGAAGTGCCTGAGTTAAAGTTACTTTCAGTCATTTCACTTTGTGCCAAATTCTCCTTTCACATTTTTTCACTCTGGGTATAGCCAGAAGGGCTGACTCTTCTACCTAAGCTCAAATCAAGTTGTGCTAAAAACCCGATGAAGCAGTTGAGCCAGTGATTTGCTTTTTGGTTTTTATGTTGTTCCCATCCCTGAGACTTCACTACAGACCTTATTGGTAGCTAAAGTATTTATTTTATGACCTGTCATATGTGATTCAAACGGTCTATTTAAAGCTTAGTTTCACGCTTCTCAGTCAAATCACCTTGGCTTCAGGGGCACACCATACAGCTTTGCATCCTAGTGAGGGGAATTTTCCCAGATCAGGTAAGTCACTTTCTTCTTTGTAGCATTTGCAGTTTTTCTGCCAGTTTGAATGTTCATCCTTCTTCCTGATCCCTGACTCCTTTCAGAGCTCTACCTATGCTCCACTAGTAACTTTGCCACAGCAAGCTTTTGGGGACCAATGGCAGTGCACACAATGGATTCAGGACGCAGACCAGAAGTACTGATCCCCTGATAGCTGTCCTGTGCATATGTCACATTTCTCACCTCTCTCTGATGACTGGTCCGAAAGGGAAGAGCCTTTGGATAAGACTCACCATCTCCTCTCAGGGGTTGTGATCCAGCTGGTAGCTTGAGAACCTGGCTGTATGGGTTTCTGCCTCTTCCTCATGGAGGGGAGAGCAGCGGTCAAACAGGAGGCTTTACCAGAAACAGTCAAATCCCTCTTGCTGCAGCTAACAGCCAGACAGATTGGCTTCTGCCAGCTCCGACTGTCCTGCCAAGACCTGACCAAGCCAATGGTAGTGGTTCCTGTGGATGAACTATGCTAAGAAGTGATTGGAAGATCCCTTCTAGCAGTGTATGGACTGGAGGGTGTGTATGTGGGGTGTGTGTGTGTGTCTGTGTGTTTTGAGTTATAACTCAAGATTTTATTTGTTTTTTAAGACCACTGTTTCTCTTCCAGGAGGACACATATTGTCCTCCTGGACAATTTATGTGTAAGGAGCCTTCTTGCAAAATCAGGATTCTTTCTGTCATCACACTGTCTAAAGGGACTCTGCTTATGCCATTTAACACTTTCCGTTGTGGGGCAGCAAGGTATGCAAGTATTTCTGATTCAAATGTGTGTAAAGTGATGAAAATTTATCATTTCCATTTAGGAGCAGAAATGGCTTGGGGATCTTGAAATCTTGGAATCTGGGCTTTAACATCATGTGTTACTCTTCAGTTAAATATTTTTTTTTAATAAAGAATACATGGAGAACTTGCAAGAGCCATCATGTTAAGAGAGTTTTGTTCTTGGTGGGTTTTTTCAACTACTTAAGCACATTTTACCTTTAAAATTCTCCCATTGCTGCTCCAAAAAACTACTTTTTATAAGAAAGGAAGTTTTATTGATAAAATGGCTTTTTTTTGTTTGTTTCTGCAGTAACTTTCTTTTAGCATTGAAGTAGTAGTCTGGAAGCTTTTCTGAAACAAGATTTTAAGGCAAAGATGTAATAAATTTCACATTTCATGAGGAAGGAAGGAGATACCTATGAAAGATCTAGAAATCTCAACTATAAGGAAGATGTATCTAAGGTACTAAGTGCAGAATGACTGAGGACTTCTAGGAAACTTAAAGTTTCAGTGTAATTTTACGTCTAATATTTTATGACATTGTCAAATAATGTACTAATATCAATGACAGACTTTTCAGCAATCATTAAAATGTTTGCTTTTCACACTGAGTGCAGTGGAGACAGTTTCCATATGACATTTGTATATAATATGCCTTATTTCTATCATGGCAAAACCCAACTATGGCAATTCAACATCTCAGGCACAAAATCCTCTGACTTTCCTCTTTTCATTATGTTTGGTACTAATTTGTGTGTGTATGTGATTCCTTAAAAAATGGTTGTGAATATTTTTAATATTTTTTAATATTTTTTAATATTTTAATTAGTTTTAATTCTGGAAGACCATTGTCTGTTGGCTGTGTGTGGTAAAAAGGAAGGAAAAACACATACATTTTCAGAAGCTGACTGGCATTGCCAGCAAAATTATGACCTTGTCAATATTAGTTTAGTCTGAAAACTTGTGTATCATAAGGATGTTTTCTGCGTGGTGAGAGAAAGAAGGATATCACTGGATGCAAGATGGAGGGGAAGCTGACACTCAAATAAAGCTGTCTCCTTTTGCCCTGCAGGTAATGTAGCATGCATCAGGACTTTGCTTACTGCACAAGGTGTTCTCCTTCAGTACTAAATCTGCCAGCTCAGTAAATCCAAACATGCTTAATTATCCTGTTCATTTTTTTGTAATAGGAGAACTGGGAGAAGCACCTGGATCTCTCATGTGCTGCAAATACGTCTGCACAATTTATGACTATTACTGCAGGCTTATTTTCATCAGCATTGAGTGCTGCTTGGTCACTTGGAATTGGGGAGCATCAGTTGGCATGGGACTGGCACACAGTTGCAGAAATGCATGGTCCTTGTTTTGAGGTGTAGTCCTACGTTCTGTTGAAATTCCTGTTATGGTCCTCTTGCAGTCTTATTGAAACTGGGCTGTTGAGAGATGTATTATCATAACTGTGTTAGTGACTGAAGACACAGTGTCAAAGGGAAGTGCATTTGAGCCCTTGACCCATTGGTACTAGTGGCTGAACTGGCAATAAAATAAAATGGCTGTTAAGGTTTTAGTACCAATTTAAGCCAAGAGTTACTGGTCTCTGTTCACATGTAGGTCCTCTTAAAATTATCCTTCCATGGCATACTGGAGAATAGAATAATAAACCAAAGGCAGTCTAAAGCTAGATTCAGTTGCCTAATTGTGCTTTTATTTTTATTCTTCAAAACCTTTCTCAGGTTCAGCAGAAGTCTCTGAGCAGTTCTTTCAAACCTTCACACCTTTCTCATAAATTAGTAATTTAACAATGCAATTATTTTTTTTGTTCTTAACTATCCCAGAGCCATCATGAAATGATGGCTGTCTGAGACAGGTCCAATTTCATGGTCTCCAGGGTGGAGAGGTGACAGGGTCATGGACAGTTGACATAGATTGTGATGCACAGTGTTTTAGACAGAGCTCATGGCAGCTTTCCATCCTTATGATGCCTCACATACCCTGCTAGTATTCTTTTCCTTCGTGCAAAGATAAAGCATTTTCATTTTTCTGACTACTTTAATTTGGAATATTTAGGGAAGATGTCACTGGGGACAAGGACATCATTGTATATTGGTGCAAGAAATTTATAATCATTCTTCCTCATTGAAATCCTGATCTTTGCATTCTTGTAGTGAATATCTGCTTTATTACCAACTTCACTCAATACAGAGGTTAGGTCCTGGCAAGGAAGAATATGGATTACTCTTCTAAGAGAATATTGCTCAGGGTTTCTTCTTCAGGTGCTGTTTCTGCCTCAGGAAATGAAAGATAAACAAGGTAAACCCCCACTGACCACTGCAGCGGTGCTAGTTATACACTGACTTAATTGTTCTCTGTGGATAGTTGAAAAGAGATGCTTAGAACCACGACTGAACAAAAAAAAAGTGACTTGGCATGCATGATGAGACATAAAAGTGTTTTGTTTTACTTTTTCTTTAGAGATAAATGTTTGGACTAAATGGAAGTGAGCAAGAGCATTATATCTTATCTGATAGCTCTCTGGGTGGCACAATTGAAATGGTTTCCACTGAGAAAATCTGTACAGATAACAGACATGAATTAATAGTTGATGAGATTTAAAAAACCCTAACTACTACTACTTCTTCTTCCTCTTTGTCTTCTCCTCCTCTTCCTTCTCCTCATTCTCCTTCTTCCTCCTCCTCCTTCTTCAAAAAATATTTTTACTATCATTATTATTATTATTATTATTATTATTATTATTATTATTATTATTGCTATTATTCTAGATATTCTGAGAAGAGCCAAATAGCTTGCCCAGCATTATATAGACTCTGGGAAACTGCAGCTAAGAAAAGAATTGGAACCTTTTTGTTTCAAGATCTTAGAAAATCTCCTGTGACTTTTCTGAAGGAAAAATTTCTAGAACTATTACTTAAGACATGATCCTTTGGTACACAACTTTATACATTCCTTTCATGCTGCTCCATGTTGTGTTCTTTACAAGACTTGAGTCTTGAATACTTTGCAAATGTAATAGTGCAGTTCTGCAGGCAGCTCTCTTGTACAGCAACCAGAATAGCCAACAAATCTCTTTTCTCCTTAATATTATATGAAGATAATTGAGGCCAGTCTTCTTGTTTGGCCTGCTGGTTTTGTATGTAGACATCAAGAAGCCGGAAAATTGTAGTAGAGTCTGTCAGGAGTATTACATGTGTGTTTGAAATGTGTTTTTGTGCCCTGCATTGCCTAATGCACATCAGACATTATATAATATATTGTTGATACATGGATTCAAAATCAGATGATACTCTGTTTAAAATAAAAAATGTGTTTTCTGTTGACCCGTGGAAATTTCCTTATAAAACCAGCCAATGATTTTTTGATGGTTCTACATTGAGATTTTGAACTCTACATTGTCCTTGTGTTTAAGAAGTATGAAATAATTCCCAGGCTGAGTACTTTGTGAAGTAGTCCCTGGATCAGTACATCTTAGGCCAGACTTTGCTTCAAACCTTGGCCTACAATGCCTGTGCTTTGAGTTTGCAAGGTACTTACCTATATTTTGTAGAAAAAGAAATTATTTTATAAGAAAAGAACACTCATGATTCTTTTGTTAATCAGGTTATGCTTTCCTTGTTTTCCTCTTGATATGTGGCTTGAGAGAGAAAAAATATTTAGAAGGCATTTGCAGAAGTCTTTATGCAAAAGACAAGATGTAGGCTGCTGATTGCTAGGCATATGATATAAATAAGCTTTAAGTGAAATTAATACATGAAGCCCCATTAAAGTTGAAGATATTATCGAGAGAGTTTTAAAGTGATTTAAGGAGTATTCCTCTTTCATCTCTAGGTATTTGTAGTATGAGAGAATGAAATACTTAATGTTTTTAAAAAACAAGAAGAGGAAAAACATTCCTCTCTTTTTTTAATCTTACTTTTCTGTCTTCCTGTATCTCTCTCTATTTATTCATAGTATCTCTCGAAAATCTTAGTATGTACAGGTCACCTTTAGCATCAAAGAAAAGAGTAAGCAAGATATTTAAAATACATGTTTAGGAGTTGAATTCAGTGAAGCGGAGTTATCATTAAAATCCATGTGATTAGCCCAAATGTCAAAAATGAGACAGATCCGCTAAACTTCAGTGTATTATTAGAAGGATGCCTAGCCTGCTGTATCCATTGCCCATTTCTTTGATGCTTATAATTTTAATGCTAGTTTTGTTGACAGTCAAGGTATGTGAATTCCTCCCAGCGTTGGCGTCATCAAATAGAATAATTTTTTACCCAGTTTTTGTCTGATGTGATTACACTTCTAAAAAGCTATAGGCTGGTGATTCTCTGAAGGACCCCAATGTTCTGTTTGGAAATCAGAAATAAAATTAATTCTTTTCTTTAGCTATTCCTTTGTGAGTGTCTCTCTAATACCTGGCATTTAAAATGTTTGCCCTAACTTATTTATTTAAGTTTTGCAAAGAACATCATCCTACAGCTGGATTCCCTAGAAATCACCATAGAAATCGTGCTTTTTGTTTAATATTGCATAGAACAGGTGATATTTCCAGACTAGAAACCACATTTCGGCTCAGACCTTAGAAACAACTGTTTTGATGCACAAACATTAAAATGTACTAACATGTTCACAGTGTTCATTTAATTGTAGCCGTTGTTATGTATCACTAAGTAGCTGAGAGATAAATTGGGCTAATTAAAAATCAAAGAGCCCTGTATTAGACTACTGTAGAGTGTCTCTCACCTTTGAGTTTGATCTCCAAATATTTGTGGGCTAGATTGCTCTTTAACTTGCCTTGGTAGCTGCTGAACTTTTTTTTTCTTTCTTGAGGATGTGTGATCTTTCTTTTTATATTCATCTACCTGAACACAGAGTCTGCAAATCATGAAATGTTCTTAATCTGTATCCTGGATTTTGGAATGATCTCTTCTCTGGAGAAGTGTTAGTATAACATTCAGTAGTAACACGTTTTATTTTTTAAAGACATACATCCTAATGACAAGGAAAATTAATCCCTTTAGATGGTGTTTCCTAGTGTCTCAACATAATTTTTTAAGCATAAGGACGTTAAATTAGAGGGATGTTAGGGAGCACTAGCAAATACTTTGTTCCTTTGAAAACTAACAGTGTGCTGTTAGTTTTTAGCTGACTTTTTTGCTTTACTATGAGCTCCCTGTTGAGAGTATTCTGAGGAGGGACCAGCGCTATGAAAGTGACCGTAGTTCAATTATGTTGACTTATAAAAACACAGATTATCACCATCTTTGAGCAGATTGGTAATAATGTGCTGGTACAATATTACAAAC
Source organism: Corapipo altera (assembly GCF_003945725.1). Taxonomy (NCBI): domain Eukaryota; kingdom Metazoa; phylum Chordata; class Aves; order Passeriformes; family Pipridae; genus Corapipo; species Corapipo altera. The sequence goes on from NW_020884903.1 coordinate 4,528,500, forward strand.
TGCCTTGCCCACATTTAAAACACAATTAGTTGCTCTTGAGTTTCCGATGCTCTGGCTGTTGTTCTCTTTCATGGCTCTGGTATGGCTTTGGGTGGTTCTCTGTGTTCAGCACATCATTTGTATGATTTTTAACATGCTTTAACTTGTCATCAATACACTGATAACTTGAGCTGTAACTGGAGATTTGTCCTAGCCCCATTTCTCATCCCCACCCAAAAAATTCTGTAGTGCTTCTGACAGATATACAGTGGCAGATTTGAACTAGATGGCTGAAATGGTTATCGCTGTTGGCCACCTACCCTGCAGTGCTGCTGTCTCAAGGCTGACATGACTGATCTGCATGTCAGCCACAGTAGTTTCCAGTCCAGCATATTAAGATAACCCACAGATAGAAATGATGTCCAGGACAGCCGTAGGCATGAGGTAACGTGTCAGGGTTTTGGGGCGTGGTTTGTAGATCAAGTGCTATTTGCATCACAAATGTGATGCGTATTTTGTCATTAAAGTCAGCATTAACCATCAGTGGTGCCCCAAGCGTGCATCATACCTGTATGTGTGCCTGGCAGGTGGGCATTGCTCAGTTGTGTTGGTGCCAGTGTAAACTAGACTGAGCCCCTTTTGCAAAACTCTATTTAGGAAGAGGTGAGCATGGTTAACTTCCCAAACCCAGCTGAGCCAGGAGAGTGCCAGGCTGTTGTGGATTCACCCAAACCATGTGTGCAGGTGTCAGCTATGAAGACAAACCCTTACCATCGCACCTGAACACCCAGGCATCATCAGTTCTCCCTTGGTGCCTCACTCTAGTGTTTTCTCACAATCCCAGCATTTAGCTTGGGTCAGGTCGTCCCCTGATTCAAACAGACATGCCAAAAACCTCCGTGGTTGCTCTTTCTCTTTCCAGAGAAGCGGCCGCATGTGGATGTGAACCACAGCTGATGTTGAAGGAAAGCTGTGTCCTCCCTCCACCGGCTGCCCTGCTGGGCAGCAGTGCCGGCTAAAAGTTCTTCGTTATGGGGACACTGCTCCAGCTTGGTTTTGTTTTTGTTGCTTCTCACATGCAATGTAGTCATGGCCTGAGCTTGTGAACTAGAGGCTCTGTTCATATTGAAGTTTTGCATTGTGTCAGGCTGGTACTTTTATTAGGTACTTTTTCGCTTAAACATTCAGTGTATCTGCAAAGTTGAATTTGGTTTGGGGAAGGAAAGCTGTTTGCTTTGGTTTTTTTTACTGTAAAGTTTCCCAAGATTATGCATGGTGCATGGGTAGACTCAGGACCACCCAGGATCATGTTAATAATATGTTCACATTCACAACCAGAAATGCACTGTCCTAAATGCACTGTCACTTTTTAGATTATACTGTTTCAACAACAGAAAGATCGAGATGGTAGAGATTTCCTTGGGATGCCTTTATCAGTGTTTTCTGCACAGTCTACTTTGTAAGCACTTTAGCCATGGAAATTGTTAAATAATCTTGGTTAAATAGCTGCTACGTAGTAAAATATGTTCATGATGCTTAAACAAAATTGCATAATTGTAGTCTGAAATAATATTTATTGAAACTTTGCTGCTTAGGTTACTAAGTGAGGCACTCTTAACCCATAAAATACTGGTTTTACTCTGCTGTGTGTTCACATTCCTTCTCTGTCTGTCTTGTGCACTTGACATTGGGAGCACTTGTGGACAAAAGAGGAGCATCTGGTGGCTGTTGTAATGGCTGTACTTGGTAGCACCTGGAAGTGAAGTGGAATTCTTGTGTGAAAATGAGAGGGAGCAGAGCTCATCTCCTTTCCCCCACAGTTAATCTGCCTCTTCCCGTGCTGTCCCAGTATGGTTTGGGCTGTTGCTCTGCCAGTGGTATTGCTGGAGCCTCAAAGTGTCTGTACCTTTTCGTTATTTTGCAGTGCTGGCAGAGACTCCCCTGATGCAGACAATGGAAAGATAACTGCTGGTTTTTGAGCAGTTTTTATTTCCATAAAAGTAGAAGAGAATTTTCTGGGACAAAGAAGAGGCACTTCTGTAGCCTCGGGGAATGTTCTTCCAGTCCATCTTCACAGACCTGCTGCATGCAGTGAACATAGGAGAGATTCTCCAAGGCATTTATAGTGGAAATCGTTAGGCAAACCAAATGACTACCAGCTCCACTATATGGAAGTGCATATAGATGGGAGTCTATATCCACTTGCAGTGCAAGTCATACCTGAGAGGAAGTGTTCATGGAAATTGGTAGAAAGGAAAAATTTCTAATAGGAAAAACATTATTTTGGTGGTTTTTTTTTTTTAAGGCTTAACCGTAAAATCCCAGCCTTTTGGGAAAGATATGAAGGTGAAGAAAATGTTTGACTAATTTTTAGTTAGAGATGAATGAAGGAAAAGTTAGGTAACAATTGATACAAGACGGTACTAGTTTGTAAAAAACTTTGTCTATGCTGTATGATGCAAACGATTGAGAGCAATCTGTTTCCCTGTAATCTAGGTATTATTTTGGTTATATTTTTTGTTAGATGAGCACAGAGGCACGGTGACCTGAGTTAGACACTTTTTAGCTAATTAGACTAGGTGAAATCACTTTTAAATTACAAGAACTAACAGTGATAAGGTATTTACTGCAGGAACATGCAAATCTCTGCAGATGTGGATTGGAGAATGTGATCCAGATGATAATAAACTTGTTATTACTCACATTAGTGTTCATTGCACAATGAGAAATGAAAGGAGAACTCTGTCCACTGAAATCTGGAATTCATGTTTCAGTGGAAGCTCCATAACTATCCTGCATCTTGGCACATAGTAAATATTTATTTCTCTTATATTTTCTGCACATTATGCTCAGGAAGATGTATAAAAAAGTACTTTAATCAATATTAGGTTGACATCTTCTGAACAGCCACCTGAAACACAGTATATTCTTGCCTGCATTATGCATTACTTGTATGAAAAGTCCCGTTTTTGGATATGTTCTCAGACTCTTCCTTGGTTCAATATCATTACATAATTGCAGATGAGAATGGTATTTAGTCTGTATTTCAGTACCTCCTAGGAGAGCTAAATTAAAAGAGTTCCTGCCCTACAGGAGTCACAGTCTTAAGTAATCTAACCTAATTTAATAACAGAGAACAAAAGACAGAACTTTTCCCCACCAATCATCCCCTTTCCCCTAGCCCCCAGATAATTGTTGGGTGTTGCAGTAACTGTTGTGTCCTCATCTGAGCCTATTTTAGGATTGCAGTCAAAACTTAGCAATGCATCTGTGATGGGACTTGGTTTAGTCTGTATTTCCTTGGATTCAAGGGTTGTGAAGTTGCCTGATAAAACGGTCTAGTCTCGAGCTATTTGTAGTGCAAACAATATTTCAAAGAAAAAACTAGAAGCTGCTAAAGTAACATGATTTTTTATTTTAGATTCCTCTACATACGCAGTACTCTACAAATGTGATAAGTGGCACTGCTTGTGATTATTAAAGTTTTCTTAAGATGAAAACCAACTAAGATAATTTTAAAATATTTACCATAATTCAAGAATTCTTTGAATTATGATTAAGGAGAATGAGATGTTAAGAAAATCTCATTTGCAGATACCCATCTTATCTGCACTTGCCCATGATAATGACATTGTGCTTGACAAAAATTATAGAGTAAGTATTTAATGTATTTTTAATCGTCTCCTCACGTAATTTCTCAACTGAAAACGAGAGTGTCATTAGCTGAGTCACCAGTGCTCCTTCCCTCCTTCTCCAAACTTGATTTCGAAAACTCTGTTAGTACGTATAGAAATGTAAGAAGGCAGTGGGGCTCCCGAGGGGTTTGTCAGGACAGGCTCTGGCAGCCGGTGCCCATCCCACCGTCCCATCCAGGAGTAGAGCAGTGGGAACACTGGGGCAGCTGCAGCCCCGGACATCAGGCACCTCCCTGGGGTGAGGTGATGGACCAGGACGTGTGCCCACGGGTGGGCCTGACATGCCGTAGCAGACCCTACTTTGCCACTGCATTGAACAGGGAGAAGCATGAGGCCTTCTCATGGCTTCTGAAAACCCATCCCCCATAGGTCATTTCTTCTCTTAAGATGGAGTGAGTGTCTGCCGTGGTGCTCTGTGTCCTCCTCTCTGTGGGCTCTGACCCAAATGCCTCATGGGTCAATGTCAAGACCATGAGTCGGTTGAGTTGTCGGCACTGACACAAGTGCTTGAGCTGGGGAGCACTAGGCATGCTGTGCTGGAAGGATGTTTCGGCAGTAGCTTTGTGTTTGGAGAGGGTGTCACAGTGCTTTGGTGGGGGTGTAAAGGATCTTTACAGGTTTTGTGGAGAAGGCCTGGTGTTTCAGTGCTCTGTGGGCATAAGCGGGCAGAACGTTGCCAGATCAGGAAAAGCAAGTGGGTAGATGGGCAGAAAATGCAAACCTGTACTCATACTGCCTTGGTGTTTTATGGAAAGGTAAATAGAACAGATCATTTATGAAGGTGGCAATAGAAGAGGCTTTCCTTTATTGGCCTTTTCTTATGATGGCAGAACTGGCAATTTGGGCGAACCTGACAGTCTCTGAGATGACCTTGGAGAGGCTTGTCTGTTTGTGATGAGTGCTGTGATAGGAAGTGTTGTTTCCTCATTCCTGGGGAGACATGCTCAGGGAAGCTGCTGGTTCCCCCTGCGAAGCTGTGGAGACTCACTGCGTGGGCAGGATGGAGGCTAAGTGACAGCAAGTCTCCTGAATTTAGATTTCAGTGTTGATGAAAACTCTTTTCATAATGCCTCAATGGCCTCCAAGAAGAGACCTTTCTTTTCACACCGGAGACAGGTATATATGGTGAAGAAAGATCACAGGCAAAAACCAACCTCACTGACAAATCTCAAAGAAAAAGGAGGTCTTTTGGTTGCCACCATGACTCCTGGCGTAATTTCTTTACCTTAATTAATTAAGATAAGCTTGGTGAAATGTCCTAATGCCCTAAAAGTGAACCAAACAATGGATTTCACTACCTGTGTGCAAGAATATTGTGTTTGCTTCCTTTAGCTACTGACATAAATAGTAACTCATTAAAGGGCATAGCTCCAGGCTTTGCTTTAAGAAGAAGATGAAAAGATAATTGCTGGATAAGCAAGCGGGCATGGGGTACTGCAAGAGTGTAGTAGCTGAGCAAATGAGACTGGTTGTGAACTAGTAACAATCTTCTTTCAATCAGCCTGGTTTTAAGGCCGTAATCTCCCCTGGTCAGAGAAGGTCTCTGTCTCCATGATGCGTGGCTCCGAGAACAGCCTCGGTCCTGCGTGAGGCCGTGGCCACTGAGGGCAGGCCTCTGGTTGTGGCTTACAGCTCTGCTTCTTACTCTGCATAAGCTGATCCGCTTTCATTTTTGCTGGTATTCTGCTTGGCATTCTTTTTGTGAAGTGCTTTTTTGTTTTGTAAAGACCTATTTATCCCTCCCTTCCGTGCACCAATGGAGGTTTATTAGATCGTGTGGCAGCCTGCCATCTTCCTTATTAACCAAGCTTTTTCCCAAATAAACATGTTCCTTGTGTGCATGTCTCCTATTTATGATTTACTTCCCATTATAAAGCTACAATCTACAATATTAAAAATAATACACAGACAGATGTTTATGAGAGGTTGAACAGGGTTTTATTGTACTGACTCTGGTATTTGTGGTTTATATTTCTTTAATCTCTAGCAAAGTATGCTTCTTCCCGCCCTCTCCAATTTACTGCTTCTGTCTCTTATTATCCTTTTAACAGGTGATGATGCCCTTTAAACATATTTTCTTTTAGGCTCTTACATGCTGCAGTATGAACAGGAGTAAGAAGAAATATGATGACATACTTAAAATGGAGTCCTTATGTAAGAAATTAGAAATTAGACCTTTATTCTGGAGATCTAGATCCACCCGAAGGCAAAGAGATTTTCACCTTCCACTTACATGACCTCAGCAGGGTATTTGATCACCCTCTACTGGCCGTGCTGCCCGGGCTGCTGCCAGTCCATTGGATTTTGGGAGAGTGCCTTTACGCTTCGGTTAAGTCCCAGACATCACTTAGGATTTCATTTTGTGCATTCAAGCACGTTACTACAGTTTAGTCACAACAGTTTGAAATCACTGGCTGCATATATAGTTTTTTATTTTTTATTTGAATGGATGGAACAGAATTCTGCCCCTGGGTCAGATAATCATCTCAGACCCATTAGATAAGTAGCTGTGACATGCATCATAACAGTGGCCTAAGCCACCATATTTTTTCAATATGACACTTTGTTGCTTTTTTTTCTTGGCCTGTGGTTGGACTTGCATTAGAAAAACAAACAGCACTTAGTTATAATTAAAAATGCCCTACGGTAAGTGGAATGACAAAACAATGGGAATGCTGTTCATATGGATGAAGTCAAGTGTAAATGAAGTCTAAAAGAATTAAGTTGAATGCAAGTATAAAATTATCCTGTTGGCTAGGCACAGAAAGTGTAAAATAAGCCTACCCAACACATCAGATCTTGCATTTCACAATAAAAAATCTAATCAGGGGAGTTTTCTGTATCATGATGCAAACCCATCTTTAGCTGTTCAGCAGAAACATAACCTTCAATTACTATTTGAAACTATTTGAAATGAAGTCATTTTAACTAGTAATTGTATTTAGTTATACATACAAGCATCTACCTTAAACATGTGTGCAATATACTTATTTGTACTACTTGCATGAAGTTTCTAAAAAATAGGAAATGTTCATAATAGTATTCTTAGCATTCTTTTTTTTTTTTCAGGGTAGTCTAGTTCTACCTGGAAGTATGTTTATTAAAACTTTATGTTGAAGAATCACTATGTCATAAAGATAAATTTTTAAATTATGCTCCAGACATAATTATGACCATAATTATAAGAAGGGTTGATTTTTTCAACCTCCAGTAGCTGTCATCATGCTTCAGGTTTAGCTCTAGTCAGAGTCTTGCTGACCAACCGACTGATGTTTCAGTAATTGCCACTTGAAAATGAAAAGGGAAACTGTCTAGCTTTGAAACATTATTCATGAAAGAAGGATCATGCTGGCTTGTTTTCAGAACAGGAGCTTTTACCCCTGTTCTTGTCTAGACAGGCCAAGTACAAGACTTTGTACTGAAAAGGGCTCTCTGGTGTGTCATTAGGCATATTGGTCTAGTCTGGACTGGTCTGGATTTCCCTGTTGTAGTGTTTTGAGGTCACTCCCTGTATTTTGGTACAGACTTCTGCAGGTTTATTTCAGTTTGATGAAACCCTAATATTTGCTTTCTACTATCTCTCTCAAGCTGCATTACAAGGAAGGTTTCTTTTCTGGTTTTAGTAAAAGCAAACACTATTTAAATGCATTTACTATGCAAACTAATTTAAGGCACTGAATTTTGTTTACAAGTTGCAAATACCAGATCCTAAGTATATTCCGTGTTCAGAAGTATCTGTATATTCATTAAATAATATATTTAATTAATTTGTCCCATTTGTACAATACATTTTTCCTTTGAATATTTCCTTCAGACTTCAACAGAACGTGATTATGCAGGCTAAGTTTTGCACTTTTGTGGCCTCCATTAGATATTAAATTTTTTTAGATATAGAAGTTATTTTTGCACATGCATGTGTGAGGAAAAGAAAAGGAAATCTCAGCACTGTGCAGGCACTGCTCAGCAATAACCAAAACACTGTGTGTTATCAACAGTGTTTTGATCACAAATCCAAACTGCCACCATAGAGGCTGCTGTTATGAAGAAAATTAACTCCATCCCAGCCAGGCCAATAGAGGATGACTGCTTCCTTGGCAAATAGACTTGGTGGGAGATCACAAGGCAATATGATTTTTGACGTCGTCCCATTTTAAAATCAACACATAATTCCCATGGTACCATGAGCAACCTTCCAGTCAATGTGGGCACATCAAATGAGGACAAGAGGCCCAATGACTCTTTTTTTTTAATGCACCTTGGCAGTGGCAATTTTCACATATCTGAGGGAAGAAGGAAGTAGCCATAACATTTCACAAGAAAGGTTGATTGAGTCTGTTTTTTGAATCCAGGTTTCAATGTGATGTGTTATCTATGATAAAAACAAAAAACTCTGAACCAACACGTCTTACAGCACAAATTCTTTCCTCTGGTCTGTCCTCTTACAGTAATGTTAGTTAAAACCCAGAACTTTACGACTTTAATAATGCTACTAAAACTGTAATGCTTTAGTCTTTTGTCTGAAAACTGTATAATCTGATGGCAAACAGAAACCTAGCATTCTTAGCTTTAATTGCTTTTGAGTTTACATCTTGCTTGAGCATTTGCTGTCAGCCATGGGGGAAGCATGGAAAGTGTTACATTAGGACTCAACACAAAGGCACTGGAAAGCATTAAATAGTGTAGCCAAAGTAGCATGCCAAATATTCTAACTTCAAGCAATATGGTGTTTGACATCTGTCTTTCAAATAGAAGCATTATGTTCTTTACCACTCTGATTTCATCCTGCACTATATTCCTTTTCTTTTTCCACTTTCTTAATGAAATTGCAGAAACGAGTCCTAAAACATTGTAATTATTGTATTGCTAATATTGAGGCTGGTCTTTTAAGTCTCCTTTCGAAAACTAACTGTTAATGACCCTCTTAGTTCCTTGAGTTTCAAAGGCTTAGTTCATTTGGTTATGAATTTTTTTTATAGTCTATACTCAGAACATAAAATGTAAGCCCTTCAATACCTCTTCAGTTCTGTGTTGTAGCAGGGAAGGACAGGGCAACAAAAGAATTGGGTAAAATACTTTGTTTCTACAGTATTTTATTCTACAGTTTTAATAGTTCAGGTACTACAGGGTTACATTGAAAAAGCTTAAAGTTGAGGACCTTATTTAAACAAATACTCACTAATTTTGTAAGTACAGTTTGACCAAGTGAAAAAGAAAAATAGAGTTGTTGTTTTTTTTCCCCACAAGAAATGCTTGTTTTCCTTGTGTAGCATTTTATGCCTTTTATTTACTAAGTAGCATTTTATATGTTACAATGTTGATGCATACATTTTTTGTTGCAGCAGGTTCTTGCTGATATGTGTACAAAAATGTCATTAATACTCTTGAAAAGTGTTCAGAGTGAAGTTTGCAAATCACTTTTATCTACAAAAAAAATTTGCTAAGAAAAAATAATTTTTTGCCTTTCTGAAGTTTTTTTCTCTCCTTTGTTATTACCCTGCTTACGTTACACAACAGATTCATGTGAGTAAGTATCACACCACAGTAACTGGTTTAGGGGCTTTTTAGAATTGGAGGTCCTGTCATATCAGTTCAGAGTAAGTGCAACTGCTGTTAAGATTAGAGGAAAGTCTCTTGCTGATCTTGTTGAAGATTAACAAATGCTGTCTCTTTGCTGGGAAGAACCAGAAAATCATCTTTCTGAAGCAGAACCAGCCAACCCAAACTGCAGCCTTAGGGAAGCCCAGGGTTCAGGGAACAGCGCTACTTTAATAAACTACTTGTGAGTGTTTCTGTTTGCTTTGCTTCTGCTTGTGAATGACAATCAACAGAATTTGTCAACATGCTGGTAATGTAATCATTAAATTATAATTTGTCTAGATATAATGTGTCCTCTGTTCTATATGTGTAGTGTATTTAACTTTGGAACAAGCCTAGTGAGAAAGCTTTTTATGATTGCTTTTATATTTTTGTGAACATTTCTTAATTGCAACTTCAATATTTACTATGAAGTGTACTTTGTGTCATAGGAATTGTTCTCATGATAGAATCATATTTAGGGGAAACCGTTCTCTTTTTTTGGTAATGAAAAAAAAGTGAAAACTGTATCATTTCTGCATATAGCATTCACTTTATAGGGTTTTAGAAGTTTATTAATTTTGTAAAGAACACTAGCATGTGGGAGTTCAGCGTGCAAACATCAAGCACTTGATTGCAATTAGGTGGGAGACTGGCAAATTGTCTTTGGGAGGGTAGTTAGGGACTAATTGTGTCCAGACAGGATTGGTCCTGGTTACAAACTGTTGCTTTACAGCTGAAGCAAGACTTTTTTTAATATGAGACAGTTATTATTTTTATTCATAGTACTGTCTTTCCCCAAATATGCAAGGTGCCACACAAACACGTATAAGAACATGGTCTGTGCCCAAAGTGAGCTGTAATCAACATGAACTATAAAAAATATTGCTTATTTTTAAAACAGTAGAATTTTCCCAAATGGCAAATCTGGTTTACTAGTGGATTGATTCTGGTCATCAGGAATGTGTCACATGTATATTTATACATGCAGTACTATAAATACGATGCAGTTTATTTTGGTGCTGAAGTGCCAAAGACCCATCCACTATTACAGCACTTGCTTGAAATATATAATCTTTAGTATCAACTGTTCTAGCAATGAAGAAGGGTAGGCATCAATTTTCTCATACATTTTTTTTTGGTTTCTTTTTTGCCTTTCAGAGTGCAAATTCACCTGCGCCAGTGGTAAATGCTTGTATCTTGGTTCATTGATTTGTAACCAACAGAATGACTGTGGGGATAACAGTGATGAAGAGAACTGCCTGCTTGTAACAGAGCATCCACCTCCAGGCATCTTTAGCTGTAAGTACTGGCTCCTTGTGTGCATCCGTGAATGTATGTACATACAAGTCTGTTTGGAAACTCGGTCTGCAGTATGATATCAAGGGAGGGTGAGACAGAGAAAGTAAATACTGTTTTTCTCTGCACTAGCACGCTTTCTCTAGGTTTCTAAACATGGCAATTTGTACCTATGCAAAGGGAGTTTGTGTTGCAGATACTGTGGTTATAATCATGTGGATCATATGTGGCCTCTGAGAAAGACGGTGTAATTAAATAATTTGTTTTCCCTAAAAAATATTTTCTGCTTTGTCTGTGTAACAGTCTTTATACGCTACTAAGACTATTAAGAAAGTTGTAATCTTTCCAATCATCATTCCTATTGATCAAATGCATTTTATTGATGCTGAGATCAGCATCATTTGGTAGGTCACTGACCTTTTGTAGGTATATATTTTATATATTTAAAATAACTTTAGTTGCTATTCTTTAGTGAATAAATATTGCACACAAAGTACTAGAGTTTATCACCAGAATTGCTTTTTTAATGCTTTGCCCTCAGTGATGTACACTGAATTCAAACTTTGATTTTTGCTTTTGTTTGTTTGGCAATAATTTATTTTCAAACCACAATTCCACTTTCTGGTTGGGGGATAAATTTTCCAATAATGTTTCTGATGTACAACAGAAGTGATGTTGTGTTACTATTGCTTTCCAAATGGTTTGGTTCTGCCAATACTGACATCCCTCAGCATGCTATTTCACTTCTGGTTGTGACTATGGCTTAGGAATATCTGTGTTGTTATTAAAAATAGGAATTGTAAGCAGCATATATCTGTAATTTTTGTAATGAATGCATGGGTCTATAAGCAGGATAAAATCAGTGTAGCAGATTCATAATAGAAAGTCAAATCAAGTGTTGAATATATACTTTTCTTCCTCTGCCTTCTAACCTCCAAATGAACATGTTCCTAAATGTACTCTAAATTCTTTTAAGTGTTTTTATACTTTGTGGTACTTTGGTACCTCTGCAGTGATTTCAGTGGCTTTGAAATAGAAACGACCTATATATTCTTTTGTGCTATTTCATTTTATTTTTGTTTTAATTTGTTTGGTTTTTAATGGAACTCTCTCCAAAGCCCCAGGACAAGTTGGTGATGGGTCCAGACCAAAATGTCATGTATTTGCCTATAACCTTGGCTTTTGAGTTGTAAAAAAGTTATACCTTATTATTTCTTCACGCAAAACTTGCAAGCATATCTTTAAAGTTCAAATAGATGAATTTTTTTTACTAGGATACTGTACAGCTCTTCTCTTAAACCAAGCCAGCACAACCATTTGTCCAAAAAGGGCCATGAAAATCACAGTGGTAGCAGGTGGAGGGAAGGGCTTTGGTGACAAGCAGCAGCTGGGACATCGCAGATGGTGGCCCTGCACAGCTGCAGTGTGACGGTGGCACCCTGTTTGTTCCCAGGTGGAGCTCCTAGCTGGAACTTTCCCAAACCTTCTTAATCATGGGGTCTCATAACCTAGACACTGGTGGTTTTTCAGGACCCCTTTGTGTTGGTGGCTGTCATGCAGTAATCACAGCAGCGTGATCCAGAATCTGCAAACTTCCTGGTCTTCCCCTAAGTCACATCTGTCCCCTCAGGCATTGCTGTAGCTCCTGAACAGGCATGTTTGTGCCTGAAGACAGGCGTGCCTGAAAGGGAGCAGTGCTGGTCAGTCATCCCCTCCCCTCCAGCAACAAAGTTTATCTGGACCAAGCCGAACTAAACGTGTCTCTGAAAAACCTTCAGCAGCAGGTTTCCTACTGCTTTCATTGCAGCTGGTGTGTTTCATGATCCTGTCTCTGTAAAGTCATGCAAGTCAAGGTGGCAGTGTTTTCCTTAGTTTTCAATGGACTTGGAGAAAAATAGCTTCCTCCTCAAATCAGCCTTTTACAGCTATGAGGACTCTTACCACTCATCTGTTAGTTACTCTCTGTGAGAGTTAAAAAAAAAAGCCAAAAAAACCCCAAACCCAAAGTTCCTTTGTATTAATTGTTTCCCTAAATCTGTTGTATTTGTTCATTTTCTGATTCTTTCTAAAATATGGTGTCCAATAGTCCTGCTATTTGAGGCTTCCCAAGTGCTGAGTGAAGAGGAATAATTAGGTAAACAGTCTTATTAAGTCCTTCAAGAACTGCATTTGCTGGTTTTGCAACAGCGTTGCAAATGAGGAGTTTGTAGAGGAAATATCTGATGCATTGCTAGGAGCATTTGGAAGTGTTTAACTTTTTGCTTACCTTGTAGCAGAGAAAGAAATTCATTTTTTGTTGCATTTGGGGATATTGACAGTGTCTGTACTTTTTCATTGCAATAAGGACTGTATGACAAGTGCTGGTAAATAAAGGGACTTCAGTTTTAAGTAAAAAAAACAAATCCCGGTGAAACAGAATCCTAATGGTGAAACAAAGAGAAAAAAGATTGAAGCCAGATGGAAAAATAATACAACCATAAACAGTATTTAAGTTATATTTATCATGTTTTGGCTGTTAAACTGTAGAAACCAGTGCCACTCAGTAATAGGAAAGAACATTATTATGGACATATCAGTTGGTTGTGATGGCTTGTTCCAGCTTTGAAAAAATGTTTTTAGAATACTTGCTGAAGTGAGGTCCCCAGGCCTTAAAGGGATGACATGTTGAATTAAGAAATGTGTGCATGCTTTTGCTCAATGATTTTAATGGGTATCCCTACCAGAGTACACCCGAGTGTATGCTCTTGAAATGTCCCAGCTGAGGAGGCTACCTCTCAACATAAAACTACATACATTCATTGGCCTCTAATTAGTAATAGGACAGTAATACAGCTCAATAAGAAGAAAATGGTGTTAAAAAAAATCACTTGAATCTCAAACCAAGAATTTCTTTCTGATCAGTGTTATATCAACTCTGTTCTTGCATCTTCTTGCTTGTGTGCAGTTCTTAAATGGAAAGAAAACTGTTGAAAGGAGCCACTTTTAAGTTTGTGCTGGTCTACATCCAAGCAGCATGGCCTGTTTCTCTCATGGACTGCCCTTGCCTTTACCTACAACATGTTTTCACTACAGCGGTATGCCTTCCCCTCAGCTGTTTGTTCAAAGAATCCCTTTCTCATGCTGTATTCAAACCTTCTATCCTCCTGTGGTGGAAAAAATATTCATCTCATTTCACAGTTATGCACAGACTGCCCCCAAACAATGTCTAGATAAATAAATTTTCATATGAAAATTCTGCTTTAGTTTATTTAAGCAGTATGTGCCATGTTAGCAGTAGCCCATATTTCCCCGCTACTGAAGCGTTTCTCATTTGTGTTCTTGCCAGCAGCCAATTTCAGAATGTCTTCTTGGATCTTTTTGTTTAGTTTAGTTAAGTTGCATGAGCAATGGTATAGAAAGATAATTTTTTGTGGGTGGTCTGCTTCCTGGATCTCATGATTATAGGAGATACTGTCTTACTGTGTTGGAGAAGTTTAGATCCCCTTGACCTAGTGTTCCTCTCTCCTTGCCATTCTTATGTATATTCACTGTGATAACTGTTAATTCCATCTTTTAAACAACAGAATAGTTGAGGTTGGAAGAGACCCTAAAGATCATCTAGTTCCAACACCCCAATCATGGTAGGGACACCTTCTACTGAAACAAGTTGCTTAAAGCTCCATCTAACCTAGCCTTGAACACTTTTGGGGATGGGGCACCCACACTTTCTCTGGGCAAGTTGTTCCAGTGTCTCCCCACTCTTACAGTAAAGAATTTCTTCCTAATATGTAATCTAAACTTCCTCTATTTCAGGCCATTACCCCTTGTACTATCACTACATGCCCTTGTAAAAATGTTGCTACCGAACTCAATGTCTCACGTGTGCACAGTAAAATAAAACGTGTATTTCTGCAGCCCTTTTTTTTTATTAATTTTGCATTGCTGACTTGTACATAGGGCTTCCTTATGCTGCTGCATGGACAATTTATTCTGTATAGCGCAGAGAAATCAGAGGGCAGCTGAGGGAAATCTGTACCACATCTGAGGTGTATTAGAGTCTGATTTTAGATGACACAAACGTCAGTCCAGCAAGTTGGTCAAAATACGTGCTAAGGCATTTAAGCTGAACATGTTAAGGTAACAGCTTGCCTGGTATATGTTGGGACTCAGGTTTGGTGATGCACGTTGAAGCATGCCTCCCCTCCTCAGTGAGGACACCCCAGTATTATTGCACCTTTCCCTGCAGGTCGCTTTCTGCATAGCCCATGTCAGCTTTCAGTAGGGCTACTTGTTTTTATTTTCATCAGCTATAAAGACTTATTGATTGAGATAATGGAGATGACTGTTCTTCTAACACTACTTGGAGGTCAAGGGTTGTACTAAACAACACAAAGGGATGATAGGAAAAGTGAGGTGAAGAGTGGAATTTTAAACATTGCAGACTTGGCCCTGGCAGCAGCTTGCTGCTCCATGTGACCTGCAAAATTTGGACTCCCAAGAACTGAAACAATGTGGCTGCTTCTAGCAGGACACAGTTCGTTTGTTTGAGCATTTCCCTTTGTTTCACAACAAATGATCAGCCTGCCTTGTCCTGCTAAAAGTAAATTAGATTTTGAAATGGGAAGCGTAGTCTGTTGTCTGCACACTACAGTGTCCAAGTCATGTCTCATTGAGAAGGGTTGTGATGGTGGAGATTTTAGTTTATATAATTGTTTGGTAGAAAACAGTACAGGTAGTTATCTTTGCTGTGATCAGTTTGTGCCCACGTGTTTGTGGGCATATCAAACACAAATATTGACAGGCATGAGACTTTACAGGAGAGTGAAATAAGTGAGAATGAATCCTTCTTGTCATGTGCAAATTATGTCTACATCAAATTTCAAGTTGTCATCATTGATGGAGGTGATGTGTCATGGCTGTTTTGGCATAGAAGAGTTTGCTGTAGGAGTTCATTTTCCTTTGCAAGGTAAAAAAACCCAAACAAATCAAATATATAGCTCTCCCTTTCACCACCCCCACCTACTGCTGTCAGCTCTGAGCCTTGTAGGGATCTGCAGGGGGTTGGAGAATGATTCTGTTTTAAAAACAAAAAGCTCAATCAAAGGAAAATATTTTGTTTAAAGAGACCTTTGGCATCCCCCTCTGACTGTGACACCGAATTTGTGCAGATAAAAACAACCACTTAGATTTACATTTTGATTGTGCTTCTGCTTTCATGTGTGCCGGGCTGTCCCACTTCAGGTGAAATTTATCCATTTCTTTAAATATTTAGCAGTCTAGCGTTGATGTTAATGAAAGTCTGGCACTGCTATTTTGAGCATTGCAACAATGATAGTAATTTTCAGTGTCAGATTACTGCTTCTCGGAGGAAAAGGGAGATGGGAGGAGGGAAGAGCAGGAAAAAAAAAAAAAATGTTTCGGCTCTAATAGAGTTTGTCATCAGCCTGGCTGTGCCAGACAGATGGATCATGAATACTGTCTAGACGCTCTCTGCCTGAGTGGAGCTGTGGTCTCTAAGGACAAGCAGTGAGACGCCGGCTTAAGTGACTGGGGAAAGTCAGGACGTGCTCCCCTCTCACCAGATAGCGATCCGGGCTGATCCTGCCCGGCGGTGCTGCGAGCCGGTCAATACCGATCTCAGCTGAAACTTGGCTATTATGGGGCTTTAGGGGGGAAAGGAGAGGGATGTTGTTACGACGGTATTGATTTCAGTTGCATCTGCCCAGGGACCGCGGGGTGATTTAGCCGGGAGTATAGATCTCGGGAGGGGGTGGATTGGGAGAGCTATCATCTGGCCGTAAAGCATATGCATGAAACTGCACAGTCACCTGTATTTAGCGATTGCTTTAGTCACAGTATATGCTTGAAAATGCTTACTTGCTTGCTTGTGTTTTCTTTATTTGGCCCACTTGTTCAGAAGGATTCATTTCTTCTCCCTACCCGGGGCTCCCTATGTCCCTCGCTGTTAAGATGAGGTTACATGAGGCTGCCTCCAGTTTGGAAAGGAGAAGCTGTGGTAACCAGGTGAGACCCATAGCCTAGGGCGGATCTTATGCTGTTTAGTGATCTCTCGTGTACTTATCCCTTCTCTGTCACTAAGCACAGTTAATGATAAAGAGATTTCTAATGTAGACGGAGTGATAAATATTTTTTGACGAGTGGAGTTTTAACAAAAACTCAGTGTGATTCGTATGCTAAAGTATTTAAAAAGCAAGAGGTTCTCTGGGGTTCAGATTATGGAACAAACCATATCGCTCTGGATTTCAGTTCTGTGTATATGTAACTGAATACTAAATAGATATTTTTATTTAGAAAATCCAGTTGGTTTTCAGCCTATAGTGCAGTCTTGTTTCTTGAAGTGGTATAAGTAGATTCTGTGCTTTGTTCTGAAATAATTTCGTCTTTGCTTACTTTTGAAGCACATCATGGAATGTTAGCAATTAATAGAAGCTTGAAAATTTGAAAAAAAAGTAAAACATTAAGGTGACTCCTGTATTTTCCCTTATTATTTTGTATGTATTTTTTAAAACCACTTTATTCTCTGATGTTTGATAAATGGAATAGAATGCTGGTCCCATGAATTCTGTAACAAAACTGTGGTGGAATTCAGTAATGCTAGAGGTTTACCTGTTCTTCATCTGGAGCCTTACACTGTTAGTGACTCGGACAAGCCAGACACACACATATGTGGCCAATAACAACCATGAAGTATGCTGGTAGCACATCAGGTATTTGCATCTGCTTACAAACAGGGCTGAACTCAGCTCCTGGTAAGGAGTTTTCATGTCACAAAGTTTCCGCTGAACATGAATCATATTTTTACAGTTAATGAGAAAAGAAAGAAAAATTCACGATGCTGTGCTCTTGAAAATGTGGGAATCTCACTAGCTCTGAAATACAATTTTAGTAATTTGCAGACTATGTAAGTCAGTTGTATCACATTTAATTGAGATCTAGAAAAAATGTTTGTTAGATCTGTTTGTGTTTACTCTTCATACACATTTCATTCACCCCTCCTCCGTTCCTGTTAACTTTTAGGAAACTTCATCCAGTACTACACATTACCCTTCAGTACAATTATGCTGGGTAATGCTGTGCTTTCTCTTGTTCCCTTTTTTGGCTACTGATTTCTTATAGATGCAAAAGAGAATTTTAAGTGCTGAACCTGTAGCTCAGTACTGTATTAAAATTCTCATTCAAAGACTGACTAGCTAAAGGTTGGAAATCCCAGAGCAGTAGTGCCAAGCACAATGTGACTTTTTATCTTACGGATATACTTGACTCTGCAAGAGACCAGAACTCCTCCTGGACCACTGTGAGGCTGGGAAAAGACCTCCCACAGACTGTGAAGGCACCCTTTTTACACACTGTTTTCTGCACCAGAAGTGCATAGTAGCATAAATGTTTCATCAGTGCTGGCCTAAAACTCAAGTATGAAAACCACACTACAATCACAGATCACAGGCACAATCTTCCCCTGGAGAGGGGAAGAGAATAAACTGTGAGGCAATTATTTTCAGATGTTATTTCACTTACACTTAGTAGGTGCTCGAAGAGGACATCAGAAATCATATAGAGTGTAACTGAGCAACTTTTGTTACTTTTATTTTCAGTCCACATTAGTAAGTATTGTTCACTGGTACCCTTCCTCACTATATTTTCATTTGCAGGTGTCACGTGATACTGTGCACTAGAAACTGCCTAGCTAAACCTCTGTAAATTTTAGATGCTGTTCTGAATTCCTGCTATGTGAATTTTAAAGCCACTGCTTTCCCCATCATTCATTCAATTCACATTGGTTATCGCTGGTAAATGCTCATTAGGAGGAGTACTGCATTTGTACTGTGTTTGCACTTGGCTAGTGGAGGAGTACTCAGGAGCTATTTCTTCTGTATAGCATTGGAAGCTGTTCAGGTGCTTAGGTAGTATGAAGATAACTTGTATTTTCATATAGTTAAAAGTTTTTTGTGAGTTTTTTTTTTTAAATAAAATTATTAAAAAAACATGTAAGAAAGGGACACAATCAAACTAGATGACCTTCCTTCTCTAGCAATGCTGCAGCCTGTGATTTGATTGCTTTTCATTCTGCATGCGTGTCTGACCATTTATCTCAAGAAACTCTTCATCTCCCTGATGAAATGAACCACCTTAATTTTTCTTGAGCAGGCTCATTGTCTCCTTCTGCTTTAAAGGAACAGATGAAATGAAGGTGAATTGGGAGTTTGCTTGTAAGTTCTGGTATGAATAAATGCACTCTAAAAACTTTCTGAAGTTTCTATGTAGATTAACCTACAGGATAGTGCTCAAATTGATGCCTGTGCTTTTCAGTGATCTCTGCAATGGTCTGTATTGTGAGTGAAATGATGTTTTTCCCAATCATGGAGTGTTCAACCAAAGCATATTGCTTTGGTCATTAGTGTGCTGCTATTTTTCTCAGATTGGAAAGCCTGAGAAACTCTTATTTTCTCAATGGTTTTGCAAACTCTTGAAACTGGAATAAACCACCGTTACCTCTTGTGGTTGCTCCATCACTTGTCCCTGTGCAAGTGTTTGAGAAGCAACACAGGAGTTGGGTTGGTGACTGGTCTGATTTGGATGAACTCGGAGAAACTTCCACTTTGTTTTGGCTAATGTCATGTCTTTGATTCTGTTCTCAGCTCAGCTGTGCAAACTTTTGTGCTTGCACAAAGCAGGGGAAAGTACAAGTGTCTCTGTTCAGTGGTGCTTTATCCTTGACTGGTTTAAGGGTTCCATGCCTTAGTCCTTGCCTCTTTACAGTATATGCTAAAAGACCTTTCCAGTATATGCCAAAAGAGTTTGGGAATTAAGAACTGTTGCTTTCCTTTTTCACCAATTCTGAAAATCTTATCATTTGTCACTTTTTGTAATAGAGAAATGAAACAGAAAAGTGAAGCATCAGAATGGGTCTTTCATAACCACCCATGGGCCTGGGTTCATTCAAAATGAATTCTGTTCTAGGATGATGTAATATACCATTTTGATAACCAAGTCCAGTTTGGCTTAAGTCATGGGGCTTTATTAGAATAATGTTTGCTAGTTAAATGAGTACATAGGAACAGCTGTCCTGCTTCAGATCAAAGGCCCAGCTAGCCCAGTATTGAATCTGGCACTGGCCAGTTGCAGATGCTAAGTGAAAGAGAATAGGCAAATTAGATTAACAGTTGTACTTTTTCCAGTAAACCTGATTCCTTGGAGGAATGCTGCACTGCTTTGCATGAGAAGCATGGGATTTATGTCCTCTGGAGAGAATTTGGTGTTTAGAAAGGGCAGGAATTGAGATAAAAAGTCTCATTTCACAAGTGTGAGAATGAGTGAAGATCCACCAACCCTTTGCTCACCAGTAGATGTGTGGGCACGTTGGTTACTTTTATATGCAGCATATACTTTCCATCTTAAGGCATTCTGAATGTAGGACACAAGCTAGAAGGTGCTGAATTCATGTTGGCCAGAAAGACTATTTACTTGGGTCTTTTCACTTATTTTGTGAGGAACAGATATTTTCAATTTCTCTAGGCTTAGTGTTTTTTTCTCTGAGTGATGTTGGGAGTTTTTTTAGTCAGGATTTCTGGACTGCGTAACAGCTTTATATTTAATGGTGAATCAAGTTCATCTTGTGATCAAAGTAGGCTTAAATTTGTCTTAGCTGTTTAAGAAAACAAATGCATGCACAAAGCTTACTGCATGTAGAAAACACAGTTGTCACCTGTGACTGTGCAGCACACACAGGCATTAAATACTGTGGGAGTACGTGTGTATATTGCAGCAGACTTGCACTCGTTGTTTTATATACGTGCATGTTGTATGCAAACCTACGGAGGGAATGCAGACTGGTTAGTGTTAAGAAAAATATCATCAGCATAGAAATATCTGTATGTCAGTGTGTCAGCTTCTATGAAAACACAAATTGGAATTTCTGTCTTTGTTTAAAAATAGCCAGTTTTTAATTACAGTTTTAGGGTTAAAATCAAGGCTAAAGTAGAATTTCACATTCTGTTTAGACCATCAGTGACACAGTTGACCAACTCTTTATACAGAACCACTGTTAGGAGCTAAAGAAAAACAGATCAAGACAATGAGTTGTTAAATGTGTTTTGTATGTGTTAGATGACTTTTCTATCTTAACAATACAGTCTAGGAGACTAGAGATGAGAGTAACACAGCATTAGTCCAAGCGTACACGATAACATCACAGCTCTACTTATCTTTCCAGCAGTATTGCTACACAGCTAGCTTCCTCTTTCCTTCTCAGTTTTCTCCTTGTTCTTTCATGCTGTTTGGTATCACTGTGTCATAGTTTCATGAAAGCAAGACAGATTAAGGATCTAGGGGGTGTAGAGATAATAGTGACGTACTACGTGAATACTGAGTCTGACACCTAGTAGCACCTTGATAGAAATGGAAAGCTGTGATCACAGTATTAAAATATGCTAACAAGCTGAAGGAGCTAATGGGCTTAATTTTTACAGTACAGATGTTCATCTGACACTTTTGCTGAATGCAATAACAAATGTGTGGGGGCTGGTGGTGAAATTATTGTGTTCTTGGCAGCACAGTTCTCCAAACCAATTTTTCTTTCTTGATATTTTACAAAGATTTAGAATGTTCTTTTTTGTCCAAGATAAAAAATGTATAAACGAATTGATATGACTAAGGCTCATCTTTATTCACACAGGGGGTTCTAAGAGGTTTGGTGCACCCATGTGTTTGGTGGTGGGGATTGGTGTTTCAGTTCTTGGATAGTTCACGCTCTGCATCTCCTACTAAATTTCAGATAGTTTTATTGTTGTTGATTTCAAAACCTAGTTCATCTGGCTAGAGTAAACCATCTGTTTTGAGGAACTGTAGAGCCACAGTCTGATGTAAAGGTCATCTCCCTGTGTTTTCCAGAGGAGAGTCAGTAGTCTCCTGGAGAACAGTCACAGTGGCCCGTGTTCCACTCCAGTACGTCAGCCTGATGACCCATCTCATGGCATTTCACGTGTTCACTCTCTTCCTTCGTGGTCAATGCTTTGCAACTAATGCAAGAATGATACTGCCATTTTGCAGAATCCTTCAGCTGTGTCAATAGAAAACAATCTTGATTTATTTCCAGGAGATTCAGATATTCCTGAAGAAATTACCTTTCTTACCAGTCAAAGATTTGCTAAACATTGTTGGGAATCATTATGTTGCAAACCTCCTCTTTTTTTTCCCCTCCCTGACAAAGGTACTGGCATGTTTGTTTTAATTACCAGGATGAAAGGTGCATGTGGCTTTTGTTTGTAGTAAGCTACTGCTCTCACTGTGAATACCTGTCACTTTTGATAGGCTGCTACAATCTAGATGGTCAGTCAACTGGCCCTGAGTATTTGGGGCTGGTGGTGCTCCTCCAGCAAATGCGTTTGCTATGTTATGTAACACAGGTTTCAAACCACATCCCCTTTTGACAAGTCTCTTAGATAATGTATGAGGAAAAGAAATTTCACTGATGTTAGAAAACTAAAGGGAGGACTGAAATGATATGAGGATTGGAAGACTTGGCAATCAGTGAATAGGTTTCTCCAACAGTTCCAAGTTTGCTTGGCATCTCTGCCACAAAATTCCTATACAATCCTGATCAAATCATTATTTGTTTTTTCCTTAATTTCTTTATTTAAAAATGGAGATAATGATGTTCATCTACTTTGCAGAAGTAATAAAAGAAGATTAAATTTTTATTTGGTCAAAAAACATGCAAAGAGATGTTAAACTGTAATAACCTCAGAAAATGGGTGTTCTGTACTGGAAAAAAAATACAATTATAAGCTGACAGAATAAAATTAGAAAGTCTGTGCTTTGTGTTATATGTTAACATTGACACTTGCTGTCCAATATTAAGAAATGTATTTTTAATTTTTCACTTGTATGTCAACATCTAAGAGCAAGGAAATAGATATGCTTGATAGTTTCTAAGTTGGTACATAATTTGCATTAAAATGTGACTAGAGACAGAAGAAGAGGAGGGATTTTCATCAGTCAACTACAATTCCACAATTAGAACAGAATATCTTAAAACATGGTGAATGTAATGCAATGTAATGATGTTTGGTGGTGTTTTAGTGAAGTTTGAAAAAGAACGTCAGAAGAATTTAATCAGATGAGGTCAGCAGTCAACAGGATGATGGATGAAATTCAATCCTGATGAATGCAAAGTAATTCATACTGGAGGGCAAAGTATTAATACATTTTATTAGGTCTTAATTAATTGTGTAATTTAGGAAAAGGACCACTAAAAAGCATCACTATGAAAGGCTGAATGAAGACCTCTTTAGAGAATATAGTTGTGGTCAGATAAAGTATTTTGAGTCAATAAAAATAGGATGTGAAATGTTATGATGCTGCTACATAAATCAACATTTCACCTTTATTTAGAATGCTATCTTCAAGTGTTGCTGTAGCACAGAAACATGTTGTGGATGTGGAAAACATAGGAAAACAGCAGAAGGAAGTTGTGAACAGACCTGGATATGAATAGAACCCAAAAAGTTTGGAATTGTTTGCTCATGAGTCCAGGTAAAGGGTGAGGAAACAAAAAGGTACACAGAACTATGGACGTGGAACAGAGGTGGCTCAGGCACTTAGGCTGTGTGGTAAGATTAGAAGATCACTCAGTACAATTCAAAGCTGATACAAAAGAAATTTTTTCACACTTTCTGTCTTTAGGCTGTATAGCTCATTACCATACAATGCTTTTGAGGACAGGATTTAGCAATATTTAAAGAAAGGAGGACACTGAACACTGAGTCTGCTTGTGTGTAGTCTATCCAGAGGGTAGTAGTTAGGAAACCTGCTGAGGTTTTTCAGGTATTAAATTAATTTCTAGCTGTAAGATTGGGTTGAGAGCTTGAGAGGACATTTTCTTATTCTTTTGGAGAACTGAACATCCTCATCCAGGAAGACAAGCACATAGGTTCCTATGTGGGGTGTGAAACTGAACTCCATGGTAACGGGCTTGGAATACTGTTCGTGGCAGCTTTGATCGAAGTCCTTACGTGCAGATTCCCTGACTTAAGTAATTTCTGGTATTGCATGTAACAACCCTCTGTCATGTCTTATAAAGCAGAAAGCTGGACTGTCTTGTCTATCTGTTTTTCATAGAAGGTGGTTAACTAGTGAGGCTGGCACACTGAGTTGCTCAACAAGTGAAAACTGTGGTCTCTCAGTCAGCCTGTGCTGGATTACCTATTGCACACCACGCTGTAGCCCTGGGAGGGGTGTTGAGCACATCCCCAGCGCAGGAGAGCACAATGACTGGAAGAGCGTACTAGGAATTGCGGAGGAAGTCGGTTTAAGCAAGCAAGGTTTGGAATTAAATGTGTTGCAATATGGATTGGTATTCGATTCTTTGAAGTTTCCTATGGCTCTTCTGTCCATTAGGCTCATGTAGTTAATAAACCAGACATTGAGAAATGTCTACTCCTTAAACAAGATGTACTGAACTTCATATGTAAATACTCAACAGTAGTGGACAACATTTGTAGATCTTCTAGCAGGAGGTGATAACAGTTTCTTTGCTTATTGCAACATAAGCTATTAATTAGGACTTTCAGAGAGAAATGTGTGTAGGCTGTGAACATGCAGAGTGATACAGAGAGGTGGGAAACAGATGTGTGGTCACATATGCACCAGCCAGCTATTACTCAGATACCATCCCTCTGCTAATTAGCAGCTGGAATGTTGAATAACGTTGGTGTTTGCGCGATTGCTTGAGTGCAGTCCTGCATCTGGTTTTCACACTTGTCTTAATCGCTACACAGTGATAAGTAGCATGCTTCAATTAAAACTGTGTTGAAAGTGAGGTATCTAGAACTTCCTAGTTACAACAGATTAATTTCTTGGTGTAGATTACTGTAAGTGTAGGGCCATCAGCTTTCTGTACCCTCAAAGGGCCAGCATTTAGGTTAACACTGGAGAGGAAATCTGACTCATCCATTTTGCTCTCTGTCACGCTAATGAACCCAGTCTCTGCCATCTCAACTTTAAAGTACCCCCTTGGTGAATCTCACTGTACCTCTTTCAGTGACAAGTCAGCAAAAGCAGCCAATTTCTGAGCTGCCGTAGCTGGGGGAATTACTTGATAATATTACCTGTATGACAAGAGGTTCCTTAGGAAAACTATTGCAATTTATCTAAAGTTTGTATTTTGCTATATTATCTCTAAGATATTTGATACAAAGTGTTAGTATTTCCAATTGCTATACATCCTAAAAATACATGTATGCCTGCACATACACGTGCATATATTCTTAGAACAGACTTTTTTCTTTTGTGAAGTCCAGATCCATGACACGTTTCAGTCCTGCACATCGTTATAGGAACAGGCAATACCAGACAGCACAATTATTGTTGCCACACTGGGGGTATAAATTATCTACTGCTCTGTACTGTGCTTTATTCCAGGTAAAAAGACATATCTGTAGATCAGAAAGAGTGACTCTAAATTTGATGCCAGAACATAAATGCAGAGATGATTTTTCTCTGATCCAGTTTTTGCGTTTGTAAAATGTTTCTCATGCTTTCCTGAAACAACTTCCTTCTTTATCTGTATGAAAAAGCTTGTGAATTAAAAGAGCGCTTCTAATCTTCCAGGTAACTGGGGAAATAATCCCTCTTATCCCCCTCCTCTTCTCCCCCCTCTTTATCTTCCCTCCCCACATAATGCTAAAACATTGTTTTTCCTCCCACAGTTGAAAGGTGTATTTTGCAGAATACAGATGAGATATTTGTTGGCTAGCAAAAAATAAAGCAAAACAAGAGACACATCTTTCAAGTACAAATGAAGCTTTAGAGATCTCTGTTGGAGAGCCCAATTTCTATGTGAGCACAACTGTTTCTCCATATTGCCTGGAACACTTCAGTTATATATTTGGCCACACTTTCTATTATGGATTCTCTAAAGACATAATTTGTCAAGCTAATAACTGTGTACAAAAATGTTTATGCACAATAAAAATGGGTTTCAGAGACTTTTGAATTGCACCCACAGATACAAATTTTTGCAGTACTTTGCAATATACCACACTGGATTAGATAATAGTAATAATAATAAATAGGATTCCTTTCTCCATTCGGCAGGGTTAACTGAGCTTAGCTGCTTTGAACCATATCAGTTAGATTTTTATTTCTTTTAAAATATTTCTAAATTTTGGCCTCTCTAGTGAAGAAGCAGAAGTATTATTTCAGTATCAAGATCTTGCTTGCATAGCATGTTTTCATTACACTGGTGGTCTCTGACTGAAAAAGAATGATCACAGACTTTATAGCGTATTTTTAACTAGGTGGATAAATGTTTATTATAGGAAATGTGTGTATTTTTTTAAATCTAGGTAGAAAATTTACCTTAGTAAACCACAGACTGCATAGGTTCTTTATGGAAATTATTACCTTTAATTATGTTATGTGCCATAGTCAAAAGGTATATTTGTCCCTGATTTCAACGGCAGTTAAGTAGTCTAAAGTAAGAGGCTAGACATACAAATGTGTTCTATATGTGACCATAGTAGCTATTTAAGTGAAGGATTTAAGTAGACAGAATGTAATTATCCCTATTGCAAGACTAATACACAAGGGAAAAATGCCATGGGATTTTGTAATAGTGACAAGTGGTCAAGACATTACATTTATGCTTTGCTAGTTTTACCAGCTGTGTCTCATTCCATTATTCAGACAGATAGACAGACAGACACACACACCTTTCTTCTAATTAATTATAGTTGTCGACCAGTGGAAGGGGAGGGGGAAACAACTCCAGAGATGATTTTCCAAACAAAATCTTATTCCAGAGTTGGGCCACCAACCACTAGAAATCTGCAGATGTGAAATAGGTTTTTGAGGTTTAAAAATATGTGTTCATCACATGAACCTGAAAGAGAAATGCAGTTATATTACATATTATACATATTATGTATTATATCACATATATAATATGTAATATATTACATATTATATATGTGATATTCTTAGTGATCTCCTTATCTCTGTAAAAAAAAAAGAGAAAAGAAAAATAACTTATGTTTTTCTGCCTCATGTTGTGTCTGAAGCTGCATCTATGCAGGATTCACAGTGATAAAACATTACCCTGAGGGAAACAAGGTGAAGGCAGGGCACTGTGTTTCAGAAACAAGGTTTTAGAGAGTTACTTACAAATGGGCAAGTATAGGTGATGATACCACACAACTTGCATCCCTAATCTTTAGAAAACCCCTTATATTTCACATGGCATAATATTTCCTTGCCAACGGTGCCTCACTGTGATGAAGTACAGTGTTGTAAGGGAGAGCTTGCTGACCACAAACACTGGGAAATTTGACTGAAATGAAAAAAGCTACAAATATGCAAGTGTTTGAAGATGGTAGAATAGTGTTGTTTTGGGGTCTTTTTCTTTCTTTGGTAGAGGGCTAAGGTAGAAGATGGTCTTTTCATGGTACTTGGGTATAAATGGGAGCAAGCATCTAATCCTTTCGGTTGCAGAGGTGTGTGTTTTCCATGCGATTGAATCACTTGGTCTCCTGAAGACATCAGCCCTGGTCTCTGAGTCCTACCACTGGCCTAGGAATCTTGTCAATATTTTATTTTTCTAACATAAATTAAAGCCTCATCTTGACTTTGTAGCCTCTATTTGAGTCCTTTGCAGGCTGATTGCTGGCCCTTGGCAACCATAGCATGTTGAAGTTAGTCATGGATAGAACACATTTCATGGACATGAAGCCCTCACCACACACTGCACTTTTGCACAGTATTTCCACTGGTTATAGGAATAACTATATTCTGACAGAGTTTTTAGTTTGTTACATTACATGTCTGTAGTGTACATTGCCTCGAGGAGGTCCCTTAAAAGCCTTGAGACTTCCACAAAATACTCCATTGACATACTTAAACAGTGACAATCCTTAGAAAAAGCAGTTGAGGCTTTCTAGGTGTGTCTATGAAGGATGGAGAAACAGGGACAATACTAATCTGAGAGTGAACAGATTGGGTGAGATTTGGGAGAGAGACTGGAAGATGGATAACTTGTGGTAGGCAGAGTGAGGCTGCCTGACGAGTCAGTCGGTGGGAAGAAAGCAGGAGGTGTGGCAGGTTGTGGGAAGAAAAAGTTGCTGGAGTTCCCAAAGACATCGCCCTGCCTTGCATAGCTATCGCCATCTGAAACTCACTGCATGTGCACATGTGCTGGCCACCCTTCCTTCCACCCAACATGTGCTGATTGTCTTGAAGTCAATTTATCATACCTCCCTGGGTTTTTGGTTCCTACTATTTCTGCAGGAATCGTGTAGCCAAACCCTCATAGTCAGCTGTGGGGCTTATGGTCCTGGGTTTGCAATCAGGCACTCTGTGTGAGCGTGTTAATAGCGAGGATGTCGCTCCAGGTGGAGCACCGCAGATTCTCGTTTATTCACATACAGGTTATTTAGAGCACCTGATTGCACTTGCTGTGTTTTCATGAGGAAAACAAGAAGCAATAATTTGTCGTTTTAAAAACCCTGTAAAAGTAATTGGGAAATTAAGTGCTACAGGATTAGGGTCCTAATTGCTCATATATGGTGCCTCAGCTCAGGTTAGTGGTGAAAATAGACCTTGTTCTTTCTTACATGGCATCATTCCTTTCACTCCTAAATTAGGCAGTGATTAAAAAGACCTATAACTGGAGTTGTCTGAGGCCCTTTGATAGGGCTGGGTGGGAAGAACCTTGTTATGTGCATTATGAACTGAGTCCAAAGAAGCTTTGTTGATTTAGCCGTGCTGGATATCTAATTATTCATTTTGTATGTTACTTTCATAAGAACTAAATACAGAAAATATTCTTAAATTAAGAAAGAAAAGGAAAAAAAAAATAGAATGTTTCCAGCACTGTGTATATTTCAGACCTATGGATGACTGGCAGATTAAATACCAAGAACCTGGCATAGCTCTGGTTTAACTGCAGCTCCACTGATCATGCTGATGGGCCTGAGGACTAGGGAAAAAGACAAGTTAGAGGTTATTAGCACCATTGGTGGCGAGGAGGGTTAAATAGCATGAATGTGGAGGAAGCTGTGTTTTAATAGTATTTGTGTTTTTAGTATAAGTTCTTTCATGTCTTCAGTTACTTCAGCAAATACGGTAGAAGAGGTTACTACTTTTCATTTTAATTAAAAGAGGTTGAGAACCAGACACACAGAACACATCCAGGGAGGCCTGTTTAATGTGGACATTCAGAGTAGCAAAATGGGAGCCTGGTAGCATAAAAGAGTCTCTTTTAAAGAGTTTGTTGATGTAGCTAATACATATCACAGCAAATCTGTATATTGGATAAGCTTCAGCAAATTCTGAGCTGGAAGAGAAGGATGTAAGGACTTGCTGATTGAAGGATGATGATTCTCTTAGTGGAGAGATACACTGACAACTCGAACTGATGCTGAAAATAAACATGTTGAAAACAAATAGTGTGGTGATACCAGTTGAGAACACTTGAATTCATGCTTGTAAGTAAAAGTACTAAACTTAAGTAAACTGCTTCCATTCACTGAATCATACCTACTGTGTCAGCTGCCCGCTGCTGAGGAAAGCAGTGAAAGGGGCTCATTAGGTCTGGCTTCGTCTCCCTTTCATTCAGTTGGCACCAAAGCTGGAACTAGCCAGCAATCTCCCCTCCTTCTTCTTGCATCCTGCCACCTTTTGATGTTTTGCCTCCTGAAATCCTTTTTACCTTCAATCAATCCACTTCCTTCTGGGCAAAGTGTGGGTGTTACGATGTCCACTGTCATCTGGAAATTTGACAGCTTTGAGCTTCCTTGCTTTGTTCAGGCACTTGGAGAGGGACAACGAACCAGCAAGGAAGATAAAAGGAGTAATTTAGACTTCAGTTTCAGATAAAAGAATCAAGTTTGGTGACATATTCCGGTCTAACAGTTTTGCTACCATTCTTTCTGGCAAAATATATTAGAATAAAATGAATAACGAAATATTCATGCTTTGTCTGCTGGATTTTTATCCTGTCTCTGTGTTGTACACCAGGTTTTGAACCATGTGAAGTTTAATGAAAAAAAACTATCTGGCAGTTTGGCTCCCTTCTGCATTCTCCCTTCTCTCTTCCTCTGTTGGGTCTGGCTGAGATGGAGTTAATTTCCCCATAGCAGCCCTCACAGTGCTGTGCTTTGCATTGGTAGCTAGAAGGGTGTTGATAATACACCAGTGTTTTGGCTACTGCTGAAAACCCACTACACTTCCCTTTCTACTCGCTTTTCTTTAAAATCATCCTCCCTGGCTGCTGGAGGAGTTTTCGGGAACCAGCTCAGGGTCAAAGTCTGGATTTAATAGACCCATGTCAAGTCACAGGGTTGCTTTGCATGAATTTGCTACTGTCTAATGAGCAGTTCCACTTTAAAAGATTTATATTTTATTTTTAAATGTATTTATGCTATTTAAACTTATTTATATTATCTCCTTAGTAAGAGGTGGTCTCTACAGTGTGATGGAAGGGGCTGTGTTTACTGAAGAGCTTTGCAGAGCTAGAACTCTGCTTAAAAAATACCAAGTTTATCCCAAAAAACTGTTTTCTGGAAGCTTAAGAAGGTTTTTTTTGGAGAAGGTCATTTGAGTCTGTATTAACTTTAGCTGAGTTCTACAAATTTTTTCCACAAAACATAATATAAACTTTGTACATTCCCAGTGATAAGTCAGATGTGACAGCGAGCTCAAGAAGAGGTTTGTACTCTGGGAAATGAAACTCAACTGAAGCTTGTTGAATTTTTATAGGTCTTCTCAGAAATGGGGTTCATTCAGCATCTTTAGTTAAATTCTCAAGGATGGTACTAGTTCTTAGAAATAGATGTTAATTAAACTGCTAAATTGAAAAGGGTATAAGAGGAAA
Source organism: Corapipo altera (assembly GCF_003945725.1). Classification (NCBI taxonomy): domain Eukaryota; kingdom Metazoa; phylum Chordata; class Aves; order Passeriformes; family Pipridae; genus Corapipo; species Corapipo altera. The sequence continues at coordinate 4,558,914 of NW_020884903.1, forward strand.
AGGGGGGTAAAAAAAAAACCCCAAAATTTTACAGTGTGTCAGATGAAGTTTACGCAAAAGGACAACACAATCAAGTTAAACTAAATACTAAGCAAACTAACAAACTAATTTTAATTAAAATTAAGTGTGATTGGATTTAAGTCCTCCTCATTGCTCATGAAGAAATGGATTTGTACTTCCTACACCATGCCTCCATCAGTGTTCCTGTTTGCTACATTTTAGTCATCCAGTCCAGAAAGAAAAAAACAACAATTGGAAATTGGTTTCTTTGAATTATTCTTAATATTTTTCAATAAAATGAGCACAATCAGTTCCTTCCTTTGTTTTTTTCTTGGAAAACTCCATTGCATCTGTGTTGGTTGGATTTCATTTCTTTCTTTAGATTTGCCTCCTTCAGCTGATTGCAAGGTGATACAGCATGGTATTTTTTTTCTAAGTTGACTTATCACAGACTAGTTTTGCTGCCTGAGAAGTGTCATCTTTCACCTCTTACTAATGTAGCTGCACTTCAGTATTTACAGGTTATATTTTCTTCTATGTTTTTTTTTTTAAATTACTGACTGCAGGAAGGCCAAATTTACACTTACTTTAGAACAAAACTACTTTTGTAAAAATGTACTGGAAAAAAATATGCTTTTGCAAAAAAAGAATGATTATAATGAAACTAACCTTCTCTCCAGGAGCCTTCCATGTGAAGTACCCCAAAATTATTTTTCGATCTGGCTTGTCCTTATATTTTATTGCTTTCTTGAGTCCTCAGGTTTGGACTTATGTCCCAATTCTTTACTGTTAAAAAAATAATATTCTGGTCAGGTAAGCATTTGTTACTATGACCTTGTAAAATAGGTTGTTTTTCAAATCTGTATGTATTCTGAGCCAAACAGGAAGACTAAAAACTTTTTGATTAGGATTTTGAAGTGTGTATTGACATAAAAATATCCACATTACCTAAACTGGTAAACTGTGATATATTCAACACATGACAGTAAAAATTTTTTCATATTGGAGGTGTGATTATGATCTATAGAGTAAGTGCAACAGTGCTAACTGAAATGTAAAGTTCTTTGCTGGAAATAAAAATCTGTCCAGTCACATGATGTCATTGCATCCCTCATTTTCGTTGGGTCATGCATGTCTTCCAACTATTTTCAAAAGCACTGAGCATCTTCAGATTGGTTGTTATGTTCTTGGTGCCTAGGAAAGTAGCCTTCAGTCTTCTGGATCTGTGACCACCCTACCTATCATCCACCAGTGATTGTTCAGTTAGAGAAGATCTAACACCTGCTTTTTCATAGAAAGGAATCAAAGAGCATCTATTAAATTAGAAACTTTCTGGTTTAGGTTTGTAATGATCTCTTAGGGACACCATCATGAAAGCAGTTTTCTCCAAGCTAAAATATGTAGGTTGGAGGAAAATTACAGAGAGGTATGTTGAAAGGCAAGAAAACATAGCTGGCTCTTAAACAGCTGCTCCTGTCCTCTGTTGTTAATGATCAGAACTGGCAGTACAGAAGAGAAATAAAAGGGGGAAAAGCCCAGCAGCTCCTGCAGCAAATTTAAAAAGCCAGGGTTTTTAAACCTGGAGCAAGGGTTCCCTTAATAGGGAATAAGTGGGCTCTCCAGCATAGTGATCCAATACTGTATTTTTGCATTTTAACTGCTTACCAAACCAAAACATCCTCCCCAATACCAGCAGCACCACAGATTGCTCCCAAACCCAAGCCTGTGGAAGTAGAAGCTGATGGTAGAAAAAGCCACTTGATGTGAAAGAGCAAAGGGGAGTGGTCGAGTTTATCTGGTGGGACTTTACACTGGGTGCCCAGTCTTTGTGTTACTGAAGGGACTTTGCATAAAGGACTTACTAATTTAACATCTTCCAGGAAAACTGCATTTTTTTCATTTTATTTAAGTTCCTTGTACACTGACGCACATATTCCTGGAAAAGGTCAACATCGGCAAGCAGGTGAGTGGGTCAATTTTGTTGACAAGTGCCAGTGAATGACCAAAGAAGGAAATATATAAAATGAGAATGGGAGAATGACCTGCTAGCAGACAGCAAAATTAAAGGAAAAAGATTTGAGACAATTGAGTGAAAAAACCAGGACAATGTGTACTTAAACTATAAAGACAACAAACTTCCTCAATGCCTATATTGGGTTGAAAATGTGCAAAATCTTAATATGCAAAAATCTTCAGAAGAATATTTTTTGGACTTTTTTCATCTTACAAGCTCTGTTAGCCACAGCCAGTGGTGTGGTAGGTTGTTTTAGCTTTACATGATAATTGATATATTTACGTTGCAATATGTTTCTGTCAGACCAGCACTTAAACACTTAAGCTGCACAGTTTAAGGAGCTTCACTGTAATGGTGTGTGCATTACTTGTCAAAGGCTGCTAGGGGTCTGAACACCTCTTTTGCCTGTTTCATGTGCATATATGCGTATGAATTCACATATGCATATGTTTATTGTATTTTATAATACAATAAATATTGTACAAAAAAGTAATATAAACATAAACTAATACAATATAGTTACATATAATTTAAATTTTTACTCAATATATAAAATAATATAAGTATTGTATATTATAAATAAGTTTTACTGTATCCAATACCGTAGGTGAAAACTTAAATGACAGATGTATTCTAAACACTGTAAGACTGTTATAACCCAACTTTTAAAATTCATGGAATGACAGCTATGTGAATAGTAATAATTAATATATCAGTCTTTATATTTCTGTCTACTCAGAACAATTTAAAACACAGAATAGAATTGTGATAGCATAGTATTTTTTTCAGGATGATTAAAGCTTTTATTAATATCCAGTGGGTTTAGGTGCTAGAGCAGAAAATGTTGTAATTGAACGTCTTGAACGGTTTGTGTCTAATTATAAAGAACACTGTGTAAGCAGAATTTAGTACTTTTTTGGAAGTTGAGGTTAAGGTTAAGCAGGAAGGAAGACTGGGTAATGAATTTTCTGAGAGGAAGAAGAGATAAGTGGTACATAAATATAGCTTCCCCAGACACAGGCTTTGTGTTGGACTACCTGACCTAAAGCTAAACTTAAGCAAATTTTGGCTGCTACTGTGCAAGATCAGAAAAGCATCCTGCTCAGAACTGGCATCTGTCTGATAATTATGTTGTGGTTGTTCAACACAGTCTGCTGCTGGAAAAAGGTATCACATTTGGCATCTGTTTGTTCAGTGTTATTTCACCTAGATTAAAATAGAGACTTCTTTCTTGTTCATAGTGTTTGTACTGTTGCTACTTGGATTTCTCCTGCTCTGTAAGACCTGGGAAATGCCTTCCGTAATGAGATGTGTTCAGTTACTCTGATTCTGATCAGGAAGAACTGAGTAAGAGAAAAAGAAAAACCCACTTAATTTTCCATTGCTTGTCTGTTCAGAAAATCAAAAAGACTTCTTGTCTCTGCTTTGATGTACAGAGACCAGACTATTGCAAAAAAATTGCCTTTCCCTATCAAAACCACTTTAAATTACATGTCTTCAATCATCTTGAATCATCTAGAAAGAACAATTTTAAGGCAAGTTTGGAGTTTCCCAACAAACATAAGGAAAATGGGATGGTGTCTCCATTTATTCTTAGGAAATATTAGTTTATGGCATATTTACATTTGCTAAATATGTGAGAATAAGTACAAAGGGCGAGTTCTGCAATCCAGAAGTTTCTGACTGTTGGCTGTTTGGGGTTTTTTCAGTAAGCATGTTGGCTCTACTTGAGTTTCCTGCACCTGGTTGTAAAACAATAGACAATACAACTCCTATTCCATAATATAACCTTCCAAAATTTTGAAGTGTGTTATAAATAACTTACTGGTAAGCCAGAACAAGATTAACATGTTCTTACTGTTACTCTTCCTCAGCGTAGACTGGAAAAGTTTATGCACAGGAGTAGTTTAAAAGTTGATATCCTGTCTTTGGTTTTATTAAAATGTTAGTTTTTAACAATCCCTTATCAAGTTACTTCCATCCTTCTGGAGAGAGAAGAGGACTCAAGCATATGTTTTTTTTTCCTTTTCTCCCCCTCCTTCTTCTTTCAAGCTTCAGATACCAGGGATTGTAAAGGGTTAGGGAAGCTTGCTTCAGGTCTGGGACAGTCAGGGTCTGTGAGCAGCGCCCTGCAATGGTCTGTTCCCTCTTGTGTCACTGCTCCCAGCCCAAGCTGCCCCAGGCAGTGAGGGATAGGTTAAGGATCACTTGTCCTCTCCCACAATGTTGGTGACGTTATGCAAACAGCTACATCAAGAATTTATTTATTGATCTTGCTTTTTTAAAGAGGAAATTTAAGGAAAAAACCTGGCAGTTTAGAGGGGGAAAGAAGGCAGAAGAATTTTGGGTCCTATGAGATAAGTGTTGAACACTGTTTCTTTGCAGAGAGTACAGGAGCACCAGCTGGCAAGACATTTATTTTTGCTTCAGAATGTATTTGAACAGTAAACAATTTAATAAACTTTCCTTTTTAGTCATTTGCAAGCCTTTTCTAGAAGACAGCTATAAATTGTGTGAAATTATGTCTCTGGTATGCATCAACATTTTTGTTGTTTAGAGACTTCAGTGGGTTTTTGTAGGTCTAATAGTAGTATTGACCCCTTAAAACAAAAGGGCTTGATATCTTTGGGTGAGAAAGTGAATGATATTAACCATCTGAAGTAAATCTCTTTGCTGTTTTGAATTTGGAGAAATCTGCTACTTTCAGACTGAGAAAGTGTCTTTTGGAAAAAGTGTCTTTTGGGAAGTGTTTTTTAGTGTTCCGCAGTAGAAGAGGGATCTGGAGCTACCAGAGAGAGTCCAGCGAAGAACTGTGACGAGGATGAAGAACTGGAGCATCTCTCCTATGAGGAAAGGCTGAGGGAGCTGAGACTGCTCAGCCCGGAGAGGAGAAGGCTCAGGGAGATCTCATCAGTGTATTTAAATACATTGAAGGAAGGGTATACAGAAGATGGAGCCAAGCTCTTTCCAGTGCTTCCCAATGACAGGACAAGAAGCAATGAGCACACATTGAAACACAGGAGGTTCCCCCTGAACATCAGAAAATACTTTTTTTGTGGTGACCGAGCACTGGCACAGGCTGCCCAGGGAGGCTGTGGAGTCTCTATCCTTGGGATTATTTAGAAGCTGCCTGAACACAGTCCAGGCCATCAGCTCTGGGTGGCCCTGCTTGAGCAGGGGGGGTTTGGACCAGAAGACCTCCAGAGGTCTCTTCCAAACTCAACAATTCCGTGATTCCATGCAGCTATGCCATATCTTTAAAGGAGTTCTTTTATACTGATTTTCCTCTCTTCTTTTTTATCTTCCTGTCTCAGAGATTTGCTTTATTTGAAGCAGTTGACTGCAAGCCAATCTAAACTTATAGTCTAGACAGATAAAACTGTTATTTGCAGTTTATCTGACTTGCAGTCATGGCAATTCCACAGGTGCATAGAGCAAGTTTGTACTGGATTTATTTTGCCTTCCCTCTTAGCTTATGCCTGATTTGCCTATGCAGACTGTCCACTAATGGCTGAAACTCGTGAATCAGTGTGTTTATACAACCTAACATCAGAAGATGCACTCATGGGGATGCAGTCACAATCACTGAGATACCCCAGCTAATTTGTTAAGTATCAGAAGCATGATTGCACTAGCCTAGGAAAAAGCCATGCTAATGTGGATAAATAAGTAAGTCTAAGGTAATTAATTGCTCATGTATGTTACTATTCTGTCCTGTGTAAGCCAGTCCTAAAGCTGTTGTTCTGGAGTCTGGTATCTACCCTCATTTTATTTCAACAAGTTCAGTCTCCCAGGATGTAATATAGGACTTATTTGAACAATTTTGCTGTTCCTAAATTGAAATAGAAAAAAATAACAGTGTTTGTCCTGATAAACCATATCTTAATTGACCCTGAGGAAGATGGTTTCCCTAAAACAAACCTGAGTTCTGTTATTAAAGGAAAAGGAATTGTTAATGGAAATTGGAAGGACTTTTCATTTTGTTCCAGCAGAGTTCTTAATTTTGCAGGCAAAAATAGGAGCAATTTTTCATCTGTCAATAGCACTTCTCTGCATTCTGGCTGAATCTGGAAGTAATGGCCTTCTGCATCATCTTGTTTACTGCTCCTGGTTGAAAAATGTTACAAATTCAGTATCAGATTAGACAGACATATTTGTTTATAAAACCTATGAGGCTGATGGGATACCAGTTTTCCAAGTGGTTTATAAATAGCAGTATTTTAGGCTGGGGTAGAGGCGTGAATGGGGAAGCTTCAGAGGGAGAGAGCGTAGAGCTGTGACCCAGAGCTGCATTCATGCATGAAATGAGATCTTGCACAGTGGACGTTCTTATTTTGGCTAATGTAGCCCCAGGCAGAAAATTCTCTTACTGCATTCTTGAAAGAGTTTGTTTTCCCTTTCCTTTCTCTTTAACCTTGTACATTAATTATCGCTTTACAGTTTCCGAATGGTAAATTGGCCAACTTATAGACAGGAAAGTGCATATTCCTGTAGTTCAGAAGCAGTGAATGCATGCTTTTTCTGCCAGCATCACTGTACCCAGAATAGTTTCCTACCCTGGCTGCATTTTCCTCAAGAATTAGTGCACCTCCTAAATGTTGTCCTGTTTTTGAGGACAGGGTTGTGTATTGTGAGATGTTGGTCCGTTGAATTTTTTTGTTCGTATTTTCTTCACTTTTAGTTTATTAATAGCTTTGCTTTTTCTGATGGAAGTATAGGGAGATTCATCAGCACATGCAGATATTGCATGAAAAATGAAAATTAGTGGGAGCAAAAGGTACATTTAAATTGCCAGCTAAAATCATGTTCAGAAATTTACTACTCTTGGAAATATTACAGCTTCTATATAAAAGCAGGGAAAAAACCAAATGTCTTGGTACAAAGCCTCTGCAATAGTAAGTAAAATCAGTCAGTAATATCTGTTACTGCCAGGAATGCTTAGATTAGTTGAGTCCAGTTCGAGCACTGAACTGGGCAGCTTCATACAGTAAAACTCAAATAGGCATTGATTAATATACACTCTGAATTAACTCTTGATTCACAGTGTTCACTATTTAAAATACATAAACCAAAGACCATCTTAGAAAACAACATATTTCTGTATTCCTCTTAATATTATAAGAATCTTCAGATGCAAAATTGAACTCCTGTTCAGCCTTACCAGAATACAAGTTACATTTGGGTTTCAAAACAAGTTAAATGGGTTTTTCAATCCCAGGCTAGTTTTCAGTGGCCTGGAAACCATTAGTTATCTTCTGAGAAAGTAAACCAAGGATGAAAAGAAATTGCAGGTGATGTTCCATGCGAGTAACATCTAAGCTGCATTGGGTGGTTCTGGATTTTGCCTGCCTACTGGTGGTATGATGTTTGGGATATGAACTGTTCTTTTGAAAAGGGGGAAAAAAGAAGAAAAAAAATAGATTGGTTATTGGAAAGAGGCAGTAAAATAGTTAAGTCAGTGCCAAAGCTTTTGCCTGATTTTATTTTGAAACTCTGGGGTGGGAGGGGGTAGGAGTTTTAGTTTTCTATGTCAGTACAGTGATAGTAATGTTGCCAGTTGCTCTGAAGCTCTGCAAAAAGACATCTGATTTACTCTTTGAAGTACCTGGGGTTTGTGTTGCTCTTTGTAGTACTTGCATCTCCTGACAACTGACTATACTTGCCTCCTTTGGTCATGTTAACTGCTTCACATTGCAAGCGAAGTTCTCTACACTGCTGTTTTGATAGATGTTTACTAGGACTGGCTGTTAAATAGGTATTAATTTCTTATGTGATAAAATGGGGATTATTGCCTGTCTGAAGTCGTCTGTATTCACTGTGTATCACTATATTTCAACAAAATGTTTAACTTGAATTCCAGAAAATCATGCAGCACTTAATCTAATTCTCTTGTCCATGCACTTGAGTTATGTACTCTGGATATTTTTTTAGATTCTTTTCAAATAGAGGTAGTCACCATGCAAATTACTGAAATACAAAAGTGAATCTTGTACCTGTCTGCATTTTAGACCAGGAGAAAAATGATTAGTACTGCTTAGAAGTGCTAACAATTTCTATTTGTCTAAAATTAAGTCTTCTTTAAAAATTGAATTTTTGTTTGCAAAAAGCTGTTACAGATTTCAGACCTCCTTTAGACGACTCTTGCTGATTTCAAAATGAACTTTGGAAACAATTTCCACTTTATTTTTCACTCTTTTGTTAAGACATGAAGATTTTAATAGGAAAAAACTATGATCTTTACCTGCAACTAGCTCCAAGGAAGATACTAATTACAGTGTGTAGAAATACTTCTTTGCACTGTATATCTGCTTTATTTAAGGTAGATCTGGTCACAGTGACAGCCTTGACAGCTGTTGTAATTGTTCTAGGGAAGCTGTGGGAGAAAATTTCCAATATCATCAGATAGACAAGAAGAAAGAAGTCTGCAAGAGGGAAGGAGATTGAGGAAATCTGATCAATCTGATTTGAAGATCCCCATTTTTTCGTTTTGGTCTCTTTTTCTGATACAAAATCTATCCAATAATTGTTTAGTTTGTGAGTAGATACCTCCTCAGGGTGGATTTTGGCATGATTTTCTTGCTGTATTATAAATACTGACATCACGTTAATCTATGCAAATCAGTGCTCAATCAATCTGAGCATCTGTGGTTGATTAAACAAAACATGTAGGTGTGAAAGCATTTGCATCTCACATGCTCTGCTGGATCTGGCAAAGGCTGAGGGGAGTGTAAAGGCACGGAGAGAGATTTGTCACTGCAATGCCTGCCTGGCAATTTGGGGTTCTAATTGTGACGGGTGCAGATACCTGCGTGGGCTGAGTCTTTGGAAAAAGTGGAGGTTGGAGAAGCTTAGCTTCAGCCCAGTTGCTTGAAGATGTGAATCCAGCTCAAACTCAAACCTGTTTCTGTGGCTGCAGTAGTGTTAAAGCTCAGATCCGAGGGGGTTACAGCTTGCAGGGATGTGCCGGGGGATCCTGCAGTCACACCTGTAGCCATCCCTGCAGATACCAAGTTGCCAGAGGTAGCTGACCACCAGAGACGTCTTGGGATGGCCATGCTCCTGCAGCTCGTGGATAGTGAAGTGGGCAGCACTTGAGAGGATCTGAGCAAGGGGGTGAATGGGAAGTGCCTTAAGGTGGTCTCTAAGAGACAGAAAGCACAGGGTAGCTGGACCCTGCCAGTCCCTCAGGCTTTTATATCATCCACAAGTGGCTGCTCTTACCATTGCTTTTCCTCAAGTTTGTTTATGCTCTGCTTCTGTCCCTTCTATGTCTGGGCCTGACCACCGAGAACAAGAGTAATGAATAATAGAGGAAATAGGTTGTGTTGGGTGAGGAGAGTAGGGGAAGAAGTGGACTTGCTAATAACTGATCAGACATAATCATAGTTTGGCTTTTGTTCACTACACAGTGGTAACACTGCTCATACAAGGATGAGGAGAACCAAATTAGTCTGTGTCAGTGAACAGTTGAGCAACAGAGCCCCTGGGTCACTGCCTGGGAGATCCTCAGTGTCCGCTCTGCTGGGCAGGGAGCTTACACGAGAGCAGATCCCACGGGGACAGTGATGATCAGCTGGGTTACGACTTGCTGCCCAACCACCTGCCTGTTGGTGGAAGCACTTCCATCTGTATGATGAGAAATCACTGAGGAATAATTCACAGTATTCCGTTGACTCTACAGTGAAGAAATGTTCCTTAAAGCAAATACACAACTTAGTGAAATTGAGCAAAACAGTTATTTAAAGAAACACTGCCCTATGAAACTGAAAATTTCCCAATGCTGAGTCACAGAGATCTAAGGTAGCAGTTATAATGCATCTTCAGTTCAGGAGAGATGTCAGCTCTCTACAATAAGAGGATATTTAACTGAGGTTTACAGGTGTTGAGTTTGTCAGACTGAAGAACAGTTTAGAGTGAAGAATGAACTGTTTTCAGTCCACTGAGGAAAGCCAGTGTTGTGTAGTGGGGCTGGCAGATGGAGATCTGGTGATCTCTAGAGCAGTGATGCTCACCTCGATATGGTGTGCTGCTTTCTAATCATTTGGTACTTTCATAAGAAATTTGTTTCCAAAATTAAAAGTCTATTTGAGCTACAATTCCTTTTAAAATAGAAACACCCTCCCTTCCCCCCCCCCCCCCCCCAGTAAGAGCAGGTAAATATAATTCAGTTGAGTGATTGCGTGCAGAAGTGCCATCTTCCTTCAAAACCTACAATGGCAATATAAAATTTTAGTGTCAAAATCACATATTGTGCAAGAAGTGCAAGTAAATCACTTATTGTATAAGAGTTGAAATAGCCTTACTTAAAATGGGTTATTGGCTTTGAACTCTGGACTTTGGACAAGAAGGATATGCATTTCTGTCCTCTTGACTTTCTGTGGATGATGACCTTGAAGTTGCTTATGCAAGGATGTTCCTAACTTTCTGATTTTGATCTTGTCTTATGGTATTTGTTTCTTTTCTATTGGAAAGCCTGTCTGCTAGCATCCTGGGATTTCATGAAGATTTCAACTCTTGGGTTTGAAGAATGCATTCCTAACATTCCTGAAAAATGCTTAGAAGCTGTAAGTGCTCAGAAATTAGAATGAAATAAAATGTTCAAGTCCATTATTTATTAAAAGAAATGTCTGGTTTTATGTCAAATGTGAAATTTCGTGGAATCTGACTCATATTCTGGAGTATTTGTTGTTGGCAGTACTTCAGTGAGTAGAACATATGGACACTGCTACCATGAGCTTGCCCAGCATTAATGTCTCGGCAGCAAATACCTTTTGTGTAGCTGGTCTTTGGGTCAGGTTGAAGTATCAATTTCTTTGCTGTAACAGTCAGAGTGCCAGCTGGGCTGATGGCTTTGTAGTGTGGACACTTGTACAATACACAGAGAGGTGAGATCTCATGCAGGCTGTTCAAAAGCTATCCACTTGCAACAATTTTAACATTGTTAAAGCCAATGCTGATACAAGATATATTCAGCTTTTCACTTCTGCCTCTTAATTCTTATGAACACTCAGATCTCTCTGTTTTATCACTTTTTTTTTTTACAGCTTTATGGCCAAACATTTTCTTTGGCTAAGTGCAGAATAATTAAGGTCTGTCCATCATTTATTTAACTTCAGTGTTATTGTTCCGTAAACAAGTTTCTCCACATTTCCTTATGGTGGCAGGTACCGACTGTCCCTGGCCACTGTACAGCTGCAGAGTTGCCAGGGAGAACAAATAGGCCAATGTCTCCACGGCTGGCTGGTTAACATTCCTGTTACAGGGTCACTTGTACTATTCTTTCCTCAATTTCCTTATTCTCCTGAGACTGTTGTTCTGAAACTATCATTTAATCTATAATGGAGAGATTATAAGAACCCAGAATCACAGCTGGTATGAATACTGTCAATTTGGGATGGTTGATGGAAGTTTCATGTTGTCAGTCAAACCACTTGCACCCTTTTCTTCTTCTTGTTTGTGACCAGGAGAGTTGCATATGTGTACATATGTATTATATTCCCCCCTCTTTGCCCATATGTAGTGAACAATACCATTTTGTTTAATCGTATTGTTCTGCATTATTCACCCATTACTTAACCACTCTTTCATAAAGAGGTGATGGCTTTTTGTCCTTCTCTTCCTTGTATAGCAAGCTCTGCCTTAATTTGCAAAAATGACATGAGTGAGAATGTCATAATGTGCCTTTCTGATGCCTCTCCCAACGCCTCTGCTGAACCTTACTGACAGATATACAGTGTAAGCTCTGCTTCTTCATTTAGTATGGATCATGTTGGCAGAGAGATCAAAGAGGAGGAATCTTGGGAGATGCCAAACAATTTTTAACTGGCTTCTTACAAAAGCCAAGGGTGTTATTTATTATATATACATAAGAATAAAAATACTTTTTGTTCCACCTTTCATCAGCTCCTTCAGTCCTTCTGTGTAACTGCAGAAAATTCTTGAGTTTACAGGGTTGCCATGAACCATGTTTTTAATATCTTTCAATATATATTTTATTAAACATTATTCTTTCTTTTATTTCCTTAGTTGAGCAAATACTTCGTCATCCCATCCTCGTCCCTCTGCCAAAAACCTTTATAGCAGTTCCCACTGGTGACAGCCAGCTTGATCAATCATCGACTGACCTGCTGAACTCTGCTAACAAGGCATTTATAACTACACCATACTTTTTTCTTTTTTTTTTTTGTAATTTTATGGCTTGTCTCAAGCAATATTTGCCTTGCTTTGCACAAGCTCCAGAGGATAATTTTCAGAAATCTATTTGGTTTTGAGTTTTTGGCTAGCGTTTAGAAATATGTTAAGGTATGCAAAATTATGTCTTCTATTTGTAGTCCTCTGCTGCATCTGTTTGTATACAGGGTGGCTCATGTCAGGACACTTGATCAGAATGGGCAAGTATTGGTCAAACAATGCCCAGGTAAAAGCTGAAGGGATGCCCAGGTGTTTTCCACTAAGAGATCAACTTTGTTATCTTTTGTTCTTGTTTGTTTTCTACTAGAAAACAAATTTTCAGTGGCTATGAATATTGGCTGTGCCATTTTCCTTTTTTTTGGTCTATGTTTTTAGTCAGAGGAAAACAGAACTTGGTACGTGAACTCCTACCAATTCCTGACATCCAGTGTATACTCTTCTTCCCTAATTTTGCCTTAAGAGTTATTAAGATGCCAGATTTTCTTCAATCTCCAGTAAAATATGCAATCTTAGCTTGTCTAGCAAAGCTATTATTGTGACCTCAACCAAACCTATATGTTACTTTCAGTGCATTTTTGATTTAGAGTTCAATATGTCATTGATTTAGAGTATGTTATTTTCCAGAGAACAAAATGTCATTTGTTATTGCCTTGCTGTGTGTTTATTTTCTAGGCTGATCCAGATTCTGTTTTTTATTTACAGAAGTAACTGAGGAGTATTGATTCTTGTCTGTGTTGGCATGACAGATCAACCTCTTGGAAATATCACTGAAGTAAGAAATTAAATCCAAGTAGTTAGATTTTTACTCTCTTCATCCTCCACTGAGTACTTTAAAAGCCCAGACTTTTTATATAAGCAGCTGAGGGGAGGCAGAGTCACTGTTGAGTGCATTGTTGTTCCCCTGTAGCTTCCAGATGGTGAGGAAAGTCCCAGGAAAAATGTAGGACCAGCATGTTCTGTCAAAGTCAAGCTTGTGTCTAGACAGGGAAGCTTATGTAAGGCAGCAGGAGAGGAAGGGGGCCTTGTGTAACTGCTGTCCCTGGCAAATAAACAATCGGTACAGTACCTGTCATGATTTGGCCCATAGAGGCTAACAGCAAAATGCACTTTTTGTGTCTTTTAACTTAGCTCACTCCTCTGACTTGCAGCTCGAGGCCGTTCTCTTGCCCCGTTTTTTTTTTCAAATGCATGTCTATCTTCCAGTTATTACTATTTTATTAAAGTCCTTACTCTTCCTGCTTAAGCTGAACCACTTTTTGTAAGAACCCATATACACCTGCTCAGCTAATTTAAGACAGATATAGCAAGTTACCAATTTTATATGGCCTTGAGAGGTTGTTGATGGCATTTGGCAAACAATGCAGACAATATGCAAATCACCAAAGGCAGCACAGAGTCTTGTTCATAAAGGTAAATTCTGTTGTAAGATAGCTTTCTAGTTTGACTTTGAAAAAGTATGATAGTATAATATTAAGCTCTTGGTGTTCTCTTAAATGTACTTCAGGCAGCATACCTCAGTACCTTATGGGGATCTCTGGCACCCCTCTAGTGCTCAACTTAATCTGCATCTGCATTTTGTTTTGATTTTCCCCTGGCTGAATGCAGATCTCTACTGGTGAGTGCTTTGTGTTTTACTCACCCTTTGCAATAATTTTGTCTTGATTTTGGAGCTATTGTCATAGGTGCTCTATGTGTTTATTTCTGCTATAAAAATGTGACTAGCAAGGGGAAATGTTTTTTTCCTTTTGATTTGGATGCAACCTCTTCTACACTCCATGTTCTGGCTTAACTTGTTTTGTCAGATGTTGCCCTTAGCTTTGCTCTTTTCTATACATAAAATTTTCTCAATGCAGTTTGTTGGTGCTTTGTCCTCAGGCAGACTAATTTCTTGGAGGTAGGGTCAAGAGTCAAGAGCCCAGCTCCTTCTGTTCACGCAGGCTTGTATCACAGCCACCTTGCAGTGGGAGCACAGGCTAAGTAACTTGAGGGTCTGTGGTCCTTCAAAGCCTTCTCACAATCTTGACTTCCTACTTTGAATGCCCAGAATCACAGGCAGGTTTTTTCTGCAAAAGCATCTTTGGGAAGTCAGCTTATGGAGGCACAGGCAGTGCTAGGACATGTGTGGTTGTATCTAATGTTAGAGAGAAAGTAGTGACTGGAGTTTGGCTTTTTAGTGGTGTTGTCTGCACCTGTGAGAGAGTCATTCAGGAATGTTTGAATCAGATTTCCAAACCTTAAAGTAGGTTTGAGTGATACTTTTCCCTTAGATAATATGACTTTTTTTCTTTCCTCTTTGAATGTAGCTTTAGTCCCTCCATTATTTTTCCCTACTAGAGCATGTCATGTAGTTAATCTCTTCCATTTTGTGAACTATTTTATACAGTTTTGTGGCCTTTCTGACACCTGGCTTTTTTTTCCTAGACAGACTATATATTTAGTGCCACTGCCTTTTATGACAAACTCAAGGAAAATATAAGAAAAATTCCTTTCTGAAGCTCTGGAAGAAAAGAAAATCAGTTCTTTTTCCTTGTGAAAAGGAATTCGTACTTTTTTTTTTTTCATTCTCTATTACTCACCTAAAATAGTTCACAATTTTTGGAACTTCATTTAAAATAAAGTTGCAGATATCTCTGTGAAGAGTAAAAATACTATCTTGATCAGAGAAGGATACTAACAGTGCCAAGACTCGCCCATGACTCTACAGGATGAAGTTACCCTGTTGAGGTATTTATTGCCCTTGTGAGGGAATCAACACACTTTTTCACCTGTATATTCTGGGAATGGGAGCATGCAAGTTAGAAAAGAAAATGTTAACCCATCTTATATCTCTGAGCTTCAGATCAATACTTGAGCATTTGTGTGGAGCAGAGCTGCTCCCTTTGCCAATTCAGGTGGGGAAATTATGATTATGATATATGCCCAGGAACCCACATATTTCTTTCCTTCACTGAGGTCTAAGAGCAAATTAACTGCAAAAGGTTATGCCAGTGTTTCCTGCTCTAGTAATACCCCCCTCCTCTGGGAGGATTAGAGGGCTGTGCCAGCCGTAGGGAAGGGAAGGAATAGTGATGACTTGGCGTATTGTCTCAAATTAATTTAATGTGTATTCAGACACTGATGTATGTACTGAGTCAGATTGATGGCTGTCATGCACATCTAGCAGTTTAGTTTGGAGAGGGGCAGGGGTTTACTAGGAATAACCCTGGCTTAAGGAGGGAAGAATCTAAGGAACATACTACCTCATGCACTTTTTTATTTCAGTGGGTTTGCTTTTTGAGTAGTACTCTTCTTCCTTTGATCACGTCCTTGAGCACCTTCCCCTTGTACACGCCTCTCTGCCCCACTGCCTTCCAAATAGTTCCTGTGACAGCAGATACTCAGACTGAAAATGTTTGCCATAATTCATAAGTCAAAGTACTTTAAATCCCAGAATAGAGGAGACTGCATGCAGACTTCATTACACAGTATTCATAACATAAACAAGCTTGCAATTATGTCATAGCAACAAGCACTGTGCTTACATGAAAGTTTGATTCAGGTCTCCAAGAGTGGAAGACCTTTGCATCCAAAATATCACAGCGACCTACTTCTCTGAAAGTGTGCCCTACATAATTTCAGAAATTAGATATGACACCAATATAGTAGGCCACATGGTGCCTTTTGCTGGTGTAGGGTGAACAGTGGGATATTCTTGGGGCCACACAAATGTCTGTCCACTGACTAGGTGAAGTCAGCTCATTATTAGTTGGTGTGAGGTGTAACATTTGTTTTCCTGATGTTGTGAAGGCAACAAACTGAAACTGCCAGTTGTTTTAAAAAGGCCTTTGCTAATAGTATGGGCATGATCCTAAAAAGTTTTAACCTTTTTTTTTTTTTTTTGACCAGTGCTGCCTGCCTTCAGTTGTTGCTGAGAACCCTAGAGGCTGCACCTGAAATTATTAAAAAAACTCAGCACCTACCTCTCAGTAATTCATAAAGAAAGATGAATTTCCCAGGAGCACTTAGACATGTTTAACTGATCTGATCCTGAGCTTCCAGAGCAGGATTATTTATTTTTCTGGTGGTGCTTCCCCAGACTGGCTGCAGAAGTTGTTAGATGTGTGTGATGTGTGTTGCTGGTGCTGTGTTGGGGCCTCTACCATGGTGTCCCATCTCTTATGGGGATGCAGCAGCCAAGGACAACAGCACGGACCATTCCTGAGGGGATGGGAAGGGGAGGCGAGAGGAGCAGGCAGAGGTAACGGCAAACTGTGAACCTTGCTTCTTGTTGGCAGTGGAGTCATCATCCAGCAGCTATCTGTGAATTTCAGTTCCAGGACAAGATGGTGCCTTATTCAGAAATCAGCTGGTTTTGTGGTCTGCACTTCTTTAACATCTGGTCCTTGCCAGAGTGCTGGATGGATTTTGTCTATGACAGTTATAAGCAGCACGTCATTTCTCACTCTGTTGTAACTTGTTGAATTGCTGTGCAGTAATGTTCCTCCCTGGCATGGCACCCACTTGTTATTTATTTATTTGCATATATGCATCCTTGTAGAAATTGCAAGTGAAAAATAAAAAAATTACTGAAAGATCTAATTTCAGCCCTTTCTCCATAGTTTCTGTATGCTTCTCCTCTTAGTGAAAAGATAAAATTCTTTGATGAAATTTCTTTTTTCCTTTATCTTTTTTTTAAAATAATACCTTTGGAGTCTGTGCAAAATAAGCTTTTCTGCAGTGCTGTCTCTGACAACAATGTCGTTTTCCTGAGGACTGCCCACATTTTAGGTGTCTGCTGCATAGGTTTTCTGTGTAATAACCCTTGTGCCAACCTGCAGACCTCAGCTGAAATAAATACCCATCTAACAAAGTTCGGGCTGAGGAGAAGCAGCAGTTCTGCTTCGGGTACACTGAGGCAGTTCAGGTGGCACCACTTGACCTGTACACAGGACAAGGCTTTAACAAGCAAAGCACAATGCATGGACCATAAAGCATGCAATGGGGGGGGTCTAGAGTTGCTCCCAAAGAGGGGCTGTGCCGACATGGCAGGCTTCTTCTTCAGACTCCACTTCTGCCAGCCTGTGCAAGCGTTGCGGGTGGTTATCGCTCCAGACAAGTTGGCATCCCTTACAGCCTGGTGTGTGTGTTTATTAGGTGGCATCCATGGGGATAATCTCATTTTGGCTTTTAACCATAAGGTAAATGTTTGGTGACCTTCGGGCAATCTGTGCACGTATAACGCCGTGTGCTGTCAGCTACTTGATACTGGCGGTGATAGTGTTTCTGGCAGAGCCCCCTAGGTGGGAGCCCTCTTTGTTTGGGGGCCACCGTGTTTGCAGACAGACAGGAGTATCTTTGCCTGCTGCCAGCACAGGAGGCACCTGCTGATCGGAAACTTCTTTTATCACAATGTTTAATTTGCTGTCTCACAGCTTTTGGAAAGAGAAGCCTTTCATCTCTCGAATTTGGAAAGGAGTGATATGATTATATTAAGCAGATGATGCCTATCTGCAACTGAAAAGGGGGTTTGTTTGGTTTGGTTTGGTGTTGTTTTTTTGGGTTTTTTTAAGATGGCAGTTACAGTAAAGTGCAGTGCAAGCAGCTCAGCTGCAGACATGAGATGAGTCAGATGTGGATAATTGCACTCCTGTGGAGAGTACCTGGGCTGTCCTGAAGGTTCCCTCTCCAGAGCTGTCTGGTCTTGCTCCTTGCTTCTCTCTAGACCAGAGAGAGAGGCTGCATAAGTGGAGTGTAGCTGTCCTGAGTAGTAATGTAGGGTAGATTGGTTTGGGTTGTTTTTTTTTAGGTAAAGCTGCTATTTGCCCTGATGGAGCTCACTCAGGCTTGAAACCAGCATAAACACTGTGGGACAATTAGCACCTAAGATGTTCCTACTTCAGTGTTCAACCAGAATCTGTGCTGATTGTGATTGCCACTGAATGTCTGCTTTGCATAAAACTTGAGCCCCTGCACTGATCTGACATAGAGTTTTATTAGATTTTATGGGAGGGTGGCATGCCTATACCATTTTGGAAATATTGTGGTCCTCTTAGACTTGTTATGTCATAGAATACATGCCCTAAAACTAGTGCCAGAACACTGAACTCTCCTTGAAGAATGTTTTAGGGATGGACACATAATTTGAGCTGATAACCATGGATGGTTGTGATGATTAAAATATCCCTGAAGGTTAGAATCTGTCTTATTGATTATACTGGGCAGTGTTTCTGGGTGGTGATGCCAGTTTGAATGGTGTTTGGACACAAATGAGTCTTCTCTTAACGTTTTATAAGCAGAGCTGTTTTGAAAACTAGTGGCTATGTGAGTTGTTGGGTTTTGTTTTTGTTTTTCTTTGATAGGAGTTTGTTTTCTCTGTGCTTTGCATCGTATCTGGAATTCAAACTAGAACAGGAGCATAATAAAAGTCGTACTCGGTCAATGACTTTCAAGCAAAGAAGGAAAAACTGCTGAATTTTGTGTGTGGTGGGTTTTCTTGGATTTTTGGGGTTCTTTTAACCTGAAACACCAACTTCTCTTATCTGTTTCCCTTCTCTGATTCAGGGAGGGAGTACTTCACTCTCAAGCACAAATACATATACCCACAGTCCCCCAGGTCTTAAAGGTTTTTCGCCAATTCCATTTTCTCTTCGCTGTTGCCTGAGGAAATGAAGTGGTTTGGCTGGCTCAACCGTTCCTTGTTTTTAGTATTTCCACAGCTGCTGGCCAACTACGTCAGGTTTTTAAGGTTAATTTGACTTCACTCTTCAAGACAACTGGCAGGAATGTGGGAAGAGTGTGGGATGTGGCAAGCAAGTCTGCCAGCTTTCTTAAGGCTGCAATAACAAAACCCAGTGTAATCTTGAAGGTCATATTGCAGCCTTTCCTCTGCTGTGGTCCAGGAAGGTTTTGGGGGCCTAAGGGAGTAAAATGTCTCACAGAGATTTGTATTAATTAATGAGAAGAACACTGTTTTGAAGAAATCAGTTTTATTTTATTGTTGCTCTACATTTATGAGTTTGGTTAATACGGTATTATCATATCAATAATGTATAGTTGTAGCACTCTGTTTATGACCACCTGTGCACATTGGTCTGTAAATAATAAAGGGAGAGAATAAAGGGAGAGAAGCTCTCAGACATGCAGTAGGAGAATGCTGTTCATTAAGAAATCATTGGGGACAAGTAGCTTAATGCTTCCAACTAGCCAAGGCATTTGAATAGACACAGTGAGATATATAATGAAGATTAAGCGGTTTAATATTAATTAAACTGAAAGTAACAGTTATATATGATAGAAGAGAATGGTTTTGGTGCTCTTTGTCCGTGGAGAAGCCATTATATCAACTTCACAGAATTTAGAGCCTGAAGGACTTCATTAGATTGGCTAATTTGAGGATGTAAAAGGCTTTGGAATTCCGTGTATACACTCTTCATAATATTGACCACAGGAGTGTTATTTGGATTAAATTGTTGCATGCCACATTCAGAAAATAAGTCAGAACAGAGATTGCATCCCATCTGTATTAGCTGATATATGGGCTTGAACCCAGTGATTCACAGACTGTGTTAAAAAAAGAAGCAAAAGTGTCATTAGACCACTGCAGGAAAAATCCTTTAGGGTTCCAGATCTGGGGAGATACTGTCAACATAACCAGGTAGAGCCATAACACTCACCAGGTTAAGCACTGCCAAAGTAAAATTATCTATGTTACCATAGAATATCGTTCCATCCTGCCTAATGACTCTTGCTGTGGCATAGCACTTTGGAGGACTGCTCCAGTTTGCAGAAGAAAATAAAACTGGGATGCACAGCAGGGGAGAATCTCCTGCCTGGTGACTGAAGTTCTGAATTGTGGTTGTCATTGTTGCCTTCTGCAGAATGGTAAGTATTAGTAGCAGCTGAGTGTGGTACTATTAATTATTTGTCTTTGGTTTAATATAATAAGAGATTGAATAAGGGGGATTCATGGGTTCAGGGGGTTGAGCTGATCGCTGTAATTATTCAGCATGGCCTTCCCTGTTAAGATTTGGGCATTTAGTTTTTCCTATAAGTTTGTCCAAAACCTATTTTTTAGAGAGAAATATAGTCTTCAAGACTCCATGTGATGGTGAGTACCACCTGGCAACCTTTTCCAGGGTTTAATTACCCACCCTACTAGAAAATTCATCCTTAAGTCATGGTAATTTATTTATTCTAGGTAATAAAGCCATTGGGGCTGTCTGTCCTTTTAGTAAGTGTTTTTACAGGGCCTAGCTCAAAAGGATCTCTGACTCCTGATGGGAGCCTTGGTGCCACCAGAATGTGCAAATAGCTTGTTAACTGGGAAAAAGCAGACTGTATTTCTCTTCACTCAGGTAGTCTTAAAGAATATAAGATTAAGGAGTTAGGTTCCTTGATGCAGTGATTTCTTTTTCTTCCCTTGTATTTCCCTCCCCTTATCTTATAGGCTATATAGAGATCTTTTCAGTAAGGGATTGAGCATTGTTTTCATTTCTGCTGTTTTCTGGGGCTGGCACTAAAAATGTTCCCCATTTTCAATTTGTCAACTGCATTGACAAATTACCCTTTGGCAAAGAATACAGCACGGTAATTTTGTAGTATAACTCTTCTATCAGTCTGGCTTCCTTATTTCTGCCAAGGGTATTGCTGGAAAACTCAGAGATACAACTATGTACTTTTGTAAATATGCGAATAGGAATGTTGATCCTTGCATTAAAAAAGTGTTTTAGAATAAATTCTCTGGTTAGGCAAAGGAATAGTTAAAGTCTGGAGGAAGTATGCAGCATGACTGCATGTTTGTCTGATTTAGGGCTGCTGAAATATTATCTCATATAGGTTGGGACTAAAAAGGTGTTAGGCTTTTTGAATCAGCTGCCAGCAGCTCCAACAGGCTCTTGGAAAGCCAAGGATTAGTCAGATGGAGGAATGTCTTGGCCAAAACACTCTTTTCTCTGGCTAAACCCACTCCCTTGGCAGTGTCACATTGTATTCTTATAAAAGCTGCTGTGGAAGCTTGAGGCCAATGCAAGATTTCATTATGAGTATTGGATCCTCCTGGGACCAGTAAATGTAGATGGAGAGCTCCTTTCTACTCTGGAATGTAACGGTGAATGTGGGCCATTTCTAGGACATTTTGTTTGTTTTATGAACCTGCTTCTCCAGATCCCCCCTTTGTTTATCCAATCAGTATAAATGACTTCTTGACAAGGTTCCCAATTCTTGACAAGGTAAGTGGTTTTGTCTGTCATGCATTAAAGCAAAGGACTGATGGCTCCAAACAATAGACATGTTGTTCCCATCTCAAGATGTCAAGTGCAAGCGTCTTTCAACTGTGATTACTGGCACTCCCTCTTTGGTTCCATCTGAGATCTCTTAATCTTTCCTACAGTTGGGAGGACAGCTCACAACAAAACATTACCTAGCAACAAAAATGCCACAGGTTGGTTCAGGGAAAGCAACAGAAGAGTTGTTATTAATCATGCTGAAATGATGCATTGTGGTTTAAAAAATTGGAAAGGAAAGGCCAGATTAAATATTGACATGTAGATATTCCAACTGTGTTAACTTTCACTTTGGCTGACATGAAAATGTATGTTCAGTGAAAATGGGAAATAAAAACACTTGTCTGTGTTTTCCTGGATATCCCAAAGTGAAATAGAAAAACCAAAACCCAGTGATCTGTTATTTGGGGATGTTGCCTTCCAAATCTGAGAGGCTGAAGAGACTTCAGTTCTGGTCATAAGGGCTACTGGAATTTGAGTGTAAAATAAAAATATCATAGTAGGGAAAGACCTGAGCGTTACTAGCAGCCTACAATGTGTTATATTTAAAGAGTAAATTTTTGGTGCATTTCCATCAGATGAAAGCCTGACTTTGTTTTAGCCATATCCATTCAATGGCAATAACTTCACAAGGCTAAGTGAGACCTTAATCTAACAGATCTCTTTGATCCTCTTGTCATAGGCCGAGTTCCACTAAAGATTCTAGAGAAGGGATGGTATCTGAGCTGCTACTGAAAATATAAATGTAAAATATAGTCTATAACCTTATGGGAAAGAAATATGATTAGAAATGAGGGAGGTACTGTTGTATGGGGAGGTGTTTTGATGTTAAACTGTACTGTTCTGGAACAGTTGGGGAACTTTCCACTTGGTGCTTTCTCTAGAGGTGGTAATTTGGAAGCGATCCGTGCACTGAGACGTGGGTAGTGTGAGCAAACAGTGTCACGAGTGGGCACGGGTGGGTGGTTGAAATCGTAATTCACATTTTTTCTTCAGATGATCTTCACTCAGCTGAAATGGTGCCAAATCAGTCGGTCTGGTTTTGCTGAAGCCATTATTTTCCTGGTGGCAACTTTTCACTGTGACCATTATTTGCTACATGTGTTACCTTCAGGCGATGAGCAAGGAAGAGCACACAGATCTGTGGAAGGACGAGATGAATTGGAGAAAGGGCTAAAATAATATTAATTTCTATCACACCTTCTAAGTTAATTGATTAGCACAAGGATAATTAGTTCAAGGTATAGCTGTCAGCGTCCCTTTGAAAATTAGAGCTCCATGTTGACAAAAAAATTACTGTGTGTTTTTTTACTGCTTTCAGTAAACAAATGTCTTGTATTCATCAGCCTAAGAAACAACTTCAGAAACAACTGCTTCCAATGAATTAACTTGTTCACCTTCTGGTGAGAGCCTGGTTTTACAGTCTGTACGTGCAAACTGGAAGACTTTAAGCAGAACAAAAAGAAAAATTATTCCCTGGAGACTTAAGATTGTTGCGTGATGATATAAACTTGTGTTAAGTTTTGAAGTGATGCACACAATGTTCTTGTCAGAGTTTTTTTTAAGCTGTTGCTGTATCCTTGCAAGTAGTTGAAAAATGTCTTTCCTCTGGTAATAGTCATAGTTTGTTGGTAATGGCTTGTCAGAAACACTGTTGGTTCATAAAGATTAGCTATGTCAAAATGTCTGCAATACTTTTTCTTGCTTGTCTGCTACCCAGAGGGTACAACAAAGGAACACAAAACAGGGGATGGCAGTACATGGCGAGGAAGCAATCAAGGCATTTTCTTCAAAAAGTAATAAATGATAATTCTGAAAGTCCTGGACATCTACATGGTAGAGCCGTGTGAAGGAGCCTTCTCAAAATCAGAATCTTGCTCCTCATTGAGGGGCATCCCAGAGAAACCAACTCACTAGTTTGTCATCAAGGATATGTGGTGATAGATCAGGCAGTAGGATATTTAAGAAGGGTAGAAAACCAGTTTGCTTGCTTTCACAAAACCTCAGCATTAAACAAAACTTGTGGCTTTATGTAAAGGAAGTAATTAGGAGATATCTTGTGTTTGGTATTTGAAATTGCACAAAGTTAGTTAACAAATTAAGAAACAATTTGAATATTGGACTTTTTGTGCTATCATCAGTGGGAATTGAATTATGTCTTGATGCTCTGAAAGACAACAGGTCAATCTCAAAACAAGTTTTATCATGGATCTCTGGACTGTTATGTAGTCTGACCTGCTGGTGCAAAGTTGCTGTTGAAGATGGAGTGAGAAGCTAAGCTGTACAGGAGTGTGAACCATAGAGCAGGTGAGGTGTAAGCTTGCTGAGAAACACAGTTTAGAGCTAATTCAATCTTGTCACAAATTTCTGCCACACTTGATAAATAATATTTTTAGGGAAATATTTCAATTTTTAAGTTGTTGAAACATTTCATTTCGGAATTTTTTAAGTTTAAATTTCACATATTTTTAGAAGACAACATATGTTGAAAACGATTAAAATACTAAATAAAAAAAGAGCTTTTTTGTTGTTGGTTATTCACTTAATCATTATCCTCAACTGAATTTCTGTTTGAGCTGAAGGGAGCTGAATATTTTCTGTAGTCCTGTGGTTATGATGCACAATTAGGACATGGTGAATAAGAGATATTTCAATTACACAGAAGCTTTTTTGCTCTCGGGAAAGATCCATCCACCTGGATTTTCAGTGATTGCAATTCAGGAAAGCCATGTTAGAGGCTCTTTTATTTCCTCCCCTTTTATCTTCTTCCTGCATTGCTACTGTAACAGGTTGGGGGAGGAAGGAGGTTTGGCAGCAAGTAAGAGTACTTGTCACCACTTGAGGGAATTTGGGAGAATTTCTTCAGCAGATTGGAGGGAACAGTGTAAAGGTCACATCAGCCTAGAGGTATGTGTGAGCTTTGCTGAGTGACTTTAGTGGTAGATGCCCTTAGTACACCCTGTTGTCAAAATCCTCGAGTCTTTTTTTTTTTTTTTAACTAAATTCTCCTTGTGCCCCCGTTGTATCCAGCAGACCTCCCTTTTCAGTTATCAAAACCTTTGCTCGGGAGTGACAAAGTGGCCCCACCCCTCTCTCCAACTGCTCCAGTGATCGCAGAGGACATGATCATGGCTTCCACCCACAAAGTGCCACATACTTTCTGTCACAGAGAGTTTGGCATAGCCACCAATCTGCCCTGCTCTCTTTCCTCTCGTTGGCAGAACACCCCGAGGGCAACATTTTGTCTCAAACTTGGCCTGTTCCAGTGCAGACTGTTAGCTCTCCTCAGAGCTGGTTTGTGGCGGGGACACTAATTTTTCCATCTCTTCCACCGTGCTTTTTTTTAAGTGATACAAAGCTGCTGTCGTTTTATTGAAAAATAAAATCAGAAGCACTCATAGAAACATGTTCTTCTTGACATATATGAAAATTTATTGAGCCTGCGCATCCTTGGGAAGGCCAAGTGTTGTGGCAGGAATCTTGTCTGAATTGTGTCTTCTTTTTATCTTGTCGTGGGACTTTGTCTCTAGGGTAGGAACTGAAAGTGGCTAAATCTCTGCTAAGAACCTCTCAAGGGAGCTTTCATACAGAAGGAGAGAATGAGGGACGCAAGGGCATAAAACTGAGGTATTATCAACCTGTCAGGGTACTGGCACTCAGAAGCAGCTGTCCTTGATTACTGTCTATCAGTGACATCATGACTTAAAATTGGACTTGCTGAAAATAATTCCAGTATTTTAAAGTGAAATTGTCCCTTAAAAAAGATGCTACCTGGAGGGACCTAGAGATGAGAACCTGTTTTGTTGGGTTTTTGGCAGCAAATAGAAGGAGGCGAGGACGTGTGTTAGCACTTTGGTATACAGTGCAATCTGGTAATGTCCAATACTTGGATGCCATTACTGTTCTGCAGCCGGCATATCCAGCCTTTCTCTAAACAGTCACATTTTTCTGCTACAAAATATTGAAAATTTATTTTAATGTGTCACCTGTCAAATCCATGCTGGTCTTTTTTTACCAGGGCATGGCCTCAGTTGAATATGCAATATGTGAACATATTCCTATCAGGAAAAGCAGTGTGCAGGGCACGTCTGTTACCTTTGTATTGTCAGCTCAGGTAGCTGAGGCTTGCTGGGCAGAGAGTCTTGGTCCCAGTAAAACCAAGCCTACAGATTTCTTTTTAGCTATGCTTTTCTTCATAGTGAGAGGAGACTTTTTTTCCTTCCAGGTTGGATTTGTGTTTCTGCCCATCCCTAGTGCTGAAAATGGGCTTCTTTCCTCATTCTTTGGCTTGTAGTCAGCTTGGGAATAGTCACCACATTCTTGCCAAAGAGAGTCACGTTCCTTTCTAGCTCTAACAAAGGTCTCTGGTTTATTCTCTGTCTCAGTTTTGTCAAATATCACTGGCATCTGGCACACGTGAGAGGAAGGCAGGCATGCCTCACTTTGGTCTGAGGATATTTACATAAGTTTCCTCAATTTCAGTTCTCCTCACCATTTGCCATAAAGAGCTGTCTGGAAGAAACCGTGATACCTTCTGCCTCTCCTCTTCATGCAGATTTTAGTCTTTCTTTACATAAAGTGTTCTTTTCATGGTAGTGATGAACCGGAAACAAATTCGTAATGTAATTGTGATGCCTGAGCAGTTTCTTCAGCAGAACCTACAAAAAACTTGTTTGAAATAAGTGTATGTAATAAAAGTGGATAAGTCTGTATTTTATCTGCCCTGGATTGGCTGAACCCCACGGGAGCTAGTATACTACTTTCATGTGGTAGACCATGTGTTTTAAATATTAAGTCTGGTGCAAGGAATGGTTACGGTGGAACCAAATGGAACAGCATGATTTGAAAGGATGACATGTCCTAAAGCACAAACAAATGAAGAGCTGGAGTGCAGTCTTTAGTGTGTGGATGCTGATCAGAAGTTGTAACAGATTTTAAACTGAAATACTCATCCATCTATATACAGCTATCAAATGTAAAAGAATGAACTCACACGTATCCTCACCTTCTTTGATGCTGTATGATTTAAAATATGTGCTGTCGTTCAAGAGATGAAAAGTGAGACAAGGGAAAAAAGTAGTTTTAATGCAAGAGATATGCTAGCAGTTTTCAAAGATTTTGATCAGTTTTAATACTGAGAAGATTGTTTTAAACACAGCTTTTGAACTGAAGAAAATGATCATATTTGATTTTAATCAACGTTCATGCTATTGTGCACAACAACTGAATAAAAATGAGTATTTTGAAAGGTTCAGTGCAGAAGTCTGTGTGGGCAGACCTGAACTGGGGAAGTACAAACTTGGTCAGACCAGGGAACTGGTCACAATGTGAGCATGGCTTGCAGCTGGGGCTGATAGACCCCCTTAGAGGACAGGGGTGTTCAACCTGAGTTCCATGCTCTCACAGTCTTTCCAAACTGGAAGAAGTTTGCATGCAACTGTCTTGGAGTGTGGTAGCTTCAAAAGTCTGATCGTACCCATTATGTTGAGAAACCTGCTTTAAAGAAGTTGATATGGATAGTATTTAGGTGGTTAGAATCTGCTCTTCTGTAGAGACCTCATGAAAAAGGAGGAAAATAGCAGTTTGTATTTATATTTGAGGCTTTTGCAGTTGAATAAAGGCAACATTAAGACTTTTAATATTTTTGTGTTTGCCAAAACCAAAATTTTGCCCTTGTCTCTGTGTCTAAGCAAATATGAGCCTACAATAAGCACTGTTGTATCCTCAGGATATTGTTTTCAAGTAGACTGTAAAGCTCAAAAGCAAGTGATCCAGAAACTGAAAATGTGGTATATTGGGCAAAGTTTGGGGGAATTAATTTTTTTAAGGCACAGATAGTCTAACTGATAGTGAAATAAGAAAATGATTAAGGCCAAGAATGAGTCACTTTGGGGAAATCTTGATTTGCAACCCTCTTCTCAGACCATAAGTCGGTGTCTTCCTTTGTCATGAGACCTTTCCCCTGCAACTCTTTGCCTATTTTGGAGCCACCATGTCATGGAGAATTCGTTTATGTTCCTGCAGGAATGTTCCACTTCTCTCTTGCTACTTTTTGCAGGCTTTCATGCTCCTGACTTACTTTAAACATCTCTTAAGTTCTAGAGCTCTGGCTGTGTTTGTGAAGCTCTGAGATGCACAGACGGATCCACACTTCTTGTTTATCTTTTCATTTTGACCTTTCACAATTTTTTTCTGCATGAGGGGAGAGCAAAGAGGGTGAAAAGACCACTCTGCCTGTTTGCTGGGCAGTATTTTGTGGAAAGTTTTGTTTTGATGGAGGTTTTCTTAATTTTTGACAGTTTGAGAGAAAAGCTGTCTGTGTTACTATGCAGTGCCTGCATAAAAAGCACTTGAAGATGACCACAGTATCGCAGTACTGAATGGAAGGTGGGTTTTATAGTACAATAAGGAGGGCAAAAATGTGTGCTGTGAGAGGAAGAGGGGATCTAATGCTACATAAATGGACCAGAGAAGATAACTGAGCAGACAAATGCCTGATCCTTCATACAGAAGATGAAATGACAAAGTGGAGGCAGCATTGAGTGTGGGGAGGAGTGTGAGGGGGAAGAAATGCTGCAGCATGAAGGCAACCTCACCTGGAGCCCCATGCTCTCTCCATCCTCAGTGTTAGCAGGTAAACTCATGCATATTCATAGTGATAGAAATAATAACAATAATGAAAATTGGTAGCAAAATCAAATTAACGTGGTCTCCTGCAGCAGAAATATTTACCCGATGTGTCCTGCCAGTTACAGAGATTGGCATTAAACCTAGACATTACCTCATCTTCCTGGGCAGACAGCCTATTTCTATGCTAAGCAAGTCTGCAGGAGTGAACAACTGAATACCTGCCTGATTAGCTGTGCAGCAGCAGATCCTGGTTAGAAGCGATTTCCCTTAGCACTTTCTCTCCCTTTTGCTTGCACGCTTGCTCTCTGCAAGGTTTGTCACCGTGCGTTATCAAGCTATGTTTTTCATCTTGAAGGGCACGTTGCAGGGGAGATCGGCCAGACAGGTGGGCTAGTATAAATGCTGAACCAAATCAGAAAGGTCAAGAAGAACAGAAGGAAAAAAGTGTGTATATATATGTGTGTATATGTCCCTCCCCGTCTCTGCATGTGTCGGTGCCAGCTAGGTGAAACTGGATTAATGAGGAAGGGAGAGATAAGTGCTAAGAGGATTGTACTATAAAAGGAGATTTTGGGGGTTTTGAGAACAGATGAGGGTTTCTTTATGAAAACTTTAATTGGCTACCTTAGATCATTTCTTTAGCTTTGTTCCTGGGTGGCAAATCATAAGTTTCCTGCTGGGCGTAAAATCATAGCATAATTATGATAGTTGGCCTGTGTAGTGTGTCTTCTATCACAGACTCTCAGCATGCTGTATATTCCTTAAAAAATTAAGCCTCATAATGTATTTCAGACAAGTAGTCTGACAAGTAGTAATAAAAATAGTAATGGGAAAAAAAACAAAGTGGAGCAAAAAAAAACTCCAGCAAAAATAACAGTTGCTTTTGTTACAACACCTTTAAAAGAGCATCATACTCTTGCATCCACCTGCTTGACTACTGTTACTCTTTTTTCCATAGCAAGGTTCAAGGAGTCTAGGGTACAATATCACTGTTACTGATTTGTTGAAGTCCTCACAGTAATGCCTTTGTGAATTCAAGTGCTGCAGATGTCTATAGGTCACCCCTCTACTTTGGTGTTGGCATGCCACTATTTTCCCATGTATGCATCTGTTTCCATTTCAAACCTGCACGAATCTGGACACTCCACAACCTTTGTCCTTTTTTTTTTCATTTGGCTCCATTGCTTACATGGAGAAAAGTCACAGTGAAATGAAGCCTCTTCTGCTTTGATGTTTATAAATCTGAAGTCACTCCACACAAGGGTAGTATTTATACAGTGGTTTTCTTATCTGTTTTGATCAGTGGATGTATTTCTAAATTTCAGTTTGCTCAGCTGTTGAAAATGATGATGAACTACCTCATGGAGAAAAAGTCTGAGCTAATTGGCCTCTTCTACCTTTTTTCTGTCCTGCCAAAACACATGTGGCTTCTACTGGACCTGCTCTACTGGGTGGCCAGTCTCTGGAAGTAACTTTTCTCCTTAGATTTACTGGTCCTAATTCCGAGAAAATGTATTTCAAAACATGTATGATTTTCCTGGAAATGGCGTGGGGTCTGAAGATGTACAGTCCAGCACCAGTAGACCTACATAATGGCTGAGTTATTTTCCAGAAGAGGAGTCTTCTGTTGGTAAACAGCAGCAAGTTGCTGTCTCCTGAGTATTTTAAAGGAGGAGAAAAACCTTTAAAAAATTTTTCCATATCCTTTAATGGCAATGATAAAGACATTGTAAGAAAACAGAAGTGGACACTGATTCTCCCTCTCTAATTTTTGGTACAGCTGAATGTTTTAATTTGTAAAGCTATCATTTTGGTGAAGTGGCAGTAAACATTTCTGTCAGAAATGTCAAAGGAAGCTCACAAAGGAATAGGGAACCAGGTACTCAACCTTGCTTATGAGGATTTTGTCATTGTTTTAAAATTTCTTGAAACAGTAGCACCATCTTATAGTGAGAGTTTAAGAGGCATAAACGAGATGCCATCAGCAAAAAGGGGAGCAGTGTCCTGACATTCCTCAAGGGAACAGAAGGAGGTTATGGTCCTCTGGAGCAGAGAAGGAGAAAGATGTTTGCTTGATCTCGGTAACCTGTGTTCTGCATTTCACCAAAATATCTGAGGGAGTTCTCTGACCTAATTGGTTCTTTTTTTCCTCAGTAAAATAAAAGATAATAACATTTTATATTGCATTTCAAATATTTCATAGTCAAACAAAGGACACTCTCCTGTTGCTAGTGATTTGGCCTAGTTTGCTATAGGCAACCTGTTTCAGACAGGTTATTTAAGTGGTAAAAGATTCGCAAAGTCAGATCATCCTCTTTATGAAAGTACAGGTAGACTGCAAAGATATTTCTAGATGTTAATTTGTACCTAAATTATAAAAGTCATTGGGCTTCTTGATTTAAGGATTGAATCTTTCATAGTGTTGGGACCAACTAGTTTGTTGGAATATTGAGCTGCCTAAGTTATCAAAGTATACAAGCATTAGCTTGTTGGATAGGAAAAACGCTAGTACTCTAAACATGAGTTTGAAGGCGTCATCTCCATTCCCCTTGTGCCTGCAGGCAGGAATGACTAACAGAAGACAAAAACAGTAGCTTATTTCTGAAATAAAGTGGCATTTTCCATTCTGTCATCTGCAGATGAGAAGAATGGACGTTGAATTATAGCGCTGCTCTCTAAATCTTTCTCAAGGGAAAACAGAAGCAGAACATAATCTTCAATTTTTTCAGAATATTTCCTCACTTAAGGCAAAAGAAAAAACATCATTGCTTAAGATAGGACAGAAAATATTATGTTATTTCAATAGTTTTGTTCAGTGCCACCACAGCCTGGACTGCTTTTTGGCCAGTGACTGTCCAAGAGTGAACAAATTTTTTTTCAGTATGTTCCCAATTAAATTTTCCTTTTCAATTCCAGGACTCAGACAAAAAAAAGTGCAAGGCACTGGTTACAACACTTCTCTTTGGCAAGCACTTTTGCTTCTACTCAGAAAAAGAGACGTGTCTAGAAGTTGTCCTGTGGCTTATCTTTTGACCTGACAATTTACATCTCCATCTAAATTGGAGATGTAGCAGGTTGCCAATGGGATGGGATGGTAGATTCCGGAATCATTATCAGCAATCTCTCTCTGCATCAGTATGACAGAAAAGGGCTGGCACTATATACCTGTTGGCAAATGAAGTTACTTCCTCTTTAACATATATCCTTCATGGCCTTGAACTCCTAGATCCATTGAATGAATGGTGTGATCTTTGGATTAAGCAGATGTATCCTTTCACATGATGATTATAAACTCATGAGCCTCCACCCCCTCCCTGAACTGTAATCTCTCATTTTCTTGTCTTAACTTTCTCTTATTTTACCATTTCCCTACAAATGCTATGATCTTACTCTGTAATGATACTTACCCTGTTGCTGTTAAAATGTAACAACTATTCTGTTTTGCTTACATAAACAGATAAAATACAGTAAATCAATCAATAAATAAGGAACAAATAAATAAAGTGCAAGCTTGCTTTTTTTTTAATAGCAGTATCGTTAGCAGTAGCAGTTGTCAGATGGATATGCAATGTAACTTCAATTCTTTAGCTTACTGTTGTCATCTACCCATCAGCAGTTCAGATCATGTACTACTTTGGATATTGGTAATCTGATTTTGCCAGTTCCTTCTTGTTTTAGTGGTAAAATTGCAACTCCAAATAAACAAAGTCTCTTGGCCCATTACATTAGAACACAAAACTAAAGTGTTTCCTGTATGCCTTTTGTAAGAGAAGAGGGGTTTTGCATATTCTTGAATGGCAGGAATTTAAATATTTTCATGTGTTTTGCAGACAGAAGTGGAATAGACAGAGCTCAGATCTGAGAAGAGACTGTTGAGTCTTTTTTTACCATGCTCTATTAGTGGCATCCAGATCTCTAGAGAGACTGCATGGGAAGAGACAGGATCCTCAACATCCTAAAGTTTGAGCTGATGCACAGCTGCTGAGGTCTTGATGTTTGTGGTGGGAGGCTGCAGCGTTGCCCATGATTCACTCTGAGCTTGGCGGTGTCATCTGTGGTCCAGCGCAGATGGAGAGCAAGAATCAGCAAACTCCTCCAACTGCAGGGAATGATGCTCAGCTGCTCTCCTGGGGGACAGGGATACTGAGCACACACCTCCACTGAGCCAGGAGCACTGGCCGACTTTCATTCTCCACAAAGCTCAAATTACTTTTTTAGCACAGTACTGTGTTTACCAGATGCTGCTAAACTCTAGATATTTTCTTCTGCTAATGTTTCAGATGCTTACAAGTAAATGAGACTTGTGTACTAAAATCACTGCAAAACATTTTTTCCCTGTTTAAAATGAGGCTTCAGTGACTGACTGTGAACACTCTGTGCGTGTTTGTGTGTGTGTGTACGTGTGTTCACACATGCATGCATGTGCATGTAGATGTTCATTTACCTGTTCGCTTCCCTACTTCTCACCCTTTGCAACAATTTTGGAACCAGGAATTTCCTGAAAGAGGAACAAGTGTTAGAGATGGAATGGTTCCTTCAAAAGTGAGAAACTGGGGACAGAGAGACCTTGTGCCATTGAATAAAATACTGCAGGAAGAGCCCTTTGCCTCGTCAGCACCACTCTGGGCAAGAAGGGGTCGCTGTGGGTGCTTCAGTTACTGGAAGAACTCTTTTTTGGTGCTTGCATCTTACAGAACCAGAAAGCTCTGGGAAATCAGATGTCATTAGTTATGCTGTTCACAGACCCATGTGTGATTTTAACATTTCTTTTGTAAAAACATGGAAGGTGAATGAATACCGCCATGTCGGTATCTTCAGAGTTGTATGCTGTGTGATAGCAAAGGAGTTTGAATAATAGCCACGTATAGGCAAGCCTACATCTCAGCAGAGCTCTTCAGCAAGGCAGACTTGCTGCTGCCCACAAAAGCCCAAATGTACTTCCCTTTTCATATCCATTTATTCTTGTGTTTGTGAATCAGCCAGGAAAGGAACTTGCCAAGTTAAATCAATTGTCATAGGCAATGTTCTGATCACCTTTGCTCCAGGAGCTAAACTTGGACCTCAGATTTCTTTATTATAAGCCAAAAAACCTTCAAGGTGACAATTAATTTCAGTTATTACCAATTAAAGATGGATTTGAATTGGCAATTTAGAAGCAAAATACTGTGTTCTGGCCAGTTTGGGGGCAGGAGGAGGAGGGAGTGATGTGAGTCCAAGGGTCCTTTTTTCTTATTGAGACATTTCAGGTGTAGTTCTAGTGAACTGATTTTCAATTGTAGATTTTTCTTTTTGTTCATATTTCTGTATTTTATAGTTAAAAACAAAGATCGGATTTTTAAGTAACTCAAATACTCAAAGACAATAGGTTAAAGTTATATTAGTGGTTTTTTTCTTAAGCTTTAAAAATTGGCAGAAAGGATGGTTAAATAAATTATATTACGGTAGTGAATACAGAGTTTTATTGAAGTGGTTTTGCAATATCCTATGTGCTTAGATACACTAAAGAGGAAACAAAAAGTTTGAACTAAATGCTTTAGCTGTTACTCATCATTAAGGTGGTGGTGTTGTTAGTACATGTAAGAATTTATGGGGTTTAGGGCCTGTTTTTCTTTTTAAGTTGCCATATTAGAGAATTCTGAAAGCTCAGTTTAGTTACTGAAACATGCATTAGCCTTGGCTCTAACCAAAGGTGGGCAGTATTTTTCAAAAGTAGTGGTAAGAATATGGTATTAAAGAAAAGGCATCAGCTTTAGAGAATTTTTCTCTGCTAAAGGGCTGCCCAAAATATTGTTTTCATTTTCCCTACTGACTTGTTTCAAGTCTGTTGATTCATGGCATTATTTAGGCTATATTTTCTGATCTTGCAAGGTGCCGTGGAATGTACCTTGAGAGATGATAAAAATAGTATAAATTGAAATAAAAGGTGAATGTTGAGTGAGAGATTAAGTAAGGAGAAGAACTCTTCTATTTGTGGAAAATTAGTAAGTCATAATTTGCAGAACATTAAATGTGTTCATAGATCTCACTCTCCTCACAGTGTATATCTGTCTCCATGTACACATAGCTGTGTGTGGAATCCCCTCCATCACTATCCTTGCTCAAATAAAACTCTCTTTACTTATAAGCAGATTTAATGAATTCCCCGAAGAAGAAGGTCATACAGTTTAGCATCAGTGGAAGATGAAACTGCTTCCTGTAGAAATTTTTTTCTGGATTGTGCAGTGTTTGAGAGTAGGTAAGAGGGCTTATGTGAGGCTAGGAATGTAGTAGAAAGCACATGTGAATAGATAGAGATATGTGCATGTATTTTGATGATCATACATACCTGAGGCTTCATGTATCTGTGTGAATAAGAGTCCCTTCCAGTGAAACCTTCCACTGAGGTTTTCTGGATGTCAGGCAAAGAGCTTTTTTGCGCTTTGACCTTGTGCAAATCACTGCTCTTTGCATGAGTAACAGCAGATATACAGACAAATGATGATGTGTTGAATGAGGCTGTTTAACAAGTTTAATTGAAACATCTTATGTTGAAGCTCTTAATATAATTCACAAATAGCAATTTAACTACTGTGATAACACTGTTAAAGTGAGGTTGACGTAATTTCACCTCTATTTTTTAAACAGCAGATGAAGTGAGACATAAAGAGATTGTGAGTGTTTTCCTGTGTTCTGCAGGTAATTATCATTAAAGTTGGAATCCAGAGCTTTTAACTCTAAAACCATTAGAAAATTACTATTAGACCATCGGTAATGCATGCACTTACTTGATTCAGCTGTGAATGCTGTTATGTGTTCATACGTGTTATGTAATGTTGAAATCCAGTTACATAAAGCTTTAGTGCATGAATAGGGGAAGATTGCATAGAGGGAAAGGTGAAATGTCACGTCATATTGGCACGCTACTTTCCAACCTGACTTTTGACTTGGCACATCTACTTAACTGAAGGGCTGCATTTTAAATTTACTCTCAAAATGTCTGTGTTGTGCTTTATACAAA
Organism: Corapipo altera; assembly: GCF_003945725.1. NCBI lineage: Eukaryota > Metazoa > Chordata > Aves > Passeriformes > Pipridae > Corapipo > Corapipo altera. Next base: position 4,594,006 of record NW_020884903.1, read on the forward strand.
GACAGTGGTGTGTGATCATACATATGAAATTAAAAATGTGTGGCTAGATGTGCAGTTGGGTTCACATTGCCTTCACTTCAGTGAGTTCAGATTTGAATACCAGATCTTAAGACTCCTCTGATGCTGTTTGGAAGTGAAAAGAAGTCTCCTGGCCAAAAAAAAAAAATCACTCAAGTACAATTAAAAGAGACATCAGACAGGTGAAAAAAACCCAACAACAAATATTTTGCTTTTGAAAACAGAAAACTCATGTCGCTTCTGTAAAGGGAAAGTTTTGGGACTGTAGCCCCAAGTTTATGTACATGATGCTTTAAATGTGTGGCTGTTCAGAGCACCCTGTGTCTTGCAAATGCTTTTCATCAGTTTGTTAAATGTATTTTAGGCTCTGAAAGTCTCAGGTGCAGGGAGAGGTAGTAGAGAGGAGTGATTGTAACAGGTATTAACATTTGCACCTTTTTTTTGCTCAAAGCTGAGCAAAGAGACGTTACAAATCACTGAGTGTTAGAGAGAAAAACACATTCGTGCTAGCGAAAGTGTAATAAAATTTGATGACTAAAGCAGTAAAAGTGGTGAATTATCTTTATTACTGAAGTTCCAGGGAAGGGTTGAAGTTGTGTAGCAAACCTTTATATCCTATGTCTTTTCCTTTTTATTTGCTTATCAAAGCAATACTACGCAAAAATTATGTCACTTAGGCACACACTAGTCTGCAGTCACTCATGGAATCTAGGTGATGCATCATTTCACTCGCTATGATGTAATCTCTGACATGATTACATGCTGGGTAAAAAGCCTCTTAGCACTGAAAGCAATCCAGGAGGATTAGATGCATTGAGAATGGTGAAGCATTTCCCTTCTTAGAAAGAAAGGAAACGGAATGGCTCAAAAAGGAATTTTGTTGCCAGATTTTGTAGTTCCAAGTTTTTGAGTTATAGTAAGAGGTTCATACTATCATAAGGATCATGCTACCACATGTCCAGAGGTGCGGCATGTACAATGGATATTAGTAAAGCAGGAGAGAGATGGTAAGATGTGAGTCTATAAAGAGCAGATAAGACTAAACATTTCTCCTGAGATTTTGTTGCTTGAAATTTTTATTCACATAAATAAACAGTGCCTGGCTGTTCCTGATTTTTTTTTTTTTTAAATTATTAATTAGTTATTTTCTGAGAAGGTGGTGGTAAAAACAGTCATTACAATGAAATTTTGAAATCACTGGATGATGGTGCTGATATACATTGATGTTATGTATGTAGGTACAGATGAACAGCTCAGACTGTATTGAATCCTACAGTTGCTACATCAATACTTATATTCATCTATTCAGGTTTAAATTATCCAACTTTTTCACAGAAAAAAAAAAGAACCTTCATTACCAAGTAGATCCAAGTGTCTGTAAGACTCTTCAGTCTGGATATGTGAGTGTGCAGTTCTGGTATTCGTAGCTCATCATTTCCATTTGGGTTTCAAGGACTGTTCTGAAAGTCCGAGATGTGATGTGTTCTTTAAGCTCATCAGTGCTAAGTAAGGGCATCACCCCATGGTACTTCTACTGGGGGTGGGGTGCTCTGTGTCTGGCTGGGTCACGTTTGGTGGTTAGGTCCCCTGCTGGCATTCAGACATTGTCAGACATGAGAGTCGGAGAGGACACAAGGCAAAGACAGCTGCATCATTAACAGCAAATTCAGGGTCAATACATCATGCAGTGTTGGATGGTTTTTGGTTGGTATCTAATGTCTGGACAGTTATCTCTTTGCCAGAAAAGTGTTTGATGGCAGTTTAGGATGATAAGCTTCTTCAGATGCAACATATGTAGGTACCAGCTCTCAGATTGGCAATGGCTACTTGATGGGAACACACTTGATTCCTGTGCATTTGAAATTCCTGCTGAGTTACACACATTTGCAAATCTACATCAATAAACAGTATGATGTGGGTGAACTGTTTAGAAAAATATTTGTTGAGTTTCTTTGGAGTTGTTCTTAATACTTGAAACCTTAAAGATGCAAGTTCCTGTTAGTAAATCAAGGGCTGAAATTCTTCATTATAATGTTGGAAACAAATTTGAAAAAAAGATAAATTGATTAAATCACATTCAGTAATTATTGATTAGGACCTTTCAAAGAATAGCTTTGGAGGCCAAGAAGCAGTTCAGCACTGAGTTCCCTTCCGGACCACTCTTTTTCCTGGAGTAACCATGGAGTTTCTGGTTTTTGACAAGTGGAAATGAAACATCAAGTAATCTCCTGAGCTTCATCTCATGTAATGTACTGCACTGCGACTTTTTTAGATGGTGTCTGTTAGTAAGCAAATGAAACATTTGCTAAACTTGTTTGGCATAAGTTGGGACATGCAAAACATTTGTTGGGAGTGTTGGTTTCCTACTTTTGGTTTCCTTTGCTGTCTAAGAGGGCAATTGAAGAGCAGTTCTACCAAGTTATCCTGCATGATAAATTTTGTTTGTTAAAAAAACCTCATGGCTTTCCGGTATCATTTATGTTAAAAATCGGTGCTCTAAGAATGTGTGAGGGAGTGGCGATTGCAGCATCTTGCGCACCTTAAATTCTGAGGTGTTGCCTTTGGTAAGGAGAAGCTCTGTACTGAGAATGAATGCAAATAATTGGCACGTTTTATTTTCTGTCATCTAAAAGAGTAGATACCAAAGTATTCATCTGGTTAACACTTCATCACTGCTTAATTATATGTGGTATTCAGCCTCAGCTTTAAATAAAGGTGGGAGGGGAACAGCATCAGACAAGTTTTTGACCACTTTTGTGATTTCCTTCTTGACATGCCCTCTTTCTATACAAAATTCTGTGAATTTACTATGAGGGAAGTAGTTTTACCACCTTCCACCCTCTGTAAGTGTTTCTTAAGGTTTTTATGTTTTTGTAGGGATTTTTTGAGAGGAAGGGGGTGGGATAAATGGCATCCCAACAGAACAGAATTAAGCTGAGTCTATTCTCTCGCCATTTCCAAAGCCTTTTTAACATAGAGATTTCATGTCAAACTTGGTCTCTGAATGTCTGTGCTTTCTAAAGGTCCTTCTATTTACATTGTCCCTTTTTTTTCTTCTAAATTGTGGTTACATTCTCTCAACCATAACTCAAAGTCAAATGTCTTCCTTTTGTTTGGAGAATGGTACTATATTAGAAATGCATCCGATGTATATATTATGAAAGCTAAACAGTTGGGAGAGGAAGTGTGTGCATATGTCATTAAAATAATTTACAAAATGCTCTGCTTTGAAAGTCTAAACCTTATTCAAATGTAGGTTGTGTAGTCTGCTTTTGATTTCTCCAAGATCTTATCCTGTACATTTTCTACTGTACAAATAGAGACTCCCAAAAGAGGTGTAAAGTAGCTTCGTGTGTGTGTATGAATTAATTTTTCTCCATTTAAATAAGTTGTCTTTGGAAGTGCCTAGTACACTGTATTAGATCACTGTGAATCTAGGCACTGCTTATTCTGTATTTGAGAGCAAAAAAAAAGGAAAAAGTTTTATTAAAGCCGCATCTTCTCAGGTTTGGGTTGCTTAACAGGTAAAGATATTCCTGGTAGTATATGAAGACCTACTGAGGAGGAAAGGAGCACATGTCTATGTTACCTGTCGATGGGCTGTTGAACCGTCTTCGATTTCGCAGCCAGAGCTGAATTTTGTCTGGTGCAATGCATGCTTATATCCTAATGAGTCTGTCTTTTCTGTAAGGGTATTACTGTCTGGTTTTGGAAGTAGAAAAAGGACAGAAGATATAAAAGCTTGCGGTTTCACGTTTTTAATCCTGCTTTTAATATTTTCTCAGGCAGCTACTTGCTTTGTATTGAATTTTAACAACTTGGATTTTTATTTCCTTATTAATCTTGGTATTTTTCATATAGGGTTTTTTGCTGTTGCAGTGCTACTCTGTAAGCACCCAAATGTAGTTGCAGCACCACAAAATCCAGTTATTTCTGTTAATATAATTTTTGCCTATGTAATGCATTTTTTTATGTTTGAACATCTTTCCTGTCCTCACAGCTACCTATATTGGGCTCTGTTCAGATACATCTTGGAGATTTTTTGTAAGCCAGTTATTCTTTATGCCATTCTCACTGTATCCTAAGACATGGGTATTTTCAGGCAGCATGTTGGAGACAGGGAGAAGTTGTGGTTTAAGTTCTTCAGCTCTCTATAACTGAGTATGTTTTGAGGAATTTTTCTTTCTTCTGCATGTTTAAGGGGACTTGAGGCTTGTCTGCATTTTAAAGCTGGACAAATAAGTAGGGAACTGTAAACGTTTTTCTGACCCTCCTTCCTGCTGAACCAAGCAGAAATTCTATAGCAATGAGAACCTGACCCATTATTTTGAATGGTGATGTTAATTGTACCTCACCATCCATTTCCTAATCAGGTCATGCTTTATTTTGTTCGGTTTAAATTATCATTCAGATTTGGTTAACCCAGGAATTCAGAGCAGTGGCATTATATACTTAGTTAATTTAAATATCTTAAGATTCAGCAAATCGACCTCTAAATATCAATACCAGAATGTTGGAGTGGCTGCAGCATTCTTTCAGCATTATATAATTTTTATAGACTTGATTGCTCGTATTATCATGCTTTTTTTTGGTATATTTCTTCTCATTTGTTCCCAGGAGAAATTTCAAGTCAAAATAGCAGAGTGAGCAATATTTTCAAGTGTTTCAAATGGTAAAGAAATAGAACAATTTCATGAGAAGTTTGTTTTGGTTTTGTTTTTTTTTTTAATTTGCGTATCCAAAAGAAAAGCACATTTGAAGTTAAATAGCAGTGTATATTCTTCAGGAGTTTTGAAAGGTTCTTTGACCTCCACCCAGTCAAAAGCCCTTTCGGTAATCAGCAACCTTTCCGTGATGTGGAACGGATTCCCCACTTCCCCTGTCAAACAACACATGATTTTGCATTTACATTTATTTTCTTGCAGTTCATGTGGTATTAAAGCCTTCTCCTGTGTTTCAGTATAGCACTTAAATACAGACTGGGTTATAAAATTAGATGATCATTCTTGCAATAATTAGTCTACTTGAATTCTTACAGTGTGTCCAATATCCTTGGCATCTCATTGCCTGTCTGAGTCTCTGCCCATCAAAGAACTGGTAGTTTAATGAGATGGATTGCAAAAATTTGTTTTTCTCTATTTGCTGAAATGCTGCCGGTTAGATTGGACCCACCAGGTCTTTGTGGGCTGTAGAGAACCTAGGTGCCAGTCCTGAAGGACTTGATAGCTTTTCTGTTTTTTGTCTCGTAAAAGGCTTTGTACTTCACTGGTAGTAGCTACTGTGTCAGGACCATTCTGGCAGATCTGCTGGCAAGTTAATTATCACCGGGTGTGTCTGATTTTTGGGGGCAAAAAAACACTGTAAAGTGCTAACTGTATGAAGAATTTCAGCAAACAATTTCTCATCTGCAAGTGAAATACTTTTGTTGGCCTAGTGTGGTTTATGCTGAGCCAATGATAATTTTTTTTACTTGCTCCCCACACCATCTCTACTTAGTATAAATTAGAACTTTGTAGTAAAAGGATAGATTAATAATTAACCCTTGCAGAGTACCATGGCAGTGTATTTGGCATCTATCTTATTTAACATTAAATGCCCTCTGGATGTCTCAAGTATTTGTCAAGTTTCAACTCAGGTTGGCACTTAAACCTGAAGTACTAATGTCTTTTGGTTTTTGTTTTCATGCAGTGGGTCTGTAGCTCATTCAATACTACACTCATAATAACATGATCAAGTTGATACATAGAATGTATCTGAATAAAGATGAAGGAAAATAGAAGTTAAATCAAAATAACACTTTATTTATAATAAGTAGCCTCCTTTTAGTAGGAGCAATTTTACTGCTCCTGTTAAGCTTTTGGTTTCTCTTCTGTTTTTTATCTACATGATTGTTTTGCTGCCTTTCATTATAACTGATTGGGTAGCTGACTTTTCCTTTGGAAAACAATGGAATTTTTTCACATTAAGCAAAAAGCAAGGAGAGACTGCAGAAAGTCAGGACACGGTCAGAACACAACCTTGTTTTGGTTTTGGAATAGAATATGTGGAATTACAACTGCAGGAAGAGTTTGAGAAGTTTCAGAGGAATTAGAATTTTTTCAAAACATCTTCTGTTTCTATTCACCATCTCATCTAACTAAAATTCACTTTCGTGTTTCAACTACTGTCATATACTTTTCTCTTGCCCTGACAAATACAGTCTTGCTCATATCCATGGAAAATGCTCCTGCAAAAATTGTTGTCCCAGCTTGTCACTGAAGTTGGTGATGAATGTTGGCATGACTGGTTGATCAGAGACGGGAGCTGATAATTCAGAGAGAAATGAGATATGATAGGTAGGAAATGAATAGGTCTTGAAAGCAAAGGCATGCAATTTATGTGCTAGAGATTTTGTTATGGAGGAAGGAGAATTGGTGGAAGGATTAGAAGAAGAGTGACACGAGCAAACTTTCCTTAGCTTTGCCCTTTCGTCACCAATGCTTTTTCTGGAGAGCCCCTGTAAACATTCTCTGGGCAGTCACAGTATCCTTCTCAGAAGTCTCACTTGCTGTTTTGTCTGCAGAAACTTGCGGTGGTGAGGTTAGGTTATTGTTCTGACTTACATCTTTGGATGGTTTTCTTGCACTCTTGCTCTCTTTTAATGTTCATCTTGTGCCTTCTGAGAGACTACAGGGCTTACGCAGCTGGTAAAGGGAGCCGTTGCTAGCAGCCCTCTCTGCAACAAGGCTTATTCATCAGACTTTGCATACGGGCAAAACTGGCATACTTAACCCTTATCTCACAAGCATCCTCTCCAATCCTCTGCCTACGTTTGCCTAGTGATCCAGCCTTAAAATTACCTGGATGGCCTCCTACATAAATCTTGCCCCAGTCCAGCAGTCCCTGTCAACCCTCTGCTTAGCAGTTTGTTGTTCTGGACCTCCCTTTTCTGATCAGTCTCTGCAGCCTTTTCCTTAGCCATAACCCCTGCAGTATAGCCATCTGTCTAGCTCGATGATACTTTTTTACTTGCAAATCCCTCTTCATCCCTGGTGAGTCATGTAAATCATTTAGCGCACTGCTTGTGTACAGCTCTTTCATAAGCATACAAAGATAGACAAAAAATGGAGATTTCAGTACACAGCAGGGTCAATGGAGCCAGGAGGAAGGGGTATGCAATGAGGTGAGATGATAGGTTATGGAAAAGGAACATTGGCGTCCTGCACTCAGAGAAAGGTAGTCAACTTCAACTACCTGTGTGGCAGATTAAGAGGAATAGGGTATAATGGAGCCTTCTGCCCCTGCAGAGCCACTTCTGGCTTGAAAGGATTTTTTTTTAGCTCATAGGCATCACTGTATAGGAATAGCTGAACTCTTTTCTGGATTATTTCAGCAATGCGATCACTTGTCATGAACACTGAGCTATGTAGGGCCTGGTGGCTGTGGGGCTGACTGATTGCAGGACATGACTGTTAGTGCACTGACTTCAAGCTCTGGTACCTTTGGTACATAAGGCACAGATAGCTCAGCTCAGGGCTGGCCTCTGTGCCTGACCGGAGCCACCCCTCTCCCTCAATTTGCACAGTAGTGTCCAAAGGGCTCATACTGAACAGGAGCTTATAATAAACCCTGACAACCCAGCATGATTCCTGTGTTGTGCTCCACTGTGAGTTTAGTGGGACCTTCCTTGTTGAGTGCTGGGGCTACAGGGTGTTGTGCTCCTGCTGAGAGCTCATCCTGTTGCTGGAGAGGTGATGAGCACTTGTCACACTTCACTGTGGCTGGGTTTGGTCCTGTCTTGGTTCTGCAGAGATGAACAATCTTTCTGGAACATCCTTGGCCCAGTCAAACAGATAGATGAGAATGAAAATCTCCCCTAATTGTCCATAAGTAAACCATTACAGTTTTAGAGGAATGTTTAAGGAGAAAAAAAAGTGTTACATTTTGAGCTTCAGCTTGATTTCTTATCATGATTGGCTTAAGCCCAGAAGTCAGACACTTAATATTCATGCTGATTTTTTAACTGTTGCAACTCTGGACAGCCTTTTGATCTGTACAGATGTCATCATATGCTTTGTGAAATTCTTACCCTCAGCAGCCTTCAACAGCCAATTCTATCATCATCTGCATATTGCAGGGGAAAGTGTTTTCTTTCAACAGTATTTCTCAAGGCCTGGTAAGCCTTATTTTACTTTAGATTTAGTTTAGATTTGATCAAGTTCTGTGTCATGCTTTGTAGAGATTGCAGAGTCCTAGAATGGCATGGCTCTGTGCACCTAGAATAAAGACACATGGTTTATGGTATTTTTCGTGCCTAAAATAGCGAACAAATACTAATCCTCACAACATATGGAAAGGCATCTGTTTTGAATCTATGAAGCTGAGGAGTGGCGGGGGGAATTAGCAGAAACCTGGAAGAGAGTTCCACCTTTCAGCTAGAGTTGTTGGTCTGTTAAATGATGTGGCCAGATTTCAAATCAGAGGACACTTTAAAACCATGTGAAACACCTGACCCAAGCTATTTCACAGAGGATTGTTTCTAATTATTAGTGAATATCTTAGATGAGCACAAGTTGGAAGTAAAATTGATTCCAAACATTAAATCAAGAGAAAGTCCCTTACCCTGACTGCAAAAGTTAGACATTATTCACATTAATAAGCACAGGAGAATGCACATTCTTCAGCTTTGTTAAGAGGAGAAAAGCATTGGTGTAGATGTTCCTCCTAACTTCCATGAGTCTATGGCAACTATGACACACTCAGTTATTTTTGGTTTAAAATGTTGTAAACAATAAGACATGAAACACCTTTTTTGACAGCATAATTTGGAATGGAATAAAATCTATTGCATCAGAGAGGTCCTAGTATGGTATGCATGGATGTTAACTTAAGCTACATATGACATAAGCTCTCTTCTTACTAGGCAATTGAATCATTGTCTAGGATATGCTAAAATTCCTTTGATACTTTACTGACAAAATTGAATCTTATATCAACTACAGTTACAATTATGCTGAAGAATTAATTTGATACTCTTAACTCTTACATTATGGCATGCCTAATTTTGTGTGTGTAGCTCAGGCTAAAAGGGGTTGCAGATGTGTTATGGGAGCTAAAGCTACGTGCTGAGTTAAGACATGATCTGTGTCTGTTAAGCGTGGCTGGGTCCTGTTGGAAGGCTAGGAAACAGAATAGTCCTTAAATATTCCTTTGAATAGAGCCTAATTTTCATAGATTGGATATGTTTTACTGAGCATTTTGGAGAGGTTTACACTTGAGATACCGTTTTCCTTTTTTGATAAGTCTTGAATATTGAGAAAGCTTTTATCTTTTGCTTCCTGGCTGCAGTTAAGTTTAGATGATGCTGTGAATAGAGTGTGTGCCAATCCGTAATGAAATTTCCAAGTGCAGTTTATGTCAGGCACACTGCTTTGACCTTTCTGGTTTGTTTTTGTAGGAGATGTGCAACAGCAGAGTCTAATCTTCCTCTTTCTAAAGTCAGAGCTTGTTTGGTGAGGTTTTCAAAATATTCCAATCTGATAAACCTATCTGGCAAGATTTATGAACCTGTTACTATTCCTTAAATTAACTTAAGACATCCCATCATCTTGATAATTATGCTTACACAATATCATGTTGGCCATTAATTTGATTTCATATCTAGCTACACACAGTCTTTGAAGAGTTTTATGCAACATGTGTTTGTGTATCTTTATCTGTAGTATTGAGATACTTACATGAAAATAGTTTATGGCCTTATCAGTTCTTGGTAGGGCATGATATGTCTGTATGTACCGCATGTGATGGCACTCTGTGCTTTCCTACCTCTGCCTTGTCTTCACTGTTCTGCAGCACAGGAGAGACCTGGGACTCTTCAGGAAATATTAAGTAGGGTAGCACATTCCTCTGAGGACTATTGTGTATATAGAGTTGTTGGTAACTGTCAGCTTCAAATAGTACATACAGTCTTTTAAGTAAACAAATACTAATCACCAACAGACTGCAGACTCTGTAAAACAGGGAGTAGTATTTATTTGGCTTGTTACAAATAAGTTTTACGTAAAGACCTTGAGTGAAAAATATTTTGATAGACACACAATCTTACCCCTGTGTTGCTGTTAAATATTTACATTTCTATGCAAGGCTTCACTCTGGTAGTATATATATCAGCAGACACATATAAATACATTCCATGCAGTGATTTATCAGTCTATACAGTGTTATTGCATAAGTGTACACTATACAAGTAACATGTCAGCCTGACTTTGGAGCTTGAGCTTGGTACCATATGAGTTCTCCCAAATGGCTATAGGGTCCAGTAAACTAACAATTTATCTGGTGTCTCCACAGTGGAAAGTTTTCTGTGCCTGATCAGTGACTGACTTGATCAGTTGCTACTGAAGCAAAAATGTCTTTCAAGAGCCTTGCTAAGCTGTGCTCAAACAGCAGTTGCATCTCTGCAGCTAGGGCAAGCCAGAGCTATCAGTTCTGCAGAAGCTGCTGGAAAATACTGCATCCTTCCCTCCAGCCCTGACCAGCCCAGGTCTCAGAGGGGGATGGGGTATGACCTGTGACAAGGATTGCCCGAAGTGAAAACATCCACGAAAGCTTCAGAAATGGTTAGCAACACCAGTACTAGGCAGTACTTGCCTCACACAGGTTTTGTAGGGGCACAAGCTCTTCTTAGCTGAGCAGCTCTACTTTGCTTACTGCTAGAAAGGTTGAATTAGATTCCACTACTCCTTCCTACTCTCTTCTCCCTGATGAAGCTGGGCCCTGCTGTTGGGCGTGGGGCTGACGTGTCCATAGCTGCATTTTAAGGACAACATCCGTGTTTCTTTCTAACCATTTAAATGTATAGTCACTTCGATGAGGAAGACCAGGCTTGCTAACCTTCTGCTTTGTGATCATTGTCTAAAGATGTGTTGGGCCAGGGAAACTAGCTTTTGGAAAGCTTGATGCAGTTTTAATGGCAGCTGTGCTCCACTCCCTGAAGCTTTATTTCTGTTTGTTTGTTTCTGGTATCTGTGGAACAGATTATAAACTGTGAATGAACAAAAGTGGTGCAGAGCATAGCATGGCTGGGAGGAATCCTGGGTATATTAAAAACAAATGGGAAATAAGACATTGACAAAAATCAAGAAAAAAATGGACTATAAGTCTCCTGTGAGTCGCCTGGTTAGCTTACTACCTCTAAATTATTTCCATGCAACAGGTTCAGGGGGGATAGAACTAACAGGCATTGAGAGTCACAAAGAATTCTTTGTATGATCATAACGATTTTTAATTTCCATCTTAGAAAAAAGTGTGCTTTTTATTGTTAACAGTATTTGGCATGAAAGCAGCTTTATAGAGAGGAGGACTATGAAAAGGATATACCTGTCTATGTCTAATAGAGATAAACAGATCCCCTTCCTACAGGAAAAGCACCATTCCTGTTCTTCCATGGTGATCTGCCAAATGGACTGGGTGGGAGAAACTTCCCTGCCCTGTTCTTTGCTCCTGCCTGTGGTGTGGCTTTCACCAGCAGGCTCTGCTGCTCTTGGCTGGAACTGCTCCGGTGCTTGTGGCAATGATACCCTGACAAAACACTGTTGACTTAAATCAAACCAGCATCCTCCCTGTAAAAACAAAGCTTTCAAGTGAGAAGTAAGTCTGATTGCTTTAATCTCTTCATGTCTTCCTCTCTGCCTTCCCTTTTAAATTAAAGTGCGCATCTCGATCTTCTGTCTTACTTGGAAATGGAAATCTGAAGGAGTGGTGGGGGGGAGTGGAGAAATAATGATGAAGGAAGAGATAAATGTAGCAAAGGTGGAAGTGATAGTTTATTCATGGCGTTACATCTCTCTTATCTTGATCTGGCCTACTTGAAGACTGTTTTTTTTTCCCCATCCAGGCTCCTTTGATGAGTGTTGATAGTTCTCTCCCACTGCTGTGGCCGCAGCCTGATCCTCTCGCCCCACTTCCCTCACAGTCAACATCCACAGGATGTATATTATAATTTGTGTGGATGGAAGTAGAAGCAGCAAAAAATAACCTTCCCTGGCATAGTAGGCAAACCATCCATCTGTTTTCCACCAGCTCCTACATCTCCTGTTTCTGAAGTTGCTGCACCTATTTTGCAGCTGACTGCCAGGCTCCAGCTGGAATCAACAACTCAGAGATTCTCTTCCACTTTTTATTACTTTTCCTTCTGTGAATGGCTCCATAAATCCAATGTAGTTCTGAAGTTCTGCTGATTTTGATTATTACTCTTTGATTTAGAGAAGTATGAGATTTATTTCCTTTTGTTTTGTTGAGAGACTTTCAAAGGCAAGGCAATTCGGAGATAGCTTTCAGTTCTTGCTGCCAATTTTCTCATGCTGTTGAGGAATTCATTTAGGCTTAGTTTTGAGGCAGGGTGTGTTGGGGCTTTTGTACCTCTCTGATATGGCTTGCACCAACTGTTAAAAGTCATGAGCCAGTCTGTCAAAATCATGATTACCTAAAAGATCATGAGGTTATTTTCTTGAGGCTTTGCAGCCTACTCAGGCTTTTCAGGCTTTTCTGTGTAAGCTCTGCTGGAGGCCTTCTTTAATGGTAACTGATTCCAAGGTAAACAGTTGTTTTCAAAAGTTAGAATTTTAAATAGAGCATCATGAGACAATAAAATTTCAAGGGGCCATGTTGAGTCTCTTAGAAGCTTTACAGTATTTTAAGTGCTTTTGTGAGATATTTAGAGTGGCACTCCCCCCTGTTCTTAGCTGCCTCATTTGAAGCAGTTCACACAGCTTGCAACATGGCTCTGTTAAGGTTCACAGAGACTCCAGCTTCTTTCCTGTGTGACCCAGACGTTCTGTCCCCTGAAATGTGCCAGACGGACAAGAGGTTACTTTGAGAAATAGTTCGCACTTTTCCCAGACTCTGTTGCTCAGCTTCTCAAATATGTAGCTGAGGTAATGTCACTGTAGATAATAATTTGTACATCTTTTCCAAAAACTGAATGCCTAAGCTAATGAAATCAAGAAACTGCCACAAACTCATTTTTTTCTCAATGTTTCCTTTTGTCACTGCTTTAGGGGTATTAACTGGGGCTGTTTCAAAGTGTAGAACTGACTTCTTTGACTGAAGCAGAAGCAAAGAGCTTCCTTGCCAGTGTACGAAGAATTTGCTTGAAAGTTTTCTGACAGTAACAAAGCACATTATTTTTTTTTGCAGCTGAGCAAGGTTGTGTTTCCACTCGCACTGAAATTAGTGTTAGTTACTATACAAATGCCATTTCAAATCATGCTGCTCTGTTTTAAGGCACTTTTTTTCCCCCTTATCGAACTGCAGTAAAATCCTTTCTTTCCAGGTATCTTTTTCTCAGTTGTAGTGTAACAATAATGATTGCAAGGTTAATTGCTCTTTGCATGGTATTTTCTGACTATGTTAAACATTTACAATAGAACAAAGTATTCTGCTGTAGTTCATTACCACGTGCTTTCGGAGGCTTGGGTTGGAGTCAAGGATAGTTGAACCTACCGAAAGCTCTTAGGAAAACTGAAGAAAACCTAAGAGTTGCAGTGCAGTGCCTACCAGAAGATTTTTTCATAGATGGAGGTGGAACTGGAAATGAATCAGGTTATTCCCAGTTTGTTGGATCTCCTACATAGTCAACCAGAGCCTCACATGGGGAGCCACTGCTTGCACCAAATTGTGTGTCTTGTTCTTGTTTGGTGGAATTTGCACTTTGAGGTACTTACAGGTGTCAGCAGAGGCGAGCAGAGAGTCTTCTGTAACCTGACAGGTATGCTTAGGGAGGCCCAAGGTCAAATGTTTTCTTCAAAGGTGACAGAGGCAGTTTTCCATACTCAGGTAAGTGCTCTCTGTTTCGGAAGGGTTCTTGTTAGTGTTCTCTGATCAACTTTTGCTTCCCCCCCACCAGTGATTTAACTTCTGCTTAAAGGAAAAACATTTTCAAATTCTTATTTCTTTTTGGCTTTGATAGCAATTTATTTTTCTTATTGAAAACTTAGCACCTTTTACTGCAATTAGAAATAAGAACAGAAACGCTCTAGAGACAGAGTGTGCTGTGCAATAGTAGAAACTGTGAAACAGGGCAAGAATAGAAAACAAATCATAAAATGGCCAGGCAACCTGTGTGCTGTACAGCTGCACAGAAGTCTTCAGTCTTTGCCTCAACATGTTGAAATGAAAAAAAAAACAACCAAAACCAAAAACAGAAGAGGAGGAACAGAGTAAGAGAAGAAAACAGATAGAAAGTGAAGTGACTTTCTAACAAACTGCCTGAACATTAATGCCAGTCTCCCTGCCTGATCCAACCACCAACTTTAACCCTGCCCTAAGTCCTGTTCCGTACTCAAGAGCTTCAATCTTAAACTGAAAAGTGTATTTGTACGTAGCCAAACCCATGATTTTCCCAGAGATACTACACACTGCAAGAGATGTCTCCTTTGTTAGGAATTTGTTATACTTGGTGGGATAGTCCTGGCTGAAGTACAGTTTTCATACCTTCCCAGTGACTCCTGCTTACCCCAGCTGGGGGTGGAGCTGAAATGACAGGGAGATGTACACCAGCTCTTCCCTGGCATATCCTCTTTTTTTCAGATATTTAATTTAAGGCACAGTCGTCACTTGGGATAAACGTGAGACATTCAGTACCAGCAACAGGGAAGGCCTGGCTTTGGCTTAATTTAACCAGACACTGCGATAGACTGGTCTCAGGGGCAAGGAGGCAGTGGGGCTTGTATCACCAGCTCTCTCAGCTTGCATCAAATCTCTCCTTAAGAGATGTCTCCTTAAGGACTCTTCTCCCAGGCACCGGATTATAGTTTACTGAAGCCCATCACTTTTAGTGAAGATTGCGAAGAATGTAATTGGTTTCATTTTACACAAATTCAGTGTGAATTGGATGAATTACAAATCCGGTGAAGCATCAGGTACCCCAATGCTATAAAGAAACATAATTTAATTTTTATTTCAAGATTCATTCTTTTTAAATATTTCAGGTTGATTTTTCTATCTCTTTTTTATTTGTATATTTTTTAGGTTGGAAGCTGCCTCAGGACATTATATATGCTACTGCAGTGGCATTTCTTAGCTAAGCTCAAGGGAAGTTTTAAGAGGTTGCTGCCTCCTGAGAGTGTAACTCAGTAAGACAGTGGCTTCCTTGGTGAAGTCAGTGCAAGAGCCTTCTGGCTCTGCATCTGCCTGCCACCAGTGAGGTTTTGGCAGAACGACTGTTGGCAAGGCTGAACTGCTGAGCCATCGCTGAAGATATCTGTGCGGAAAAACAACTCTACAGGGAAAAAAATACTGGATATTGTTACACTCAATCAGTTCAACTATGTGTTTTATAGGATGGTGGCACAAAGAGTTGTGGTGGCTAGCTGTGGTGTGAGTCCATGTGAGTGGGACCCTTTAAGCCTCAGCTCAGTGCCCTAGCCAGCCATCACCACATGCCTACTACTCAGATATCTAAGTTAGTTTAAGCACTAATGGAGGGAGTGTGTTATGGAAATACCTTAAGCCAACCAAGACACAATTACAGGCTTCTGAGACTTCCACCAGTTGTCACGTATTCCCCAAGTTAAAGTTTTCACATTAAAATACGTAAATGTTAAATTAATCAGACTGATTACTGCATTCATTTTCAGAAAGATGGTTAGCTGTTGGTATTTGTGGATTGCTGATTCATCTGGGAGATGCAATGCAGCAGGGAGTGTGGATACCTCCATTGGAAAAACAGGCATTTAAAGCCTTTCTTTTCTTCAAATATACACGTAACAAAAAGACTTTCGGAAAGGTATTCAGTGCTGGTTGAAAGCAGAAGATGTGTTTGTGCTGCAGGTTGTTAAATGTATTTACATCCCTTTTTTGGAACTCAGTGGGAACTGTGCTGTGGTTATTTATTGGTCTGCTTCAACAGCTGCTGGTTGAAATTAAAGAAAATCTATTGCCACGATTTGCAAAAACATTATAGATTGCTTGTGCTACAATGAGTTATGAGAGGTAATTTGAGTGAAGCCCAACACATATCGGTAGCTGTAGTATGTCATGAGAAAACACATAGTTTGCAATATTCAGATAATCAATATGAATGGATCTGCAGTTTCTTAAGATATAAAAATAGTTTTGTTTGAACTGATCTCTCAGTTTCCTTTGGGATTTCTCAGGCCTGACCAAAGGGACTGAAGACTTTATTTTCATATTTGAGTCAGTGGTGGTGACTTCAGCTGCTGCCTTCCAGCCACTCTTTCCTGTCCTGAGCTGTACAAATACAGGTGTTTTCCACTATTGTGAAGTATTTCCGGGAACTTATCTGGCAGAAAAATATTTGAAAAAAAGTAAAGAGCATTAGAGCCAGTGCTGATCAGTCCACCTACCCTGTAGTTTAAGCAGACACTTACCCAGATTCCCATTTTTTCTGGCAGCTTGCAGTTTCAGTCAATTCTTTCAGGTTCATCTGCAAAAGGAAGAAATGAGGTTGTCAAAAAAAGATTTGTATGCAAGTCCCTCTGACTGCAGGCAGCATACAATGTGGGAAGCCCTATGAAAATAGAAAGACCTGCTCCTGAACACTTGCTTATGTTACCTTGCTGCAGCAGTGAACCTTTGGCACTTTGTCCACATCTTTTCTGTTCCCTGGAAGCCTTGCTGCTGGAAGCTTTGCTCTCCTTTTTTCATTTCTTTCCTTTGAAGTGGCCGGAGAGGCCACGTCTGAAAGGACAGTCCTTGCAGTTATTGATGGGTGCAACTGTTGTCTCATCCAGGATGTTCCTACTTGGTCTGCTGACTGTAGTGACAAGGCTGCGGCACACAACATTTCAGAAAAATGAAGAATGCCAAATAAATAAAAGTCCATAACATAAAATGGAATTTATAGGTCATACAGGCAGCTAGCCAGATTATAATGTGTGTGAGAATGTGTGTGTAATTATGTTGTTTCAAAAGTAGAGCAGGGACTTTCCTTGCATCATGTTTAATTTTATTCTCCACATAAAAATATATTGTTGGAATTCACTTGGTGTCTTCAGTGATATTTTAGTTTACCATTGCATGTAAGGATAAATTAACAGTTGGACAATGGAAGTCTTTTTCTGCTATGTTTGGTACTGATCCTCATCAGTGGGATACCGTGTTTGGTTTTAGTTCTCTCACTTCAAGAGACAAAACTGAAGTAGAGAAAATTCTGAATTATAAAAGATTTCAAGTAGGTAACCATAGAGAAAAGACAGAAAAAAGGAGACCAGAAGGGATGTAAGTCTTTGATATGCAAAATGTCGATATTTAAGGGTCAGCAACCAATGGCTTGCCATAAGTTCCAGAGGAATCAAAGAAATCAATTTAATGTTCTACAGAGGTGATTTTGGCTAAAAGTCTGTAAGACCTTTCCATTGCTGAGATGATAAAACATTATCAGTGTCTACCTGAGGGTTACTCAATGCAGTATCCTCACAAGAGGTGAGAACAGCTTAGATAATCATCAGTGACGGGCAATGTGCATGCGCTTGTTCCTACCTTGGAGTAGGAGGGTCAGACTAGTTTAATATCTAAATTCTTCAGCCCCATATTTCTGTGTTTTTATCCATGAATAAAAAAATCCTCCAGCACCCTGTGGCTAAACCAGAGGACTTTGTTAGATCACTGTCTGCTTTCTGTGTCTAATTTTATCCCTGTCTGCACTCAGTCTTGCTCTCTACCTCCGGCCACATGTTCTTGCCCACTTCCTTGTGACAGTTCTCCTACAGCTGCATGGTGACCTAGACTGCAATGCTGACCCAACAGGAAAGCAACCCAGTAAGAGGGATTAGTTTAATGTAATTTATTCAACTTATGTAGCCATTCAGTAGATACAATGTAAACATTTATAGTGGTGATAGCTTATACTTACATACTCTGTCAGGAATGTCGATTAATGGACAATGCAGGATACAGCATCAAGTCTTCTGAAATTTTCTTTGGGTTGAAGAAAATGATTTTGGGAAGTCATTTCACAATTTTATCTTGTTTCCTCATCTGCAAAATAAAAATATTTGTCTAACTTACAAGAACTGTTGTACAGCATTTTGAATTAAGTTTTTAAGAGTGGGTGAAAGTCTGAAAATACTGTATTTTTTTTTAAAGGTCAAACCAGCATTTTCTGATAATTGTGGTACAAAATTAACTTGATCTGACACAAATTTTTATCTCTATATGCTGCAATAATTTGTCTTCTGTGAACGTAGGCAGTAGAGTCAAGGTATCCACTCAAAGAGGAATTTCTTAGACATTTATCATATTGAATGCAGTATTTTCTTATTTTTATTCTCACTGTATAAGAAGAGTATTAATATTTTCCCAACAGTTTTTGCCCTCGCTCTGTAGCAGTTTGTGGTCAAAATGCATTGAGTACCACAGAAAGGGTGCAAAGGTTTGAACATTTCAAAAATGCAAGCTGTAATCAGGGGACTGCGATCTGTCTTTCTTCTGCACAGAGAACTGAAGCGTTCAGAGCCCCATGAGCTGTAAACACACTGTGTCATCCCTCCCTAGGCTCTAGCAACAACATGAAAGTCCTGATTGGTGTTTTTGGCACGTTTTCCTGAAACCTCCTTGGTGTTGAACCTACTAAGGCGAAGGAGTAAACAGCTTTTGATCTTGCATAGCTGCAATGGGAACAAGAGTCTGGAATACAAACACAAGTTCGAGTTGGTTTTAGGAGCAACTCTTGGTAGCCTGTGGGGAAGAGTTGTGCTTTTCCATTGGCGGTGATGGACTGCATGCTGGTAAGATGTGTCCTGTAAATAGGTCTGATAAGTGTAGGCTTCCTCCTGAATTGCTGGAGTGTATAGTATGGTCACGTAGGGGTTTTGGTACACAAAGAAGTCAAGTTGACTCTCATATATTAACACTCATGTCAAATGAAGCTGTAAATACCAAGCTCATACACTTGTATGATGCTTTATGTATGGTTTGGCCAGTGTGGTGCAGACGTTCGGGATTATAGCTTGAAGCTGACACTGCTCAAGACTTCACTGAAATGTCACTGTTTGATTCTTCCTGAAGTTAATATCCAATTTATGATGTGTTGTCATTCCTGGATTATAGTTACCAACTCTTACAGTCTTCCTCTGTAGTCATGCACTGATTTGCATTTTCTTCAAAACCTGCCTTCCAAGGCTACTGATTATAGAAATACTTAAGAATTTTGGTCTCACTGTAAAAAAGGTTAATTTCCAGCTCTCTCAGTTGCAAAGAAAAGCTTAAACACATGATCCCTGAAGGCTTTGAAACTAGATAAAATTAAAGAAAAAAGATGTAGGAATATTTAAGCTCTCCTGATGTAAGTGCTGCCACAATTTCGGAATAGTTTGAAGTGGTAACTCATGTTACCACTTGATTGATTCCATATAATATTAATTTGTTAAATATCTCTCTGTGTATTTGGCTATGTTTTTATTTAGTGCCAGTTTCAAGACTTAAAAAGCATGACTCCAGGCTCTGGGCATTTTTTTCCATTGATGACAGTATGTTCAAATACAGAGAATAATATTAACAACAAGAAGTTTTTTTCTTCATGATCTTACTGATAATGCCTGTAAGTATATTGGTAACTTTTTTCCTGAATTTTTCAGATTTTCTGAATAATACCTTTAAATGTAATTAATAGGCTGCTTACCTCTACTTCACATTCTCTCCTGAAAGTTGCTAGCCAAAATGAGTTGTTAGTGTAATCTCCCCACCATCACATCTGTGCTCTGTACCAAGAAAGTCTTATGTCATAACTGTTCTTGAAATGCGGTTGAAAGCCATCTGGATTTTCCAGTTAGTTGTTTGCATTTATGGTGAGCACTAGGAAATCCAGCGAGAACTCTACCAGACTGTGCTGAGAGAGGGCCAGCCCCCAGACAGACCCAATGTGCAGTTTCAAGAATTTCCTATAGAATTTTGATGATAAAAGAACTGCTAAATTTGAACTAATGAGAAATAAATGTAACTTCAGAAGTCATTGACAGATCTAACTAAACTCAGTCAAAAACCCCTTAGTTCTGCTAAACTGTAATGTAGTGTCTTGACAGCTGCTCTTGAAGCTGCTCTTCTGATCAGGAGTTCCTTTTCAACCCTTTTTTGCAAATTTTCTCTTTGGGAGAGAAATCAGAAAGTTTTATTACATGTAGTCAACCTACAAACAACAAGATGCAATACGAATTCTAAATTAGTTTAACTTGGCAGCACCTTTTTCTTAGTTATTTTTTGACTCCATTAATGTACCATTATTAACTTGATGGTTTCTATGTAAGCCAAGTTCCCCGTTTTAAAAAAATGAAAAGGTGATAGTTCCTCTGTAGCTGTATTTCTTACCAGGCAAGTGCAAACGTGGTGATGCAGTGATATGGCTATCCTCCTTTTAATGTTAGATCTCTAGACAATACTTCACTACAGGGTGTAGACATGCTGTTAGAGGATCATGTTTCCATAAAACAACAGAAGCTTAAGTTAGTGCATTAGGTTTGCTAAAACACGTTTGCTTCCCCATCTTAATCTTGTTTTCATTGGATACAATCAAATACTTTATAATTCAGATAACAAAGTATGTCAGCAAGTAATTGTATTTGCAAATTTCAGGACATAATTATGTGAGCATATGCAAAATTGTGGGCAAGGAAAGGGTAACCCAGTTAAGATGAGACTGAAATTTTGACTTATTATATATACGCACTGTTTGAAACAAAGACAGAGAGGTAATACTTTCCCTGGAAAGAAAGAAATCAGTATGGGTTTGGCATTGCTCTTTAATGTGCTTTGCCAGTACAAAGGACTCAGGGTTTTTTTATTATTTTGATCTTTTTCCAATTAAAGTTTTCTTTTTGGGAAGGTGACAGAAATCATTTGAGAACAAATTGAGAAATAAGAGCTGTAATGATATTAAGGCTTTTCTTCTGCTTAGAAATTAATATTTAACAACTGAAGTGAAGAAGCTGGAAAATAAGTTAAAACCTCAAAATCAGGAAAATAACCTGACCTGTCATTAGTATTCAAATATTCTTCAAGTATTCTTCCTTTAGTCTTTTCTGTCCTGACTACAAGTCCCCTGACCAGAGCTGAGCTTCTGTTCTAGGGAGAGGTATGCTGTTCCCCCATGAGTCTGGTACATTTTGCCTCAGAATGGGTCAGAGAGGCCATTTCAGAGGGACTGGAAGCTGCCTCCACATGCCAACTCCACACTGCTCCTAGCCCCAAGCTAGCAGCTGAGCTGAAATCTCTAACTCCAATTCCATGCTCAGTAGCACTGGTTATGCACTGGGTGGTCAGTTTGGGTCTATTTTTAGGATATGAATAAGGATTACGTGTTTCAGCTGTCTGCACCTTTTGTGTAACACCAGCCTTCTTTCCTCATTTAAAGTCTGAGCTGACAGAGAAATGTGAGTGGAAAAGGTGTCTGAAATCTGTTGTTTCTTATCAGAATAGTAAGGTTTGGGTTAGGTTGCAAGGCATTCTGACACAAAAGTCTTGTTTATTGCAGAATAAAGTCTCTGGAGTTTAATTTTATTTGCATGCCACGTTCCTTAGAGCAAATAAAAAGTGTGAGTTTTGAAATGGTTTAGATGGATTTTTCCCAAGCCTCAACAAAATCTGTGATCGTATTGTTCATAACTCTGTTAAATTCCATACTTGGACTGTAGATGACAAAGATTGCCTCTGCACCTCTCACAGCTCTGTTAAGTCTACATACATAGTTTATTCTGTCAAAGATTTTTTTTCTCATTGGGGCTTGTCGGTGCAAGTAAACAGTTTTCACTGTTACGACAAACTGTTTTGTGACAGCCTCAATCTTTACCTGTTTCTCTGGTGAAATCTGGTATAGTACGTTTTTGACTTCCATCTGATTCTCTGATGATATTTAGCCCTATTCTCTGCTGTGCTACTTCCTGCTGCTTTAGCAGGAACTGTTGCCTTGAGCTTTCCATCTTCAGAAGCTGCTCCTCTGTTATTCCTCTCTTGTGAATACATCCTGAGATTGGAGCCTGTTCCAGAAGGAATAGTGCAACCATATACAGAGAGGCTCTGTTTGGCCTGAAAAGGTTGCAATCTAAAAATGAGCTTGATGATGTCTAGACAAGACTGTAAGTATTTAGTACCTTTACAATGCTTTGCATCTTCAAAGCACTCTGCAAACATTAACTGATTAACATAACTGCGCCATCTGTTTTGATGTTTACATTTTGTGCAGGCAAAATTCTTGCTTTGCTTTATTACCTCTTGCAGGTATGTGGCTGTCATTATTATGGCCCTTTAGAGGATGGTAAAGTCAGGTCCATGCATGTCTACAGTAACATTTTGCCTTAAAACTCAAGCCAGTGCCATTGGGGCTCCCCTCTCTGACCTGGCTATGACGGTTGGGTTTACTTCCCTCTGAAATTTCAGCCTCTAGTCTAGAGAAATTGTTGTTCCCATGGCTGCCTGAGGCTGCTGCCTCCAATGTTGCTTTGTTGCTGAATTTAACTGTTTTCTCCCCAGCTGTGGACAGGCAGGGACACATCCAGCCATGTGGGAGCTTCTCTGCAGAATGCTCCTAGATAGGCAGCTAAAATATCATCTTGGGCAGAAAAAGTGATAGAAACCATAAAGATAGTGAAAAGAATAGGAAACCTTTTGCTTAGCTTTTGGCAAAAGGTTGTTTTTCTCTCCTACTCCAAGAAATGTAATTTTTTTTCTTCTTTTTCCTACTTGATAATGGAGATTTTTTGTAACTTAGGGGCTGTACTGATGAACTAGTGTTAATTTTCTGTTTCAGTTTAAATTTCTTACTAAAGATTTAAGCCAAGTCTGTTCAAAGACTGATTTAAATCAAAACACTAGTAGCACTGGCAACCATCAAAGCTGAAAAATCTTAAACCAAACACAAACCACACCCTTCTTTTATGTCTTATTTTCCTTTTCTTTCCAACTCCTTCCCATTTCAGTGTTTCACTGCCTGAATGGTGTTTCAGGAAGATCACATGATTTACAACTACCTTTATTTCCAAGTTATTGCAACTTCATTTTGCAGGAGAGCTGTAAAAGAAACAGTGCTCTGCTGTCAGCAGGGAGAGACCGGCAATGTTTTGATTCAGGGAAAAATTGCAAAGACACTCAGTGAGAGAAGTGAATCGTGAGAGATGTGTAGCGAGGCAGTGCGCTGGCAGACTTTTGCGTCAGTGAAGGAGTCATCCTTTAAAATCTCAGATTAAACTCAGATTAAATTGTGCCATGCCATCTTGTGGGAATCAGCCGTGACCAAGAGGAGACGTGGTGGCTACCGGGCGCCAGGGAAAGGCCTGCTGTAGTTGCACCTCATTTCTGGATTGCTCTACACAGAGAGGCAGACATCACGCACGGTCCTGGAAGAAGCTCTTTCACAAACTCGATGTCTGGCATAGTTCACACCATGATTTAAGTGTGACCTCAAGGCATTTGCAGGGAATATCTTTATAAAGACTATGACGAATGTGCAAGAGACTCACATGGACAAATTTTTAGTTAATAAATCAACAAACCTGCAAAATGAGGATAAAAATATGTTGAAAGGACAGACTTGGACAGGCCTAGATGATGGGTGTGGCTTTTCTTCACACTAAATATTTTTGCAGCATTTTTTTGTTTGTTTGCATACTCACTTCTGGTAAAGACATTTTGCTTTGCTTGAAGACTAGGATACAGCCGTGGGAACAAAGCTCTGACAAAATGGAATTCTCCTGTGTCAGGCTGAGGTATCAGAAAAGCTGATGTCAAATGCCACCAGGCTCTGACTGGAAGCCTTTATAGAAAGGTTGAATGTTTCATAACAGATAGGCTGTGGAAGTGCCTTAGGAAAGGACTATGTCTTGTGGCATCCCTGGAGTGAGGTAGTCACAATTATTCCTCTTGAACAGAACTTCTCACTTGCCAGAGCAAGGCTGGAAGGAGCCAGACTCAGCCATGAGCAACTGGCTCTGGGTGGCCCTGCTTGAGCAGAGGGGAGTTGGACGAGATGACGTCCAGAAGTCCCTCCTTACCTCAAACCTTCTGTGGATATGTGATTCAGAGCCTTTCTCCTATTCCCTCCTACAGTTTCCTCCTGACAGTTTGGTTTCTTTCATGTATATGCTGTAGTCCCTGCAGTAGGTTACTCTGGGAAGGAAGAATATGAATACAGAGAATTGCGGATGTTGTAATAAAGTTATGTGCAGCCAATTTTACAAGATGGAAGAGTGCCTCCTATAAACCACTGAGCATCTCAGATGGAAGGAATTACGCATTGAACATGAAGCACTCTGTTAGACTCAGTGGACTCTGGCTTTATATAAAAAATCCCACAGCAAGTGGAGTGAATTTTGCATCTGACTAACTCAATGGAGAGGAATTCTACCCCTGTCTTCCCTATGATTGTCCTTATTAGTCCAAACATTTCCTCCCCCCCCAAGAACATAATAGCATTTTTATATTCTGTAAAGGAAAATGTTTCGTATAATCTATATAGATACTTCTGTCATCTTAAATGTGTTTCTTCCAGCTTTTTACATTCTTATGGTCCTATATCTCATCTGCTTTTTTAGTCCTAGTCTTTCCTCCACCCCCTAAGTTTTGGGGGAATGAAATCAGTGTCTTCAGATCCCATATGGGGTGGGGAACTTTATATTTTTTGGCAATTTACAAGTAATTTTGTTTTATTCTATAAAGTAATGGTGATAAGCAATCAATGGCCTTATATCTCACATGAACAAAAAGGGAGGAGGTCTCTCTTACTGCAGCACCATGAAATTTCTGAAAGTCCATATAAGATGAAAAATATTTGCATGTAGGCACAGAGGGAAGCACTATGCAAGCATCTAATTGCAGCACTCCCTGCTGACTGTTTTTAATGTGTTGGTTTTATTAAGCATTCTTAATAAGATGCTAGACTTTTGCTTAGGCAAAAAATATAAGAGAAACAGCAGTTTCAATTCTCAGATTACTGGAGTGCATGCAGTTGGGAAAACCTGTCTGGATGCAGCAGATGAAGTGAATTTGTTCCATCTGTGAAAAATAATAATAAATTGATTTTGTGGTCCTGCATTGCCTGACTTGCCTTTTGTGTGTGTATGAGTGTAGGCGCTTGTACGTATGGCTCTGTTACATCTTGAAGTTTTGGTTTCATGTGTTATAGTATGCATTGCATATGAAGGATAACGTTTGCATGACAAATTGCAGACCCATATGGCATGGTGTTTTAACATCCTGTACTTTTAGATATTTTCAAGGAACTATGTCTGAGGAGGTGAAGAGGGGAATCTGCTGGTGACTTCTCCCTACAAGTGACTTCTCTTCAAAATGCTGCTGTCAAATAAAAGTGGTCATGGTTCAGAATGCAATATAAAAATGACATAATTTTATATATTGATATATGGTAGCCATATGTAATTTGGTTCTATGATTCTATGATTTATCCCACTAAAGAAATTCATAGCTTTGCAGAGAAAGAGACAGTGTTTCATCTAGTATGGAAGAATCCAGATTTACAAGTCTTTAATGACGTGCCATTTCTGGTTGGGTTTAAGATACTGCATATCATGATTAGCCATCTCAGCAGCTCCTCTTAAGCTCTTCACAGTTACAGCCTGACTCTGACCAGGTCTGTGATAACCTGTGGGCTTTACTGAGGATAGTAACTAGTAATGAAATTAATGCTCTTTAGTGCTTGGCTCAAATGGTTTTTAGGGACATGAATGAAGCAAGGTGTATTACTATACAGATTTATCAGCTTTCACTTTAAATTACTTCTAAAATGCATTCCTGGCTTTGTCTTCATAATTAATGTTTCCATCCCCACTTGTGGCTCAGAAACCTTTATATTTGGGTACATGATGACTTACTTGTTCTGCACAAATCTCATGGTTCAGTTCTCACAACAGGCTAAATATTTCGCTTAAGGTAATTACCTGACTTCAAAGGAACTTTCATAGAAAAGTAATAATATCAAAAAGAGCCTATATGCTATAAATAGGGTATAAAATTCCACATTAAAGATGTGTGTATATTACAGGAATCTTCAGAGCAGTGTGAAATATAATTAGGGCCTTCTACGGAGGCATAAAATTCTCAGTAATATGTGCTAATCTTATTTGCTTGGAATGAGGTGGGAATATACCTATCAAGACATCTTTTGAAATATTTGAATTCTTTACATCTGAACTCCCAGTTATACTTGTCTGACTTGATCTTTTCTTCCTTGTCATTTTTCCATCCTGAAAGGTTTATTTGTGAATAAGCTTTCTCCTCTGCATGGGCAAAGTCAGAAATGTGAACTTTCAGTAGGACAATTAGAATTTTAGTGAGATGTAAAATGGCTTTTAAGAAAAGAGGAAGAAGAAGTAAAATAAATAAGTTCATATGTGATCATGTGCTCTTCACAGTGTGTGTTGATTGCCTTAGCAGTCCTGTTGTAGTTGAAGGCAAGTCAGGTCCTCCATTGCTGTTAAGGCCTGTTGTTTGCAGCATCTTGTTCCTCCTACAAATAGAAGTCTATTAGTTAGAAAAGAATATTTCTAATTAACATACAGCTTTTCTGAGGAAAAATGTCCTCAGTTCCCTTTTCTTTACTTACCTCACAACTGAAGTATTTGTCCAGAGTACATCTACAGGGATAATGGTTTTAATGGAAAGTATTGATTGGGTGCATAAGGGTTAGTACAGGAATTACTGCAGGAATGGTCTGCTCCCAGTGCTGGCTGTGCAAGCAGCTTGAGAATAAGGCAAAGAATTGCTTTTGTCCAGAACAGGAAAATTTCTGGTCTTTGGTCTCTGGAATTTAAAGCAGCACTTTTGCTTGGAAGGTATTGTTGCAATTAACATTGTACAGATGGACAAACTCAGAGAAGGGCCAGTGACTGAATCAGCAAATTACCGATGTAGGGAGGAAGGGACCAAGCTGTCCTGTCCCTGCAGTTGCCTGCTGGACCGATGGCTGCCCTGTCTGATTCAGCTGCCTGAACAGAAGACAGTTTGGAGCAGCACTGCTTTGGGTATGGTTATGTATTGAGACTTCAAAATGTAGTCACTTGGCAGAATACTGGGTTTGTAAACTTGCTGTTGTTTTAGTGGGAGCAAGGGAAACAGAGTTTGGGAGGAACTGGTATGTACATGACAATTAAAACCAGAAGTTTACACCTGTCTTGTGATTTATTACAGAACTTGTAGTAATCTAGAGTGAAACCAAAACCAAGTTACATGAATTACTGTTTTTCATTAGTTCCCAGTTCATTTTAATCTTTATGGTTCTGGGCAGACTTTTGCTCTTCTGGTAGGGTGTAAAAGGTTCTGAAACGCTCCTCAATCAGTGCTTGCCAATGCCAGTTGCCATTGGTAGACATCTTTGTATCTTGCTGCTAAAATAAAATCAAAGTCAAAATACAGTCACTATTTTCTAATAATATGTTCTCTCTAGGTAGTAGTTCCAGGTGGCAGTAACACTACCTGTAGTTGAGAAGGAGAGTGGCCTCACTTCAGTTGTGCATCTGCTATGGCAAAGCTCTATGAAATATTTTTCTGTTGGGGAAAAAAAAAGTTTTACAATCTAATGATCTGCCATGTTCACTGTAAAAATTTCTGGAAGTCTGGAAACTTCCAGGAGGAAAGCAGGCTGATTTCCTCCCAGCATGCTTGCAGGCAGTGCAGTGAAGTCTGGGGACCTGCATTTGCAGGGCTCTCCAGTATCTTTCTTGGGTATCTCCCTTGGGAAGCTGCATTGGACCAGGACAGCTCAGAAGCCTGGGGGTCTGCAGCACTTCTGGGGCACCCCAGAAGCCTTGAAAGCTAGCCAAGGGAGGTGATTAAGGAAACCCAGCTTCTCCATACTCAACCTTCTTTGAAGTCAAGAAAGCAAATTTATTTTGAAAACTCCAAACAGGACCCCTGTCATGAACAGTTTTGTTTACAGAAACCTACTCTTAGTACCACCAAAAATAAAGTTTTTCAAATCTGGGATGAGTCAAAAAAAGCTCTCTGTGTGTGCGTGTTTGTTTTGGGGGGATCTCTTATAAAAATTTTTAAAATAGAAACTTGGATTCTGGAACTGAATGGATCTGGACTGAATTTTTTGATGAGGAAGGTGCATCCACACTTATTATGTGATGTCATAAGACACTATTTTCAGGCTACCCCTTATTCCATTGACTAAACATATGAATTTAATATAGGATCATTATTTTAGCATAAAAAATTTTCCTTAAATCTGGTGTCTGCAAGCTTAAGATGCAGAGGGACCTTTGCAAATAAATTGTTCTTATTGTTTAACTGAAGGAAAATAGGATGGTTGGGACCATTCAGGACATGTATGCTTTCAAGTTCCTCCTAAATTTTTTCCTTCTGACTTAACAGAACAAAATCAGGAAAAAAAAAGTAATAGGTTGATACCATGCAGACATAATAAATTATGTTTAATTTAGATGGGTTCTTCTATCTCTGCATCACCATTGCATTGTTTACTTGGGAAAGAAGACACAGTAATAAACAAACAAACACAAAGACTTATGGCTAGTGACCGCCCGTGTATCACTTAGCAACATCAATATTTTTGTGCACAAATAAAGGTCTCCTGCACGGTGCCTGCTGCCAGTATGTGTGTGTGTGTGTGTTGTGTGTGTGCGTGCGTGTGCCTCTGTAGCACTGACCTTGTATGCAGAGAGATCAGTTTGTCAGTGATTGGTCACTCCTTAATTTGGATGTCTAGACATTTCAGTCCGCACGAGCGAAAGGCAGACATCTAAAGACGTGAGAAGAGATTCTAAGGGATACTAGGACCTTAAAATAATTCCCCAGCAAACTGCAAATGTATTTTGTTCATTTTAAAAATATATGGTGTAAGTGATTGAATGGAACACATGACTGAAGGCTTTATTTTTTATTATCACTATTAATTAATATGCTGCTTCGATGTTTTCATGGCTGTGATATAAATAGATAAAGCTTCCTTAAAGGTTATCAGCAAGTGCAAGAGAGTTAATGTTATGATTGGTCTGCTGGCTGGTAATATGTTTTCTTTATTTGCTGAGAACCAGAATCCAGAATATTTAGAAAAAAATTAACTATGTTTAAATGAACTGCCAAATCTTAATTTATAATGTTAAAACTATAGTCAGGAAGGTCCTTTCTGAGAATGTCCAGCTGAATAGGAAATTATTGTCCACCATCTGTGTTTTATTCAAAACCTCTCTGTATGGAAGTGAATGTGCTTATATCCACATGTAAAAAGGACTCAGTTCTGCCGAACGTTGAAAGACCTCAATTCCCACTGATGCCACTGGGCATTTGAGTGCTTCCAGGGCATTAGCCCTATATTTGCGAAACAGTGTCAGGCAGATACATTTACAATGGCCCAAATTTTCAGATGCACTTTAAATATATATACAAATGGGGCAAATGATCGCCTACTTATCGTATGCATGGATGGTTGTGTTTGGGATATTGGATATTTGTATGATGAATTAGAATTTACATTTTGGTACAAAAGGTTTAAATTTAGAAAGCCTTTTCTATTACCTTAAGAATATTTTACTGGAATAATGAGATCTAGAATGTGACAGAGCTTGAAGGAGCTATTAGTATCTTTTGGAGATCTGTTTTAGTTTTCTTTGGTTTTAATCCTTTCAGTCATAAATCCCAGAAAACAGCAACTGGTGCTTGAAGAGCAACCAGCATGCAGAAGCAGACCCTCTGCAGCACTGCAGCGACAAATTATTTTAAAAATAAAGTGATGCAGTTTGATTTCAGTACTGGTGTTGTCTGTCCAGTATCAGAGTATTCCCATGTGGGAATAGATGTAGCGGCATCACAGAGAAACTTCTATACCACTATAGATGTGTCTGTATTACAGGCTGTGCTGGTGTGAACGCTTTAGGTAAGAATCACACCCGTAACTGAACCAAGTGTTTTGGTGCAGAAACAACAGACCAGATCTCAGAGCTAGTTTGTACCGGGAAGATTCACAGTACAGTGTTAGCTGAGTGGTTACCTAGCTGTACCTCTAGGGATGTGACACTCACACCCCACCTTCCCTCCCCCTCAAATCTGTGAGAGCAATTCATTTCAGCAAAAGAGTCAATTTATTTTCAGGTAAGTCTTAGCTTTAATTCTGTGAGGAAATTGCACCTTTAGAATAACTTCAGGTTGTCTCTCCTACAAGATTTCCCTGTTCTTTTCTAGTTTGTTTTTTCCTAATGTTAGGCTCAAATACTAATAGCAAACTGCATTACCTTCTGATTTCTGTATCAGATATAAAGAACTGCCTCCCCTGGGCAAACATTCCTAGATTCGTGTGGATGTGGAGGCAGAGAAAAAACCCACACAGACATGTGATGGCAAAGCACTGACACTGGCAGGTCTCTTGATGTACAAGTATTGTCTCATCTGGTATATCTGTCCCATTCTTAGAGGCAGGCCACAATTACTCTTTAGCAAACATTTACCTCTCTCTTTAGCAAACATTTTCTATATGCAACTAATTAACATATATCCATACTCTAAACCTTGTTGAACTTGCACTACTGATGAAGCTTCTCCTGGAGCATATTTAAATGTGCCAGGAGGGCGTTTAAAAACAGGGAAGAAAGTGAGGTGTTTTTTTTAGAAAGCTCTCTTAAAACACTCTTACAGAGCAAATTGTACTTTAAAAATCATTAATTAGGTAAAATAAACAGCAGTGGGGTTTTCCATCACTGACTTGCCCTTCTTATGTGCTAGTGTGTTAAAATGTTTTATTTGCAGTATTGCCTGCTAGTTCCTGTGCTTTTATTGCATATTCCACAGTTTTCTGCAGCATTCAACTCTGAGATGCTCATGATTATCTGAGAAGCTTACCTGACTTGTTAACACATAGTAGCAAGAAAATTAATACAAAAAATCTCTCAGTGAGACGTTATGGAAAGAGAAGGCAATATCTACTTTAAAAAAACCTGATTTTCATGTCCCACACTTGTCCTCTTATTATTTTCATTCCCACTCTTACAACTTCCATGCTTTTAAGAAAGGGTTAAGAGATGTGTGCCCAAGCAGTGATCTGGCCAGGATCAGCTGTCTTCCTGGAGGACACCCACCAACTTCTCACCATGTTGCTTGACTTCTGCATCTGCGATGCCCTATTTTTGATGTAGGTCTTCTCTATCCTTTGGCAGTCAAGCATATTATTATGGTGTGTCCTTTCGCTTGTAAGTCTTGCTTACCTAGATGGATCTTAGATTGCAGGCTGTTTCCTGGGTTTGCCTGCTGTGGGTGTCTTTATGGCTACAGTCATCTTCCCTGTTGGATGAACAGGAAGAGAAGTGGCACATACAGCATGATGCAACCTCACTGCCATCCTCCTCCTGTCAGGGCACAGGTCTTCTGCTAATCCGTGCTGTGGGCTTCCTAGGGCACAAACTTCCTGGTCCTGATGCAAACACCACATTCCCCAGTGCTTACCTGTTTGTTTGTTGTCAATGTGTCCATGGTTATCAAACTGTTTCAGGTTTTTTCTTAACTTTGCTCTATTGCCCTTCCTGTTGCTTTTACTGATAGACATTTCTGTCCATACATTCTTCAGACCAGTTTTAATATTTCTGCTAGAAATGGTACAAAACAGAAAAAACAACATTCTAATGGGGAGTATTTGAAACTATGACTTAAAGAAGTGCAAATCAAGGTATCAGTTGAAATATAAATTGTACCTAGTGTTTTTGTAACGTCATAATTTTGTGTCTAACTGTCATTTGGGTTTGGCATATCTATAATTTGGGTTGCCAGTATTACAGCTAAAACAAGCCAACTAGGACATTTTAAACCACTACATTTTCTTGTAGTCTAGAGATATTTTTGCAGACAGTCCAGCCACAGCTAAGGGTCTCTGTAGGCCTAACACAATTCAGATGCTGCTACTTTTCGGTCAATCTTAGAGCTCACTGGCCCCGAACGCAGTATATGAAGATTACTCTTTTATTGGCCAGATTGGCAAAACTGAGCGGCTGCTGCCTTGTGCAGTCACTTTACTCCCATTCCTGTGCTGCCTTCTGTGATTTTGCTAGCTTACCTTTTTTCTAATCCCGTTCACTATGTGGCTTCTGCTACAACAGAATGAGTACAGGAAGATAGGGAATACCTGGAAGCTGTTCATCAGTCTGTCCTGGGACTTTCTTATCTATGTCCCTGGGTGCATTACATCAAGAAGGAAGTACTGAATAAGTACCCAGCACCCGTAATGCAATATCCTAATATTCAGAAGCTTCCATTAAGGTCACTTGTTTTTGAATCTTTGGAGGTATATCAGTAGGAATTATCCTGTCCTCTGAGATGCTAGTGCTGAAATATGAACTGATGGAAATGGGAATAAATTGTATTTTTTGGATGCCCTCCATGGTTTCATGTATGTGACTGGACATATTATTTAGCTTGGTTAACCTGGGCATGTAACTGAGCAGTTCTATAACTGGTCAGCTTTAGTGTTGGTGCGTTCCATTTGTTAAAATTATATTTTATGCTAGCAGACGCTTGCCTAACTTTTGCATTCATCTAGTAAATATACAGTGTGTTGCCATATCATGTCCTTTGACAAGGTATTATCCAAATGAGCTCCAAAGAATTGTTTTAATTCCAATTCCTCCCTATTTTTTTTTTTTTTAATTCTTGTCTGTAGTGTTCCCAGCAGTGCAGTAGCCAGGATTCGATTTCTGTCAGAAATGATACTGCTTCAGTCTCGTCTCTGTAAGTCTCCGCAGGGAGGTTAGAGGGTGGTTATCCTCCGGCTGGTCTGGACCTGGTCCAGCATTCAATGAGAATGCAAATCCCCTTGAAAGCAGATACCTTCTCTGCAGCGATACTGCCTTTATGTGCTTCAGGAAGCTTATGATAAGTTAATATTTACATCAAAATACTGTTATTTTTTAAAGGTACCCAATCTATTGCACTCTGAAAGCTCAATAAATGTGCCTAATTCTTTTTTTTCCCCTTTTCAACAAGACAAAAAAAAAAAGAGTATATGAAACAGGACTCAGGGCCTTGCCACAGCAGTGTAGATTATTGTTACTGCTTTGTTGGAACAGAAGTTTGATTGTCAAGGCTTTTGCTACAGTTCAGCACATTAATTTTGTGATGTGAGGATTCCACATCTTCCTTGTTTTTTGAGGTACAGTGTGGCAGGATGAGCTTAAGCAAGCTGGGTTTTGTTGCGCATCCTCACTGTCTGGGTACAGAGGCTTTGGCCAGGAGGCTCGATTTGAACAGGCAGAGCGGCTTTTGGAGCAGATGCAGTGCTAAATTGCAGGAGTGAGGACAGAAAGCCCAAAGCCAGTTTTGTGGCCCAAGATGCCTACCCCCTCCTTTTGTAAGAGGGCTGGCGAGCCATGTGTGCCACGCAGGGCCAGCTGCTGTGGGATGGAGTGTGGGCTGTGGGGCAAAATGCGCTGCCAAACTCAGGGGATGGCCAGGGCAGCGCGGGTGGGATCCCCGATCCCCTCTCTGCCGGCAGCGCTGTCACGGGAAATATTCCTGCCCATGCAGAAAAGTCTTTTCACTCATCCGCAGCCAAGCACACTGCTCTTAAAGCGGCCGTAAATCAGCCACTCTCCCCCCGATTCAAGTTTTATCTTGCTGGGGCCGTTCAAAAATAACCCGTGCGCGGTTGCGGAGCGGTGGTTCGCCGGGCACAGCTATTTCCGTGCGCGGCGGCCAGCGGGGCTGGCGGGCATCGAGGGGCGGCTATAAACGCCCGGGGCTCGCCCCTCCCCGCGCACCAGCCCCTCTGTTGATCGCTCTGTTGTCACTCCCTTAGCGACCGTCGCCACGTCGCGCCTTCGCGTCCTGCCGGGCACATCCCTCCCCCCCTGGCTTCCCGGCTCCCCGAGGCCGGCTGTCATGTTTCCAGAAAAAGCCAGCCCCGGCGGGGGCCGGGCCGGGGCTGCGGGACCCGCGGCCGGCAGGTGTCCCCGGCGCCGGCCCGGGAGCGGCTCTCGCCACCGCGGGTCTCCCGCGCCCCTGCCCCCGAGGGCTCCCTCCCTCCCCATCCAGCCGGGAAGAAATAAAGCAGTTTTCCGGGTTCAGGGAAAGAGGTGGGGAAGGCTGAACCATCACCTGTTGGCGATAAATAAACATAAGTCAAGTTCCCCATAGGGTTTAATAAATTAATTAGTAATTTGATTAAAGCGTAGATATTTCATAACTGTTTAGTCCCTTTCTTTACACGCCACCCACTCCCCAACCGAAGCCTTCCAACCAGCTCCTCAAAGTTGCCTAAACTGACAACCTTCTCCCCCACCGGGAGAACTTGGGGGGAAATAGTAGAGAAGGTCCCCAGCTGTGAAGCCTGCAGTGAGGACCCAGTATCACCAACCATTTTCCATCAGCAGGAGGCCGACATCCTGTAATCTAAACGGGAGGCTAAAGAGGGGGCAGATGGCACCTATCTGAAATGCCACTGATACCTATCCTAGCTTGCCAGATTTTCTTCACTCCTTGTCTGCTGGCATCACGTTTCACCATTTCAGTCCCTGTTCAGCATGGTGTGTTCCTGCTCACCGGGTTGCCTGCAGCATCTTCTCATCCCTTCCAAGAGCTGAGCCTCTTCGTGCAGGTATCCCTTCTCTCAGTGGTCCCCAGACACCCCTCCCCAGCTAAAAGCCACTCTGCAGTGCTTGCCAACACACCTGGGACTCAGCTGGTGGTCCCAGCTACATTCCTTATCATTTACCACAGTGGCTGTTTTCTTCTTGATAAACCCTTCCCACCTGCAGAACAGATTTTTCACTTCACTGAGACATATCTCTGATGGGTTGCATTTTAAAATGTGACTGCTAATATATTAAATTTAGCTAGATTTTTAGGATTTTTTCTCTTTTTTAGTGTTTTTGTGTAGACAGAGGATCTCTGTCTACTCAATTTAAAAAATGTGAACTGGTCTTTCCCTGATCCATTGTTTGATTTTGGAAGATTTTGACTTTTGTAACTGTGCAGATGTCACCTCAGTGAGCCTCAGCTCAGTGGTAAAGTCTCTATGGCCTAGTTTTTGGAAATTATGAGGATCCACTGATTCCTGAGTAGTCAATGGGAAACAGAGTGATGTGCATCTTTGAAAAGCAACCTTGTGCCATAGAAAAATTGTTATTTTTAAAAAAAGTGTACATGTATGAATATGAGAGTGATAGGGTACATTGCTGTGACTGTGCCTCAAGCTAGCTGAGAGGCTCAGAAGGTTAGAGGCACCATAAAAGTTATACAGAGTCGATGTCATCCCTGTGAGAATTTCAATGGCACTTACTATGAAGGGGCACCTGAGTTTCAGGAGAGATTTAGTTTTTGGGTTTTAACTCTTAGCTATTATTAAAAACTAGAACAATATTTTAAATCTGGGGTTTTTTTTTCTTTTTTGAGGGGAGGGGGAGGGCTTTAGCAACTCTTCTTATTGTGTGTATTGATGTAATCTCCAGAGAGGTTACCAAGGTTAGATTTTTGAACAAGACAGTTCTGTAGATATGTCATTACATATTCAGAAAATGCAAATGCTGAGTTCTTTTGAGGCTCAACATTTCTGAATACTAAGCACTTCTGAAAATGTGTCTCACTGTATGAAATTACTGTGTCATTAAAAAAAAAAAAAAGTGGCAGTCCAGGTAGCTCAGAAGATAAAATGGTGTTCTGCATGGCTTGGGAGTAAGGACAGTCAAAAAGTGAGTGTTGTATAGTGAAGGCAAGGAATGTGTCATGCTTATGGCTTCTCCAGAAGTCAGACTTTTACCGCCATTTAGATACAACCTTTTTTTTCTCTTGGTTTTGCCACTTGCTTTCAGCTGGTGCTCAGGACAGTGGGTTCATCTTGCTGTGCCTATTTGCCAACTTACCCTTTGTCTGTATCATCCTCTGAAACTTTAATTAATCATGGCTGCACAATATGTGTGGGCTGCATGTGGCACTGCAGGGACTCGTGGGTGCTGTGCTGCCACGTGCAGTGGTGTCAGTGTGGGGGTTTCCTTTCTTTGATACCGCTGAATTGGAAGAACTTCTTCAGCTCTGTGTGTGTCTGTGTGCGTTCTGTATATGTAAAGAGTGATTATAATAGTCACCTTATCTCACAGCTAAAGGACTGCATCAGAAAACTGTTAGAGGGTGGGTTATTGGCACCAAACATTTTCTGTCAGTTTGCAGTTCTTCAGTCTGAAAACTCAGCCAGTTTACGCTCTGCTTGATTAGATATACATCCAAGATATTTTCTCTGTTGTTCAGAACAAGTAATTTTCAGGGGAGAAACCATTCTATCCTTTCTTTTGACCTTCTTGGTTCTGAGGATGCTGATTTGTTAACGATTCTAGATGATGGATGATGGATGATGCCTCTACGGAGATGGTGGTGTAATTACCAGAAACTGAATGCATTCATGCTGAGAGACCGTATAACATGGCAAAACTAAGACTGTAAAGCCACTTCATGTGAAGAATTATTTTTAGGACATTAGAATACAAATTTCTTGTTTAGAACTTTTCTACAGTTGTCTGTAAAGTGCTTTTATAAATAAATAACTATTATGGCCTATCTCATTGCCAATGGAAAATGGAGGTATGAGGATCAGATTTATTTGTGACAGAGGTACAGACAAGAATGAAAGAGACTGAATTGCTTCCAAGCTTCTGTAGATTTCCTGTCCGTTGCCATACTGGTTGGGTCATGTTGCTTCTCACCTAATGTTTTTGTCCCTGGTAAGCTTTGAGTTTGAACTGGTGGTGGCTTGTCATGCCCTATTGTCATTAGCATGTTTGTTTGAAGAAATGTTATCTTGAGCCTTTCTGAATGTCAGTATTCATTCTTAATTGAGCTTGCTTTAACTTGCCTTAGTTCTTCTTTGGTGTGGTGAAGAGTGTTTAAGTATATTGAATTTCATGCTGTTTGATGTAGCAATACACATTAACATATGGTGAGGAGTAGATGTAAGTATATTGTGCTATTCTGTCTTCCATAACTAATATTATCATCTTGTTGCCACCTTAGTCTTAGTTCCTTCCAGTTTCTTTTGTTTCAGTCACAGGGAACTCATAATGTATATGTCATGTGGTCTGTATGGCAACCAAAGATGCCAGTTTGCCCAGTAAGCTGGTGGTGTTGGTAATGGTCTTCAATATCAGGGTCAGGAAGACTCAAGCACAAAACTTGTGGGTGGTTTCTTTTTGTGCAGTACATGCTATTTAGATTAGTGAAAAGATTCTAGAAACCTTTCTTTCTTTATTTTGTAAATGTACTTGCTTACAGTGTAATCTCATCTTGCATCCATCTGAAGCACAATACTGACTAATCTTTTCATTTGCTTAACCTGTTTACTAAACCCTGAGTTTCCCAGAGCAACAGGGATGACACATGAAGGCGAACTCAGGTACAGTTTAAGAATATAGAGTAACCTGGAATAAAGGGCTCAAGAATAGGAGTGTTATTTACAGCAATTTAAGCTAATCTGTCTAACTGTGTGGGGAAGTTGAACAGAGAGCCCTCGCATGACAGGGCAGTGATATTCAGCATGAAAGCAGTGAGTGAGCTTTGCAAGAAGACATCTAATACATCTGTCCTATGGTGGCCTTCCTTTTGAAGCACATGTCACTAAAATACAAAACTCCAACCACATGAAATTCATGAAGAGGCAAGGGCTTGCACCACTTTCTTCATAGACAGTATTAATTTGTTTTTAAATAACTTTAGATTGCCACTCAAGATATGTGGTGTTCCCATAGTTACGTTAGTGTACAGGTTGAACGTCAGGGTCTGTATTTTAAGTTATTTACAGGTATCTTAAAATTGACTTTTGGGGATGAGAATGCTCTTTCCATATCCAGAAATAAATTACTTTGAGAAAGGGAGATAAACATCTCTTTGACTGTTTTAATCCATTGAGCTTAAGTATTATATCCTTCTCCTGCAGAATATTTTTCTCCAACAATTTTTTTGAGCTTACTTTACTCAGAAACTTAGTTCTCTGAATAAGGGAGACTGGGAAACTGGCATTTGTAAAAAATATGGTTATAAAATAATAAAACCATTTTTAAAGAAAGAATTTTACTCAGTTATAATTACTGTTTATTTTCCTAGTCTCAGAAAATCTCCCATTGTTGCTTTTGTACATATGAATGATTTTATAAAGTAAGGTTGAAGGCACTGGCAATGTTTATGTGGTTTTGCATTTTTTGTTAGTATTTTAATTATCATCAGTTTCTCTAATCAGACCATGCCATTAACATTCCTTCTACTCCATGCTTAATGGGAATCAGAGTTGAAGTTTGACGTGAAACAACCTCCTTTGTTCCTCCTTCTGTGTCTGCATATGTAACTTACACACATACACACACACACATCCTTTTTTAATTAGTAAGTAACAGTGTTAAAATTTTCTGAAAAAATGATAAGAAGGTGAGAGAAAGTCCATAACAAAATGATAGGGACACACAGCCCAAAGAACTGAATGCCTTGATGCAGAGGACTTCTTTCATTGAGCAGACACACAGTGTCCATCACAAGTACTACCAGCACTTGGACGGCTCATGTAAATGTTGTAGTTCTTTGAAAAACAGTAATACAGTACTAAAAAGTGAGGGTGTTTTCAGCTTAATTTAATTATCAATTACTGTGTTCTTTCTTTGAATGACCTGCCTTTGGTAGCTCGACAGCACCTTTTTTGTCCCCTCAGAATTTTCTGTGCTGTGAGCTGTGCCCTTACAAATGATTTGAACTTGTGGAAGTGGCAGGGGCAACTTTCGGAAACATGTAGCTGCCAAGTTTCCTGTGATGTGATCTTAAAATAGACCAGACTGGGAAAAGAGGGGAGGGCTGTCACCAAGTGTGCTCCGCATGTCAGGACTGTTTTTACTTGATCTATATCGGCTGGTGAAGTCCTTTGTGAGCAGAAGAAAGAACCTCACCCCCACCCATTTCCTCTTTTCAGGCTATTTTGGGCTTGCTGTGAAGTTCTCAGTGTACTTTCTCAGCCAGAGCAGCATTGTGAGCTCCTTCTGGTAAATCACATTTTCGGGTTGAGGTGGGGGTTGGGAGGACTATAAGGAGGAGATAGGAATTTGTCTTTAAACAGGTTGGGGTTTTTTTTTCCCTTCATGTGTGCAAGAAAATACTCATTGTCCCACTGAATGTCATTAAAGTTTCCATGGCATTCCAGTTTTTTGACCAGGGTTACCTTGATAGCTTTCACTCATGCTAGAAGGTGGTATTGACATTTTCTCTTTTCTGTTTTAAGGAGTCATGAAATTTAACGAAGAGCTAGTCCCAGGAAGAGGCATCAAGATCTTAAGGAATTTGTGGAATATTCAAGCTGAGTGTTCTTATTAGTGCACAGTTGAAAAATGCCACTGCGTAAACATACATCACTGATCTATTTCTGTAGTGAAGCAATAGCCTAGTTCTCTTTTTTTTTTCCTCTGGAGTTTCCACCAGAATAACTCAATTGTTTTTGCTGGGATTATCGTTGATTCAAACCACTATGGGAAAAACCAAAACTGGAGTCTAATTTCTACATGGATGTAAAGAGTCTCCTCTCCTTAGCACATATTCCCAGAAAAACATAGGGGGCAGAAAAAAAATTCTGAAAGATGATGTGGAAGTGTGGGATAACACACTCAGATTTCTCTGCATAGAAAAGTCAGTATGGTATGAAACATACAGGTGTAAGAGAAGAAAAATATGTGGGAAGGGTTTAAGGAGTTTTGTCACTTGTTTGGTTGGAGCTTTTTTCTAGGTTTTGCTGGGTTTTGCAGAAATGCACAGTCCTGCAGTTCCTCAAGTCCTCAAGACTGTTACTACTTGAACCTACTGAAAGCTGAGCAGTTTGGTGGAAGAAAGATTATACACACTGCAAAATTTTCTCTGTGTTGTTGTTCTCTCTAGCTTAATCCTAGGGAATGTTTGATTGAAAGGCTGTACTTGATTAAATGTAAGCATTTTTTCAGAGAACCCATGAAAAAAAGTCATCTGGGAAGGGAAAAAAATTACTGATTTTATTTTTTTTTTATCTCATTAAATTTAAAATTCAAGAACAAACCAGGAAAAGATTATTTGGATCTTCATGGATCATAGTAAATCACCATAATGAAAAAAAGCCCCTATACCTCACATTTAGTATTTGAAGAGTCTTTCAGGTATGCTTTCGGGGAAAATGCTCCACATGTGAGGTCAGTTGACAGTTCTGACTTCTCAGTATGGACTGATATGTTACTTTTTTGTATTGTAAATACAGCAGTTTTCTGAGTGTGTGCATACCCCCAAACAGATACTTTTTGCTACCATTTTAAAAGGGAACAGGTATTTTCCAGAAGAATCAGATGTCTTTGTTTTGCCCCCGAATTATAGTTCACTATTAAGAAATAGTCTAAATGCTTCAAATGTCTTTTATGCTTAAATTAGACCTGAAGTCCTTGGGGGAGAGTTGAGAAGGAAAGGAGATGGTAATTTTGGATTTCTGTGTGACTTAGTCTTGTGTTTGTTTACTCAGTATTAAAATCCTAAGTAAAAGTCCATGCTTTAGCGTTAACACATGAGAATGTTTTGCAGATGTAGAAACTTGAAGTCAGACCTGATAGCACCGTGTTGCCCTGGTACTTTTATCTTGTCCCATCTTTTCCCCT
This sequence comes from Corapipo altera, assembly GCF_003945725.1. Classification (NCBI taxonomy): domain Eukaryota; kingdom Metazoa; phylum Chordata; class Aves; order Passeriformes; family Pipridae; genus Corapipo; species Corapipo altera. The sequence goes on from NW_020884903.1 coordinate 4,634,589, forward strand.
GTCTGTAACATCTTATTTTCGTGGCAGGGGCAGATCCTTAAACTCTCTTGCCGTTTTTTTCATCACCTGATGGGTTAGAGCAGCGCACATTGCTATTTTTTTTTTCTCAGAAATATGTCATTGAGTCTTGCTCCCTTGTCTGTGCACCAAAACCAAAGTATGTTTTCTTCAGGAATTGCTACCTTTCACACAATGGTCCAGGATACCAAATTCCTAACTTTTTCCTTAAAATTCAGAAAGCTTCAGCAAGAACCCAGAAATCTTGGTGGAGTGGGCAGAACAATCCAGCTTAGGTTTCCAAGCCTGACTTTCACAATGTAACTTGTAGTTTTCCTATTTGGCTGTCAGGACTAGTTCTGGAGTCAAGTATATTATATTTAAGTTATCTCAAAGCTTACTGCATTGTGGTTGTGGGTTGTGGGTGGGTTCTGTTAGTTTGTTTAATTCCTTGCTGCTGAAAATCAGTCCTGCAACCTCCCGCTGCTCACTTCTGGAATAAAAAAAAATTAAATAAGTGGCATTTTCATTTTGCTATGGTGATATATTTTGTTAAGAGGTCAATCCAGAGATCTTCCATGGATGTGTTTTGGTAAAAAAAAAAATCATATGAAATAGCTCCTTGTGAATATTTCTCTGGAGGCAGATTGTTTTATGGTGGCAGGCTATGGAGAAGGATGGCTGTCAGGGCTGGGTACGCAGGGCAAAACACATAGGGATTCTTTTGTGGGGTCGGTGAAACGCTTCTGCCCTGGTGAGCCCCACACAGACAGCCCAGCCCACCTCGTGGCACTTTGTGAGGAGAGTTACTGTAAGCAGACAAAGTGTAGAGGGTCATAAATTCTGGGAGCATCAACATCTTAGTCGGTGCCAGTCTGCGAGCAGGAACTTTCCTCAGCCAGGCATGGTTCCAGGTGGCTGGAGACAAGACAGGGCTGCGTATTTACAGCCCCAACAGCCTGTTGCTAGAGAGAGCTGCCACTGCGCAAGAGCCCTCGTTTGTAGTAGCTGGGTTGTGACATTAGCATAGGATACTTTGTGCAGCTGGGCCATGCCAGTGCCAGATACGAGTTCCATGGTACGGGCTGACCCAGCGGCACTGAAAGTCTCATTCTTTTCTCTGTCCTTTTTTTTTTTAAGATCGACAATGCAAAGGGAGGGTTGCACCCACATGCATAAAATACGCAGACATTAAGCAAACACAGTTCACTTCTTTCTTTCCTTCTCTTCAAGTATTGTAAGGGTTTATTCTTAAACATCTGCAGTTGCCCAAGATGATTTCTTGCTCTCCTAAAGGCAGAAATTCTGGTTAGGAAAAAAAAAATGTGCTTGTATATGTAGACATATATATGAGAATAAAATATGTCCCTGTTGCTATTTCAGTTCTGCTTAGGGAAGAGCAGTTTTGAGTATTGAAGTAATGCAAGGTGAACATTTTTCTAATGAGCATCATTTTATTTGTGTTGGAAATACTGAAATAATGCACATTTCACAGGTCAGCAACTAAAGCCCAATTACATACTGATTTGTAGATTGCCCACTTGTGAAGGGGCAGCAGTCAGCTTTTCTTTCCCAGTCTAGAGTGTCTCACAGGTATATATTTACAATTCTTACACCAGCTTCATAAGCATAAAATGAGATCTGATTCTCTTAGTTGCCTTGAGGGTTTTCGAGTTTGGGAATGGACTTTGTTTCCCAAGTTTGTCTCTAATCCAATAAAGAGGTTTAAAGCATTACTATAAAAGAATGTATATAAAATATAGTTAATTAATATTGAATAATGCTGACAAAAAAGTGAAGAAACTTTTTGTTACTATTCAAAAGTGATTATACTCTGAATCAGAATTTATCTCAGAGCAAATTGCCATTCTAAAACATTCAAAAATAATTTGCCAAGACTTTAAAAAAAAAAATTCCTTAAAACAGTGACGTTAAGAAAAATCAACAAATTACATCTAATCAAGAAAAACTTCCAGTTCTTTTTATTTGTTTACTGGCTTTTTATTTTCTCTTGGGAAACTCTGAAGCCAGATTTTCAGGCTATTCTCTGCAATTATCGGAACCCGGAAAGATTAGTTTTTAAAAGAAAAGCCAAGTTTCTCAAGAAGAAACACTACTCCAGGAACTGGGACTTCTAGAAGAAAGAGCAAATGCCGCAGTATTTGAGATGGTTTTGTTGACTTTTGACTTTCCCACAGGCCAGAAGAGCCATGGTCCTTGATAAACAAAAATGATGGTAGATGGTTCCCAATAAGATCCCCTTGTGAATGTCCTAATGTTGGCAGTCGAAGGTGTGAAATGCTGAGTGTTATCAGTCCCCAGGGAGCAGTGACAAAGAGCTTTGAGGAACAATGAGAAGGCAGGAGAGGCCAGTTTGTCCCTGTTTTTTTAAGTGGTAGAACATGGAGCGATGTGAGAGATGAAGGGTGGAGCTGAGTACTTGCATGAGTAACATCTGCAGGACTGGGCCTGATCCTTTTCCCACTGAAATGAAGAGGCATCTTGCCAGCTCCAGCACTGGGACCAGGATCTGTGCCAGCAAAGAAAAGGGAAACTGATTAGGCTTTTTCTATGGCCTGCTCAAGAAGGAAGCAAAAAATAAGAAAAGGCTGAAATAGGTGAAAATAAATGATACCATTAAAATAGATGCTTTGGCTAATACCCATGGGGACCTGTTTTGTAAGCAATGTCTTTAGTCCTGCCAGTTTTCCTTCAGACATGTGTGAAACTTCGTGCTTGGTTGGAGGAGTCAGTCTCTGGGTTTGGAGGTGTGGGACATGAAGAACTGGAATAGGAGATAGATGGCCACTGGCATTTCTGTGGTGGGGTTGCCATGAGGGCAGGGAGAATGTTTTTCTCAGCTTGGGAATGTTGCATTGCAGCTTTAAAAAAATTGGAAATACCATCCTCATGACCTGGATCTTTTCCCTAAGCTTTTCTTTTCTTCTTTTTTATTATAATTAATCTTATTTCTAAATACCAATTTTCTTTCCCCCCAGGGAATTCAGTAGGTAATGGCATATTTCCCTCTTTCTCTAGCCCAGTTAAGTTTTGAGATGCTTTTTCCTTTCTGTAGAGGGTTTTTTGGGTTGTGTGTTTAAGTATGGTAAATTAGAATAGAAATAGGTCAACTGATTAGTAACTGCTGGTTTGCCTTTAAAAGCAAATCACATTAAAAATTATTCTTCACATTTCTCAGTGTATGTGCCAGCTATGTGTAATTTTAGCTTGTGGTAATGGCAATGGATCATTTGGGGCAAGGGAAAACGAACCCTCTGGAATCAGAACAGAAAGCAGAGTAAGTAAAATAATGAAAGCATATGTAATTATTTCCTAAAAAAATGTAATGCTCCAGTGAGGTTTCACGAATCCCACATGTAGGACAATTGCAGCTTTGAACCTATTGTATTTGGAAAATCACTTATCTTGGTAGCACAAACATAACTCATTGACTGATTTGAGAACTTTTCTGTTTAAATTAAATAAAATTTTCCTGTTTACTGTTTAGTCCCTGGAAGCTAGTGGGCCATAAGCAGAGCTGTTACGGTATGGCACATTTGAAAACATGCATTTATATTGCCTGTAGAGTTTTTAAGGTATCAGATCAGCTTGTAGTGATAATACCCACATTGTGTTAAAGCAAACTCGAGGGTAAAACATATGTACTTGGCAGTCCTCAGACAATAAAGCTGTATGTTTTACTGCTAAAATTTTGTCTTCCTACTTCAACACTGTTCGTTTTGGGTAATCTTAAATATCACAACGTGCTTTTCCAAAATTGACTGCAATGATTGCATTGAACCTTTTGATAGACAAGCCTCATTTGTAAAGGAGAGATTATCAGTGACTTGTTTGCTATACTTCTAAAAATTAATTGCTTGGCATGTATTTCTGAACTGGTTGGGGAGCTCCTTTAAACTTGTCGTACTCTGAAGTTCTCTCCTAGTTAATGACTGCGGCTTAGTCTGCACTAGAAAATGGCACATCAGCAAGGGTTGTTCGTAAATCACTCCCCTAACACATTCAGCTGTGCCAGCAGAAGCTGGAAGGTAAATGAAATTATTTTTAAAAAATTTTTTTGCTGGTGTAGCTTGTTCCGTCCAAGAGACAGGTTTAATGTGTACTGTCTGAGGGCTTCTTTGCACATGTAGTCTGTGTAAGGGTAAGAGACGGTCAGCCGGCATAACTTTATGAACTCCGTTAAATTTTCTCATGCTAGAGGTATTTCCAGTTACCAAGATGTCTTGTTTTCGGAAACCCTTGCCAGCCTTACTTAGACCCAAGCAATACAGTGCCTTTTTAGAAGTGAATTCATTAAGTTAGTGGAGTCCCCTCCTTGTCCTGATGAGTTAAAGGGTATTTCTTACAATCAATCTGATCAGCAGAATATAAGTTGCAGTCTGATCTGAACTCTAGTGCTGACCTGGCTTTGGGCATAGCATCGTGAAGGCACCTTCCAGGGCCCTTCCAGCCTAAAAGGATTCAGTGGCTCTGGGCAGGGCTGTGCCAGTTCATGGGCAGTGAATGGTGCAGCATGTGCTGTATGCATCAGAATGACTTACGTAGCTTTCACAGATGCTGGCAAGGTGAGCCAAGAAAGTTGCGTAAATGGATGAAAACGATTTCTTTGTGTCATAGGTGTTTTCTGAGTGCCTGGATCTCCCTTCCGCTTCATCTGGTGATCACTATGGTTCCTCTGCACTTTGCCATCCCTGGAAAGTTTCAAAGGTTCAAGGCTAGCACTTTAGACTCTGAAGTGTTGTTACAGGTCCTGTTGTTTTTCTGATGCTGTATCTTTGACATGCAGTGGTGCTTGCCATGTAGAACACTTGTGGTTGATCTACCATCCCTCCCTTGCACTTAGTAACCTCAATGAGCTAGCAGTGTGAAGGAAAACAGTACAAAATTCCCCAATTACTCTTTCAGTGTTCAAAATTATGGTTTTTTTATGATCCTTTCCTTCTCTTTGGCACAGAGGTGATAGTCCACATGGATTTGCTGAGTGTGGTCATGGGGTGTTAGAGAGGAGATCTCTCATCTCCTGCTTCTTTGTCGCTGTGCTGGCACCACTCATGTTCCCAGTAGTGTGGTGCCTCTCCAATTTCCTGTCTCTACATGCCAGATCATGGGAGTTAGACTGCCAGCAGCGCTGTACTGGGGCCGGAGCCAAAGAAGAGGAGCAAAAGACGTGAGCAAAATTCTTTCCTTAGGTGAAGCTCTGCACTAGGGGTCTTAGGTTATTGACTTGGAATGACTGACCTAAGTCTTTCTAGCAATTTGAAGGTGGGGCTTGTAACTGGAAGCCTCCTGTCCCTCTCTTTTTTAAACTATTCTATTCTAACAGTGTTGCCATTTGAGCTGGGTTTGAATTCTGTGGAGTCTGCAAGGCTGTGAAGAAAATCTTGGAACTCCTGTCTTGCTGTCCTAGTGATCCAGTGTTCACTCAGATTTCCCATGTTGTTTGCCAACTCATTCTGAGACTAAAACTAACATAAAGACCCAGAATGTTCCATGTAAATGCTCAGATCCTGCAGGAAAAAGTTCTGCAAAGCAATCTAAATGGTAGTAGGAACAATGGCTTATTTTGGGACTTAAGAGACACTCAGCAATAATTTGGAGACTGTGAAAGTCTGAGATTGCTAGCACTGAACTAGCGGTAGCCATGCAAGGTTCTCTGCAGAGTTACAGTTCTGGCGAGCTGGACCCTTATGTAAGCGGGAATAACCAACCACGGAACAGAGATTGCTCAAAGTGCCTCACAGTGGCAGAATTTCATTTGTTATTAATGAAATTGATAAGTTTTGTGATCCAGTGCAACTTGAGAGAGAGCACTAGTTGGGCTGCCTACGGTTTTTGAAACTCCCTTTACAAGATCACCAGCTACTACAGAGAGCTGTTTTCCAGCTAGCATGGCACAGGCAAACTGTCCTGTTTCCATCCTTGAGGTTTCTTACAGATCCTGCCTGTTCTCCACAGGTCTCCCTTAATTGCTGACATTCTTGCTGGCCTTTTTATTTGATGACTGCCAGACTGTCACCAGATCCCTAATCTCAAATCCATCAAAGGAGTAGCAAAACCCAACTCACTTACAAAGGCTGTTTCATCCTTTCTTTTGTGACCTGACTTAAACTGGGGTTTTCAGGATGGAAGACTGGTTACCAATTTTTTAATGCCGTGGGAATGGTTGTCTGGGAATAGCTTCATAGTTACTCTCTTATGATCCAAAATAGGTAGAATCATGGGTATATGTGCATCTACTTGTGAGAGAAGGCTGTAAGGCTTTTGGTTCATTTAGGTTTGGGTGGTGTGGTTCATTTCTTTTTATTTTTACTTTACACTGGAAGAGAGATTTGTCCTAATTTAACAGTAATCCATGATCTGGAGGCAGATTATGTTTGATAATGCCCTAGTGTTTGTAGAATGATTAGGTTTTTTATTTTTGGCGAGTCTCTCTTGTGATGGGATCTGTGCTTTGGGGCTGCACTCTTTGCAAAACTGAGAATGAAGCTCTACAGGGCTTAAGGTAAATCAGTCTTCTTCCTCTTGCCTCCCATGGTGAATTGCTCCGGTGGTGGTTACATAAGGCAACCCAGCTGAGCAAAGCCGCAGTAAAAGAGAAGCAGCTTGCTACTCACTTTCTGTCAAGTTGCCACACTCCTTCTGTACATGCTGCTCTACACCAGTTGCACATTACCACAGCAAATAGCTTCCAAAACTCCAGCAGTTCTTTCTCCCATGTGCCTTTGCTTGTTAGCATGGTTGAAAAGCTTTTGTGCTACTGCAGCGTAGCTTGTCTGCTGATAGACACAATAGAAAGCAGTTTCATAGTATCCTTTTTTATACTTTGATAGCCCTGGCTGGTGGTACATTTCTGCTCCTGGAAAAGGAGTGAATTGAGTTTCTGGAAATGTGAGCAATTGTGGTCTTGAAGTTGAGCAGCCTCATTTGAGGCGTTTCCACTGAGGGCCAGATTCAGGACTTGGAAGTCTTTGGGAGGAATCTGGAAGTTCTTTGCTGGAAGGGCATGTGGAAATCCAAGGCAACATTATTTTTCCAGGGTACTGGATACAAGTAGCCCATCAGAATAAGGAACTTTTCACCAATCCTCATTTACCTTGTGTTCAGAAATCAAGACTGTATTTTAACAGGTTGTAAATGAGCAGTTTTTAGGCAATTTGAATCAGGTGATGTGCAAGGCTCACCACATCAGTGGCACAATCCCTCTTCCAAGTAGAACTAACTCGCAGCTGCCCAGCTCCTCCATTATATAGGGTGTAGGTTTCCTGTTGTCCCACAGTGAAGGTAGGAGGAAGTATGCCAGAGCATGACAGCTCTGGCTTGCAAAGAGCTACTTTTTTGCTGTTTCTACATTGTTCGCTCCATCTAAGTTAGTGAGATACCTGCTTTATAGTGGTGGGGTACAGCATGAGCCTCCGCTGGCATGTTCTAGCTACCTTCCTACATAGTTGCTTTCATCCAAGTTGTACAGTATGAGGAAAGACTTGGCATTGTCATCCTGACTTACCAAATTTTGTATTAGTCATGTCTCTTTGGGAGATGGTGGCAGTTCTTCACCTCCCACGCATAGCCTACATACAGTCTTTTAACAGGCTCAATATGGATTTTAAAAAAATATATATCCTGATTCTTCAACTCGTTTAACTGCAATGGCTGTAATTCATAAATGTTACAGTTTGTTTGTCTGATGAGAACTGTAGCCTGTGCTATCAATGGTATTTTTTGCTTCCCTTCCCCTTCTTGCTGTTGCGGTAGGGCAAATTGCATCATTTTTAATAAGATTAGAGCTATTTGCATTTTAAGGTGTTCAGGGTATTAGCTGGCAGTGTGTCAGTTTAGTCTGTCTGAGCTGGCTTTGGTCACCTCCCATAAAGGTTAGAGAGTTCAAAAATATTGTGCCTGGTTGAACTGAGAGTCTAGACATGTCTGGAGAGATCCTTAGTTTTCAGGGTTTGTCTAAGCTTTGTTTCAATAGGGGTGTGAAAGCTACCAAAAAAATGACAAGCTAACACAAAGGTTTGAAAGTCATTTGAGTACTGTGTGGGTGAGAAATGCCTGTATCTGTACTCTTAGTCAAAGAACAGTAAAGGGCACACACTGAAGAAATAAAGAGCACTGTCAAGCAAATAAAAGGCCCTTTATTTGTGTGTAGAGATGGAGAAGGAGTTTGGGGTTTCTTCTTGTTTTAACTATAGAAACTTAGGTGTGCCATTCAGACCTCTGTATGCCAGGTTGTAGTTTTCTGCATTTGGCCTGATTCATGCAACCTTTCCTTCCCTTCCCTAAGGCTTCGAGACTGAAAGAAAAGAGGAATAAATATGCTAAGTATTATTCCTGCAGGACTGCACAATTTGCCACTTCTGGAGGCCCAGCTGCTGGTGGTGGCCCTGTGCTCCATGCAGTTGTGACCATACTTCTGTCCTGCTCAGGGACCTTCCCTGTGCACTGCCTTTTGGTTCAAGAGGGCTTTCCCGGAAGACCTCCAGTTCTGTGCCTTGAAAAGGCATGTTTCATTTTCTCCCCCAATTCCAGTGAACCTCTTTCACCCTTTGAGGATAGAAATACATATTGTCCAAGAACATGGTTTTCATGGGAAGATATCGAAACAAGAAGCAGTACTGCTCCTATACCTAAAGCTGTCCTGAATCGTGGAGAGTTTAATGGGTCTTGACAGAAGTTGGATAGTTGCCTGAGCCTTGACAGATGCCCCTCTCTATTGTGTCCTGTCTGGAGGAGTCACTGTATGCTGGAGTCATCGTACCTTTTGAAGCGGTACTTTGAAGCGGTGGTTGAAGTAGGAGTGCTAAGGATAGGCCATGGAGACTGCTTTTGCAGTTGATGACAAAAAGACAAAACACTGGAATTACACACTGGATTTCTTTTTCCCCCAAAGCTTGAAATTTCTCAACTAACAGATGAAGTAACCTGGGAGAAGGGCAAAGGAACAGTAACATAAGCAAAATATGCCTGCTGAGGTTTCCTAGAGAGGAATTAATGCAGAGCAGAAGCTATTTGCTTCTGCAAGTTTCTACAGGCAAATTATATTCTTGACCACTCTTCAGTTCTCGTGATAGTTGGAGTATTTTAAAACTTTGATTCCTGGAACTGTACAAATGAGAATGTCAAGTTTCATTTAAAAATTACAGTAAAACATGTTTCTAGCCTTTCAGACTGCAGCCAAATCTTTAGGGTATGGCCTGAGTAAACTCAAATATTTCTGAACAACAGAAAACAATGGAAATGTATTTTTTTAGTCTTGGGATTAAGTGGGCAATACTAGAATTGTCAAACCTTCATCATCAGTAGTGCTAAAGGCTCTTGAAGGATTTAACCACCTCAGCAGTTATGTTTAATTTGGAGTGTGGAGAAGAGAGCAGCCAGTTCATTTCCCTAGTTATTTTGGCACCATTGGTGATATATTTGTGGGTTTGTATATTTAATATAGACTTTGATGTTTTCCCTTATGCATCTTTTTATTATATAAATAATGTCCTTGTTTCTTGGGTTTTTTTGTTAGTGTGTGCAAATACATTCATCTTTTGTTTCACCCTTCCCTAGTGACCTGTTACATTTAGTTATAGGATATGCAGAAAGGAAATAATTAGTCTAACTTTGATCTGCCCTTGAAATTACGTTGTGCTTTTAAACCACTATAGAAAAAGAACAGTAAATTTGTTTCTGCTCTCCTCAGCAACAAAGCACAGAGTGAATCTAAGCGCTGTAAATTATTTTACTGTGATAGCCTAAAGAGCCACTTTTTAATAAATGAGTTGTTGATGGAGACTTTTCTTTCCAGCATGGAGATGCTGCAGACAGGGCAGTGGTGTGGCAGAAGCTCCTGAACTGTGAAATCAGGAGAGACTGTTAGATCATAACTTCTGAGCACCTGTGTGGGTGCCTGCTCCATCTCACCTGCTTACTTTCATATAGTCCTTCACCTTAATTTATTTTTCCTTTTTAACATTGAAGCTTAGTTTGTCGATGATTCTTTCCTTTTTTTTTTTCTTTTTTTTTTTCATTTTCATATTCTGCTTGGCACTGAATGAGCAAATTATTAAAGGTTCCCTGCTCCAAGGAGCTCTGGGGGGGAAAAAAATCTGCCAGAAGTTATTTGAAATAGGCTGTGAAATTTGCAAACTGTTATGGGAAAACCAAGTATAGTTTTCTGTTTCTGGTTTCCATAGCCTAGAAACAAAGCAAAGTTTGGGGGATAGAACAAAAATGATGCAGCTTTGAGATTTGTTTTTTCCAGCTGCTGATGGTGAAGTACACCAAGTGCCTTGGGTAGTACATCACAGAATTTGAACTATGTGTCCATCTAGTTAATTTACTTTTACTTGACCTTTTTGTTTTTTAAACCTTCAGTTATCTCCTAGTGTGTGTTGTTTTTTGAGACACTGGAAATATTAAAAGTTAGGTAATAGGACAATAGGAAACAGCTTTATTTCTGTTAGTATCTGCACCTTGTTTTTACCGTTCCTTTTACTGCTCAGAAAAACAGAGAATAGAAATTATTTGGAATACAGAAAATACAGTGGTTGCTAATTTCTCCTGCTACTCCCCTTAGTCTGGCATTTACTGCGTGTGGCTTGGTGGGAGATTGTCCTAGTGCAATGGAAGACTGTCTAGGTGATTCACTAAATGGTCTCTGATCTATGAGAAATACTATTTGCTGTCAAAAGTCCTAAAAAGGCTTTCCTTGGAATGTTTTTTTGGGTTCTGGCTTTTTAGCTTTTTTGCTTTCTTTTTTTTTGGCCCCCCCCCCCCCTTTTTTTTTTTTTTTGGCTAGGCAGCTGTTGAGCTAAGAATGCCCAGAATTTTGTATAGTGGATGTGAGCATTTTACACCTTAATCTCACTTCTTGTTTCATAAGCAATTAATCTTTTTTGTCATAGTTCCAGACCTCAAGATCATAGGACTGTCTTTTTTTTTAATTATGCAGTGCTCAGGCAATGCAGTTGCAATTCTTGATTGAAGGCTCTTTATGTTCCCGTAATAAAAATAAATGGCGAAAATGCAGTAATTTTACCAAGATGTTGTTTAACCAGCATGGGCAAAATGTGAAACCAAAGTCTTTGTAGTTAGTCATAATTAAAGATTCCACCGTATAGTTTGTGTTATTTTTTTGTTATTATTTTTATTTGATTGTCTGTTATTCCTGAGTGATGTTCTGTCCAGTGCAAGTACTTTTGTTCCCTTTATCTGTTAGCTGTGTTTTCTGCCCAAAGCCATCATGTATTGTTCTTTTAAGATGAAATCTCTTGTGCTCTACCCCAGAGCTACATGCAGTAGTATATAAGAGTGTCTTAACACACTTCCTACTATCATGATCATTATTTAGGTTTTTCAAAAGGCATTTAGGCCTTTGCTGAAAGAGGATTCAAATGTGTATAGCAGTGGTGGTTATTACTCAATGTTATATATTTGTCCAGAAATACATCTGAAAGGTAGAGATGTTAATTTTAGTTTCACTGAGTTTCCCAGATTGGAAGCTGAATGTAAATCTGAGTATGTATCCCTCTCTTGTGTTTTGCCTCTAGGAGCTTTTAGAATCACAAATGCACATTTTTAATGACTAAATGTAACATTAACAGAGAGCCATTCTGCCCCAGTTGTTTCATCGGAAAATGGACTTGCTGGAGACTGCTTTTAAGTAGCCACATCTATCTAATCAAGGTTTCCCTCTTCCCCTTGGAAAAAAAATGTTAAAAAAGCAGAGAAAATAAAATTATTCATTTGTCTGCAAGCTTCGGAATGGCAGCTGGAATTTAAAGTAAAAGGAAGAGGTCGTGGTGTGTGGCTGCACAATAGTCACCTTCCTCCAGAAGCTGGTATTTTGTTCAGCCCTACCAGAGGTGGGCAGGAGGTTGTACAGTGCCCCTGGGGCTGGGACCCAGCATTGGTGTTGCAATGGGTAACCTGCTGTATTCTCTGGGCATGGGTGAAAACACTGGCAGAGGTGAAATACTGTAAAGGATGAAGGGGTACCTTTAAGTTACTGTATTGTTCTTCCAGTTTTTAAATAAAACCCTGCCCCATTTTAGGAAATTAACAGTGAAACAAAAATATTTTGGAAAGCTACTGTAGCCTTTCTGTCCATTTTGCATTTCTCCACTCCCTAAATATGGAGTGCCACTTTGCTGGACTTTGGGGCTGGGAGCGTAGGCTTGGCTGTGTTGCTGCTGCGTGCGTGCTCCTTGCAGCTGACATTTGGAGCAGGCCCATGCCTAGATGGTGGAACTGGCCTTGGGCTGAGGAACCCAGGGGAAGAGCAGCTTCCCCATGTGGGATTGGTGGTCCAGCATCACTTTTCTCCCCCAACGTGCTGCAGTGGGGAGCTTGTGGCTTGCAAAAAGGAGGACGATACTTGGTGTTATCTTGCATGTACCTCCTGGCAATTCCTGCAAAGAGCTAGCCTATGGCATCTTCCTCCTGTGTGCGGAATGTGTATCTGAGTCCTGTTGGACAGACTTTAGGGTTTGGGGGAGTTCAGAAGGGCAAATGGAGCTTGGTCATGTGACATCAGCTCCTGGCATCTTCTCTTTTCTTTCCCAGTAATGTAAAACTGATCATCTCAAATGAAGTGGTTAATGTAAACAGTTAAAAAAAAAAAAAAAAGAAAAAGTACACTGCAAGGTTGATGTGAGACAAGGCAGAGAACCTTTTGACTAACTGGAGCACATGGGTGATTCAGAAAGCCATGCAGCCAGCTGGTGATGATATAAAGCACAAGGGATTGTCTCTTCTCTGTTCCACCTGTGCCGGCAGGCTGGAAATTTTTTACCGGATGGCTGTCCTGCCAACTCAGTGAAAGGAAGGCTCTTTGGGTAGTCAGGGCTTTCACGCTGCTGCACCTTCTGACCAGGTTCATATGGGGAAGGGAAGAGACCTGGGGTGTGAGGCAGCACAACTGCTTTTAAGGGTATGACCCTAAAGGAAGAAGAGTTGGAAAAGCCAAGATAAAGAAAGCTCAGAACATCCTTAAGGCTGCCAAGCCTAAAATTAGATGCAGGCTAGGCTTTGTTTTCCTTGCAGGCTCACATGCCACATGCATCTTCCCTCGTTGGCCTACTCCAAGAGGACAGCGAGTGCTGACGTCGAGGAGCACTTGACTCCCTTGGAATAGGTTTCTTGTGACTTTCTGTACTCCCCATCATCACACGATGGGAGCAGGTGGGCGACACGGCAGAGCTGCTGTCACGTGCGAGCGCACGCGGTGTGGTGCTGCTGACAGCAGCTATCCTGGGACTGTTGCTATTGACAGCCAAAGCGTTGTTGACTGCAGGGAGGATCAAAATTATTATTGGTGACCACATGAGGTATCAAGTGCAGAGCTGATGTGACCACATGAGGTATTAAGTGCAAAGTTGACGTTAGGAGTCCATGCACCGAACACAATTCACCATGTCACTTACATGGTAGTTTAAAGTGTGGGCAGTGGATTGGGTACAGGCAGGAGAGGGATGCTGGATACCACATCCCAGATGCGTGTTATAACCATTCCCTCATAGGCTGTCACTTATATTTGGGTGGGGTACATATTAACATTTATACCAAAAAAATCCACTCTTGCCAGATGAAAAAAAACAACCAAAGAGACACCAAACATTTGGGTATAGCTTGGCCATTCAGGGTGGGCCAAAAGAACATCGGGAGCTTATACTTGGGGCTGCACTTTGGTGCAAATATGGCCTGATTCTCATGTCAGTGCATTAAAATGGAGTAGTGTGACTGTACAGTCACTAGTGTTTAATATGGTGTATCTCTTAAGCAGACATGCTGTTAAACCAGACTTACTCTGTGAGCTCTGAAACAGGCTATCTTAATTTTATTCAGAATTCACTCAGCACTGTTGTATCCACATTATGCAGCAGAAAAGCCGGTTAAGATTTGTGCTCACCAGGGAGCCCTGCGACTGAGCAAAAACGTTTCTGGTCTCTTTGCCAGGTTGCTACCAACTCTGCATGCAATTTGGGCAGTCTTGGAGTGGAGTGGTACAGGTAAACTAGACTGCGGTAGTACTTCTGGCATCTCTGCTACAAGGGACGGATTAGCCCAGGACATCTCAAGAATGCAGAATTTCTTTTTTCATTTTACTTCTCCTTGCTTGTCCTTCTGTTTCACCCAGCTGCTTAGGGAAAGCAGTGGTTTTCCAGCTACCTTCTTTAATCCCCTTTTACTGGACTGCAATTTTAGCCAAGCAATACCTACATTGTAAAGGGGGAGAGGCACTGAGTATAATGCTGCACTAGGGGTTTTATGCTTGTCTCCTTGCTTGCTGCATACCCAGGATAAGTCCTAACTGTTTCTCCAAATCCCTGTGAGTTTTTCTTCAGAATGAAGTGATTAACTTCTGCTGTAAACTTCCCCTTGTCTAGGGCATCCAGGCCTTGTGCTGAGCTTGACAGCATTCAAGATCTCCTGCCCACATAGACTATTAGGTTCTGCTTATCCTTCGTTTCCACTGCCTGGTGAAATATTAGATAACGGGGAAAGAGCTTATCTTACATGTGTCTGAACTGACAAATATGGCAGCCTTTCAGTAAAAAGGCTAATGCAGACAAGGCCTTTTTCCTGGCTGGAATAAGAATGAGGCCGGCGCTTGTCTTCTGCCGCTGACAACGGTCAGATGCGTGCAGCGTGATTTCCATAGCATCCAGACAGTCAGAGCACCTAATATCTACCTGTCTAGTCAATACATCAGCTTTGCTAGAGTGGGGAGCTGAAGTTTGTCATTGAGGCGGGTTTCTAATGCAGCACGAATGGATCTTTCAGCTGTACTCCAGGGTAAACATTGTAAGCTGTGCAAATTTATTTACCAGCAGTGACAAATAACTGTGTCAGTCACTTTTGTTTTCTTCCCTAAATAAGATATTCTTTATAAATGCCCCTATGGATTTAATTTTTGCAGCTTTACATGTGGGGGAGGGGGAAACAGGAGGATTTCTTGCTGGTTGAACAGATAAATATTAGTGTTTATTTCCCTCTGTGTTTCTGCACATGAAAAATTAGTTTGTGTTTGGAATCAATAATCTTAAAAGTCTTTTCCAACCTAAATGATTCTATGATACAAATAACTTTCAGAGAGACCCATTTCAAGATTTAACAGTTTGAGGGTAGCATCTGGGAAACACTGTCCTGATGCTGAGGGGAGTTTGGCTTGACAGCACAGCTGAGAAACTCTGGTTTGCTGTGCCAGGGCTACCTGGAGGGGGAAGAGGAGCAGGAAGGAGAAGGCTGCTTTGCACACAGGGTGCTGAGCAAGGCCTGTTACTCGTTTCAGAAGTTTCTTGGCTCATCTCAGGCACAGAGCTGTGCTTGAAATTTAACACTTCCATTTTGAGAAAGAATACTTGCTGTTATAATGTGGCATATTTCTGCATTGCATTCATACAGATATTTTGGGAAATTGTTTTCCCAGCTGTAAATTCTAAACTGTACATTTGCTTTTGAATTCTAAGCCACCAGCTAAACCCCAAAGTGTCTGACAACCCAAAAAAATGTAGATCTAGTGGGACAAACTGGTAGCCTTTTTAGAAACGAGGGAATAGAAGTTAATGGGTGGTTTGCTGCAGTATGGTGAAACACAAGTGTGCTCTGTATGGAGGAAGTGGAAAGAGTTGTTAGTTGGGCAAGTCAGACACACCTAGACAGCATCCTGAGCTGCTGCCAACCCACACAGGGGGTTTGGATCTTTTCCAGGCTTTGTTCCTGAAAATAAATTGTTCAATGGGAAACTTTGAAGATTGCATTGACCAGTGAGCTGTGCCTCTGGCTGTGAGCTTTAAGGGAGAGAACTCAAGCTTCAGATTTGGGCTAGAGGCTCACAGAGAAGAAGCTGTGATCAAAGTTTAGCCTACATGTCATTTGTTTGCAGGAGATGGTCTACAATTTTTTGTTGTTTCTCCTTATAAATGGGATCTATTTTGGCCTCAGAAATTTGAGAAAGGGCTGTTGATCTGATTATTTAGTTTAGCTATTGACTTGCTTTGTAGCCGCAATTCATATAAAATGATCACCTCTGTATCTATTTCACAGGAGCGAAGAAATTAGGTAACATCTATAAACCATGCAGAGTATGTAAAACAATGGAAATATGTGAACTATTATGTTATTTATTTAGTGCTTTGATAGCCATGTTGCAAAACAAACAAGGAGTTGGGGGTATCTTTTGGAACAGAATATACTGCAGTGCTTGCCTTGATCTGCATTAGACATCTGCACTGTGAAGTACAAGTGATGCTCAAAGAAGCACTGAGAAAACAAATGGGTTACAGAACTGTCGTGTTAGAAATGACAAAATGTGTAGGCAATAGAGAAACTTCAGTTTCAGGCAGAATTTTAAAGTAATAACTGAAGAAATAGCAGAATATAGCAGAAAGGATAAAATACGAACATTTTGGAAACTGGGACTCAGTTCTTTATATGACAAAAATTCACAATGTGCTATAAAAAAAAAAAGAGCTTTTTTTTTTCTTTAGCAGAAAAACAGACCCTCAAAATTTTGCGATTTAACACTGGGAACCACAAGTTTTGCCTCTAAAAGTACAAAAAACCCACTCCAAAACCTAAAAACCAAATCAAAACAAAAAACCCCAAGCCCAAACCGAAACAAAAAAACACCTTCCTGAAAATTTTTAGAGTCGTTCAGGTTTAAATTGGCTTTGAGGAAGATACCTACAATGAACAAATGGTCCTCATCTGAACTTTCAGAGCAAGAAATATGAGAGGACACGAAGAAAAAAATTGCCAGAATCTTTTAAAATTCAAAATGTCTAATCTGTCTGCCCAAAAAAGGATAGATTCAAGGCGAGAGCCAGTTTGGTTTGTGTGACAGATTCATGTTCCTTATATGCACAGCCTTGGCTTGAGCAATTCCCTTCTTCCCACTTTAGGTGTGTAAACCAGAACCTAGATACATTGACAGCAAGGTAAAGTTATTCGGTGTGCCTTAAAAAAACAAGATAAGCACTGGAAAGGGTGTGCCATTTCCAATTAATTTATCAAAACTGTGCTAATATGATGACATGCAACTTTCAAGGCAGGAAATACAGCAGGTAAGGTGTTGGCAGCAACTCATCCTCACCATCCTGAGTGTCATATGGCAATATTTCTCAGACTTCATCCATGAGCCATCAGTGATGGGTGCACTGAAATTTCTCCTGTGAGACCCTTTTGTATACCTACCACAGCCAGGGGATTGGATCCCTGAGGACAGAGGTGGGCTGGGAAGTAAACTTTACAAGGGAAGTAATTGCAAGTTTGTGCTGCCCTTGGTTGAGGCTACAGAAAATAGGAGTGGTGCAGGATGTACAGGGGAGTATATATTGCCCTGCCTGAGGGCAGGGGCTGTGTGGCCAGGTCTTTCCCACATGCCACATGTGTGGTCCTCATGGTCTGGTGTGCCCAGGCATTGTGCACAGGAGAGAGGGTGCACACATGCACACAGGTGTTTGATGAAGTCTAGCACGCAGTGTGTGGGGAAGGCTGGGATCCTGTGTGCAGGTGGCCAGCACTTGCCTCCGATGTCAGACGCATCCCAGACTCCGCATGCTCGCTGAATATGCTCTGCGCTGGCAAGCTACACACTCTCACGAGTCATTTGTCTGGGACTTATGAATGGCAAAAAGCCTGGTCTGAGCTGCTATGCAGATCAGGATGCCGGCATCCTGAAATCCTGGACAAATCCCCTTAGCGCTTTTGGTAAATCTGCAGCTGGGATTTAACATTGTGACAGCACATCCTAAGTGTGGTAAAAATAGCCTGTCTCCCAGCACTGCAAACCTGACTTGTGCCCTACAGTTAATGGGTGAGCGGTCAAGACTGTTTCTTGAATCATTGCACGAATGCATGAAGCAGTGCCGGTGGCAGGGGATCACAGAGCAGCACTGCAAAATGCTTCCCTGGCTCAGGCCAGTTCTCTGCAGCTTTGACTTAAAACTCAGCGGATCAGAAGTGTGGCAGAGACCCCTGATCTCAGACTGAAAGGGCTGATGGAGAGATCTCTCTGCCCTTTACTTCTCCAGAAGGCTTTGTCTGCCCTGCGTTTGCCTGGAGGCAGTCTGCAGGGTGTGCTGTGTGTGCAGTGTGTCCCCTCCTAGGCTGGGCAGAGAGCTCAGCCCTTTCCCTGGAGGCTGCATAAGAACATGGGTTTATTTGGTTGTAACCCTTTACCTTAATCCTAATGAAACCCATTTTTTAATTAAAAATTAGGACAGCACCGCATGTGAAACATCAGTAGTTTTGCTGCCCCAATGGGGGTAACATGGAGAAGTGAGAGGGAGTGGATGTGCTTTTCCCACTCTGCATGTGCATACATGTATGGGACAGCACAGTTTCTCTGTGACCCTGAAAAAAAGTATCTTACTCTCAAAACTTCCTCTTCAACAAGGAGATTCACCCAAAAAGCCTTGCCCCGCCCAAACAGGATGTAGTGGTATCTCTTTAGTGGGCTGCACAAAAACGCTGCTGGTGAGTCAGTACAATGTCAGATGTGCAGTTGTACAGAGTGGGAACATAGAATGAAGTAGTTTGAAATGCAGCCTCCCATCCAAAAATACCAGCCAACCAATTGTAAGATGCATTAGCTGTCAGTTCTCAGTGTGTCTGGTGAGATTTCAAACAAATTTTGGATTTTTGCTGTCACACAGAAGAAAATGCCACTGCAGCCACTTAGGACCAGCCTCTTGCTTGTTGGGAAAAGACATCTGTCCATTTACCACTGGGCAGATTTTGAAAATGCATCTTTGTGATTTAGGTGCTCACATGTCATCTTCATAAGCATCTTATTAGTCCAAATTACATCTGGTAGTGGTATTGGACAGCGTGTGAAGGCTGAAGTAAGCGAGGTTGTGCTCTGTGGAAGCGCCACATAGGTGCTGCTGTGGTACTGAGGAGAAGAATGAGGATGACAGGCAGGAAGAGCTGAAGGGACTTGCCTTTGGTCACTGGCAGGTCTGTGACAGAGCTAAGGAGAGAAGCTCAGTCTCAGTCTGATCTTGTAGCTAGTAGACCACGCATCTCCTTAAGCATCTATGCTGTATCTTTGGGGCAGTCTTGTATATTCTGTATATATATAGGGTAATTTTTCTTTTCTTATTTCCTAAAGTCCTCCTGTGAGACACTTCAAGTTTAATTGTACCCTATCTGATCCAGTATTATGCTAGGAGTACAGGGAAAATAGTGGATGGAGGAGCAGTGTTAGAAAGCACCTCCCAACCATTACTGAGACCCCAGCCCTGTTCTGGAATCTGTTCAGAAACATCCATCCCTCTGACTACCTGGGCTCAGTAACATCAGTGGGACTCTGCTACTCCACATATGAAGCAGCACTGCACTGCCTGTATCATGAGGCAGCTGGTTTTGTTTCTGGCTCTTGGCTTCTACCCTGAAATGATGGTGTCATTGAAACTGCCTAGAGATACAAGAGTTACCCCAGCCTTACAGAGGGTGCAAGAGGTTGGTGGCCTTTGTGTGGTAAATGGTCATGCTGCCTTCCTGTCATCTGCAGTGTCTTAGAAGTGGCTTGAGTTTGTATATACCATTAATTCTTCTAAAAACAGGAATACTGTCATTGCATTGGGGAGGATTGGCCTCATTTTATGTAAAGTAGATGCAGACTTAAGCTTCATATTGAGTTGCTAGGGTGCTGTCCATCAAGTGATGTTTGGAAATTGTTTTTTAGAAGCTATGCCAGTTTTGACATGCTGCTTTAATATTTTTCTGGCTGCAATAGGGCAAGACATAGAAATCTTATGTTGTCATTGCAGAGCTGTGAAGTGTTCTTTTTTCCTTTTTTTTTGCTTTCTCTCTCTTGCACTGTGTCATATGGAAACCAGATCAAGATTATAAAATTATTGCCCACAAACTGTGATCTTTCTTCTCTTTTGTGGTGAGAACTGACAAGTCAGTGATGGCTTGGTGCTGTTGGTACTAGCTGTTCATGCCGCATGCATTTGTATGTATCAGGAAGTGCCGAACTTGGCGTTCTTCTCAGTTGGCACACAGGCTGGTGAAACGTCAGATTTTTAATTGTGATAAAGTTCACAGAAGAAAAAATTATGACAGATGTTTCCTTTTGTCAGAGCTGAACTGAATCATTAAAATGTGATATGATGTACTATGAACGAGTCAGTGTAAACACCATCCCTGTGAACATGTCAGAAGACTGAAGAACTTAGACCATTCATGGTAATGTTAAAAACCATGTGGTCTGAATGCTGTATTACCAAGCTTTTCTCTTTAAATGCAGAGCAGGAATCTTATGAATTTTTATTGCCTTTCTACAGAATGAAAAGATAGCATATTCGGCTTTGGTAAAAATAGCCTGGTATCTTCTGCAATGTGGTTGTCGTTTCTCTGGTGGTTTACTCAGAGGTCTGCTTTTCACAAGCAGCAGTGAGGTATCCCATTCCCATTGAGTGCTGAGCTTGCTCGCCTAATTCCCTCTTTTCTAGAAGATGTATTTTTGGGAAGTCTTACTCCTTTGCCAGTCTGAAGGAAGTGACAGAAACGCTGCTGCTTGCTGAGGAATGCCTGTGATGATGCGTTAAAACTGGCTCCTTGTAAGTGGTTATGGAAAAACTTCAGGAAGCATTCAACAACTGACATTCTCTGTGGACTTTCTCTGCTGTCTCCTCCTCACATCTCCTGCGTGAGGATTATTGTCCACACACTCACTTAGGTCATTAGTCAGAAAAGAAGTGCATTAGAAACTTCACAATGCTTCTCCGTGAGCTGAGTACATTTTATCTGCAGTTATTCTTGCTGGCCTAAAAAGGCTTGACTAGATTCTGATCCTTATTCACAGTGTTGTCATTTCTCAAGATTTTGCCATAAATTAAGTGATTTTCCTAATGCTTCATCTGCTGAAATCAAGCATGAATGAATACCTTCATTTCGACATAAAGGTTAAAGAAACTCTGGAAAGGTGTATCCCAAAGGGTTGTTTTACATCACTCTTCTGATTTCTGATTTGAGAGAGCCTGACTTTACAGTTTTGGAATTCTGCAGATGGGGAAGAGATTATTATATCATAAAGAGGGTTTTAAACTACAGCAATTCCAAATAATTTTGCACATCAGAAATCTCAGTTCTCATCTCTTTTGGGGAGTGCACTGCAAGTGAGGTGAATGTGTTTTGCAGATGCATTTTAAATGCTCTTAAACTGTGGCCCTCTTCTCCAAATCAATTACATTGATTGATTGGAGAAAATTTGCATTTCTGTGTGTGGATGTACACAAATTGTATGCAAACCATGTATTTTATTTTAAGTGGGGCTGTAGAAGCTGGAAATAACGAACTAAGTAATGTGATAATAGTTGTTAATGGCAAATCATCTATAGTTTTTGCACCATGGCAATTTGTGGAAATACACTGTGCTTTTTTAAGTTAGCATAAGTTTTTACACCTTTCTTGCACCATAGGAACTTAATCCATCATGAAACCTCGTTAGAAGCTTCACCATTGTATCCTGAGGCAGATGTGAAATTTGTGTGAGTCACCGATTTGCAATCAAGCTGAAGGAAACTGAGTCTACAGATCTTAGGAAAGAAGCTGTCCATTTGGGATGCATTTACACGGCTCCTTTTGTATAAATCATTAGTGCTATAAACTATCCATTATTGTTAGGAGAAGAAATTTAACAATGCAAATAAAACAAAATACTGTGGCAGAGCAATTTTATGCTTGATTGTAATGTTTAATGGCATGTTCTCATAAAGAGATTTTTCCCATCCTTCAGACCTATCGTGTCTGTGACTCACTTGATTTCCGATGGTTTGAACATCTCTCATTTTATTCCTAGAGTTGTTTTCTCTAGAGCAATTTCTGTAAACGTGCTGCAGCATGGGGTTACCCAGGGTTAATTTCCCTTATGATTACACATCCAGACAGCATGTATGTAAATGCTGCAAGACAAATGATAAGAAAACTGCAGGATGAAAGAAAACAAATAAAATTCCTTTGTTTTGCATGTAGATCCATTTCTCAGTAATGCAGTCTTTCCCTTGCTCACTTTTAAATGTTAACACTAGCTTATATTGGTATTATAGTTCTTTAATAGCATTATTTTTCTGTCATCACTGACCTTAAATTTTGCATTCTGTTGTTTCTCTCTTCATCTTTTACTTTCAGGTACTAGACAGCACCATCAGTGAGGCAGAGCTTTGTATCTCTAAACGAGCTGATTATATTAATGTCAGAAATAAAATACAGCTCTTCACATTCTACTTGTATTTTTAGCACCTTATTGTAATTCTGGTTCTGTTTTCCCTTCTTATCTCTGTTCTGTGTCTTGCCCCTAGATTTCTTTTTTAGACCAGAGTTGCTGAGTTTTATTGTGATCTCTAAAGGTTTCTGCACTGTCCAACTTTTTGAATTCATTCCATACACCTTAATCAGAAAGTACTAAATATCTTGATATTCTGTTAATCTGCAGTCAAGTGCCCGTTGTTTTCTTTTCGTGTCTGCCAGGAAGTTTGTTGGCAATTGAGATTTATGGAGCGAATAATCCACCTGGCAGGAGACTTGGTAATTCCAAAGATGTTCTTTAGTGGAAGAAGGAATGTTCCTTTGTGTGTGTAAAATACGACTAATAGCTTATTTAGCAACCTGTATTTCTACAACAGGGCTTTCAGTTTTGTGTTGGAGGTGGATTCTTGCATATGCATAATTCTAGCACCCATGCTAATTCTGTCCCTCATTTAACTTTCATCTCTTCATCTAGAAGGATAATACATGATGTGATCTCTCAGCTTTTTAATGTGGTCCTTAGTGCATCTCTTCTAGCTCCTGCTTGAATGGGGAAAAAAAAAGATATTAATAATGAGGGATGATTCTTTCCTGTACTTCCTGGGAATTGCCTGGAAACCACGGGGCGCTTAGGCACGGTAGTCATGCTGCAACCACTGAGACTCCACAGAATCCAGTATCGGGTATTAATTGCTGGAAGAACTCTGAATAACAACAGGATAAAAAAAATACAGTGTGATCTTTTCCTGAATTTTCTCTTACTTAAATGGCTTGTTTTTATAACCACTTAGTAGATTTGAGTTCAAAATACCCCAAAAGCTATGGAATGTGATAAAAAAGAAGGATGGAAGGGGTTGCAGTATTTTCAGGGCAGCAGACTTTGTTCTCTAATTTTGGATAGAAATAAATGGTGGATTGAATTACTCAGTGACTAAAATACATGGAAGCTCCTGTATCACAGTATTCACCCTAATGGATACCTGTGTGAAATTTTGGTTCTCGGCCACCTGGTTGCTTTGTCCCTTTAGGGATATTTTCATGGTCTGAGTAGCCTGGGTTGATTATCTCCCTCAGATTTACAGCTGCCTTTCCCTGCCCAGAGTTTCTCATTCCTCATGCATCAGCACCAGGAAATTCTGTACCTGTTTTTCAGCAGTGGCAGGGGAGCATCCAAGTTACCAGCAGTGTAATCTCCAGGGTAAACAGGGCCAGGGTATTATGCTCACTGTACCATTTAACCCTGCTGGAGGAGACGACTGTAAATTGCCTGTGTCGAGCCAACGTGCGAGGACTAATAGAACTGCAGTGGGGATAATTCATAAGTAGATTTTCTCACTCGCCAGTGTAAACAGAGCCAAGGCTAGTCAGGTCTGAAACGGTGATTACTTTTAAATCAGCATGTTATAATTCAGTGTCCCTGATTGAACCCTCCTTCCAGTACAGGAAAACAAATCACTACATGCCTGGCCAGCACAGGGACCACTCAGGCTGTGCAACTAACTGTGCATATGAAGGACTCCTTCAATTTCCTAATCCTTCCTATTAATGCAGAGTAAAGAACAGCTTTAACAGGGAGTTAATTTAGAGGCCTTAAACACTGCCTTATTACCTCCACCAAACTTACTTCTTTTGGGTTGTTTTGCTAATCTCTCCACAGTGCTTCCATCTGTTGTCCCTTGCACCTAATCACATTACACACAACATAATACATCTACATACGTATCTGCTGGCAAATAAGTTACTTGAATTTACTGCCTATGAGAAAAGCACTTTTCCTTTTCCTGAGGTGGTGCCATTCTTCTTTAAATGTGTTAAGTTCTGACAAACTTAACCTATAAACTCCAGATTTAACCAAAAAGGTAAAATTTCACCCCAGGAGGTGGCAGTTTGAGTGGTGGGGGCATGAGGCATTCACTAGGTGCATCTGCAGTTGCCTGAAGCCTGTCCAGGTCCAGAAATGGAGATGGTCCTGGTCTCCTGCTCTGCCCCTCCCTGACCATCGCTTTTATCCTTTTTTTGTGTTGACATCAGTGTTCACACAGCAAGCAATTTGACTTCTTCCCCTGGGAGCAGAGACCTGGTCTGGCTTGTTTGTGCCTTGGCCATGTCGCCATCTGCAAGTGTGCTGGGATGGTAGGAAGAAGCTGGGGCCGTGCTGCCAGGGCTGCTAGCTCGACACAGGGCTGAGACTGGATCAGGCAATGATTATCTGGGTAGTTCCAAAGACCCACAGGGCTGCTGTGTGGGCACCACAGTCTGGCTGGCCAGGGAGTGAAATCATGGCTTCCCCATGGTGGGCATGCGTTGCCCCAGCACGGCTTTGACCATGAAGCATCATCCTGATGCTGCCTGGAAGAGTCACGTGAAGACACGTGGCCCTGCATGAAGTGTTAATGGTTGTAGATTTATGCCCATACCAGGTGGATTTTGGGCTGAAGTTACGCACGTGGCTCCGAGCTGCATCACAGTGCAGGGAGGGGGAAGCACCTATCCACACACACCTGCCATCCACATTCCCCAAGTGAGTGACCCCAAGGGGTTGACTGCAGGCAGAAGGAAACACACCCTTATTTTCCAGTTTCAAGACTGTGGTTTTTCTCTTGCTCTTCAGAGTAAGGGCTGGCCAAGATCCTGCCCACAGTCAGTAATGTCTTTGGAAAAGCAGAGAAAAAAAAGGGATAAGTAGCAGAAACACGAAACTCATATTGAGAAAGCAGCATCTGTCCAGTTTTGGTCACCAAAACATGACTGTGTTTCCTTACACTTGAGATTAACACCTTTACTAATAGTAAAATAAAAATTATCAGGTTTTGTTCTTGCGGGTTCCAGAGTGAGTTTTTTGTTTTCCCAGTACTGACCTGAAGAGACAGGTCAGTGAATGCATCCTTTATAAAATTTCACCTAAGTGTTACCAAGTTTAACTAGCCCTTGGCTTTATCATTAATATGCTAGACTTCTAATGGCTTGTGGAGGAGCATTACAACTCTGTGTGCCAGAGCCTGCTTAAGGAACTTCAAGCCTATAGCCAGGGCAGCCGTCCTGCTCAGAGGTCATGGTGGAGCCTGCTACTGGGAGGGGAATGTCAGCAGGAAACTGGTCCCCCATCCTTGTTGACAGATCAGCTTTTATGGGTTGTCTGGCATTTGGTGCACAGTTGTTCAGTCTCTAGAGGGCTTGATTTTCATTAAAAAGTTCATGATAAATTCTTAATAAATAAGTGACGAGCCAAATATTATTCTGAGGATGTTCTCAAGGATGCTTATCAGGTGCACTACTAATGGATACAGAAGTCTGTAACCATTTTGCAGTCATTGTGCCTGCACTTGTACGATAATAGTAAATAAATTTTGGTGGGTAGGGAAGTAGTGGGCTAAAGAGGGAGTAAAGGATGTTATTTCTCAATCTATGTGCTGAATCCCCAGTCTTTCCAAAGCAGTTGTTTTATGCTGTAGGTTAATGCCCTTCAGAAACTGAAAAGACTCTAAACACACATGCTTCAGTTGTAGGAGACCGAAGTACAACATTAATGCCAATATATTAATTTGTTTTGTTTTCTGCTTTCTTTGTAGTCTTTAAACTACACTCATCTAAAACCAGCTTCTCATTTTAAACATAAGGTTGGGGAATGATATATGTGGGTCAGTCTTTGTTTCAGAAACTTTGTTTTACAATGTCCTTGACAACAAAGAGTTTGCAACAGGAAGGTAATTGGCCTCAGCAGCAACTCTGTACACACAGAGTGGGTATGCCCACATAACAGCCATGTTTAGAAGGCCTGTCTGTTGAATTAATTGTTTTCAAAGTAGTCTAGGGACAATTAGATTGTAGTTTTGAAGGTGCTCCATATCTGCTATCTGTACTGAATTACTTCTCTCTGCTGGTAACAGTGCTGTAGTCGGTTAATACTCCACTTGCACAAAAACATTCCATCGACATATAACTTAAACTCATTCTGCTTTTCTAGGAACTCTCAAAGGATATTTATTTACAGTCCACAATCACTGCCCCCCAGCTTGACTCTTCTGTTTGGATTGAGGCCTTAGACCTTGCAGTATCAAGCTAAACGTCAACAACAGTTTAATAAATCCAGACAGTGGGGATAGCCTGTAACCAGTTGAGAGGGCCCTGTTATGTGCTGTGGATATATATAGCAGGATATGTCTCCCTAATATTTTTAGCCCCCTGGCTTTTCATAGTGCTAGCTTGATAGGTGACTGCAAGCAGGCCTACTCATCTCAGCCTCTTTCCCCTCCTGGCTTTTGCTCCTTGACTTTGAATTAGGAGATAATTTTTATTTTTTTTTTGAGGCTGGTCCATGGGATTTGCAAATATGAAAGATGTGAGGAGCAGTGGGTCTGACTGACCCCCTGGAGTGTGTCCTGGGGGCTTGGACCGTTGTGTGTGAGGGAGAGCGGTGCTGGTGTGGAGCTGATCTGAGCAAGCCCAAGCCCAACTGGGAGAGGGGCCGAAGCCTCGCCAATGCTGAGGCCCAGCTCCTCTACTTTCAGGAGCTCCCAGGTGCTGGCCAAGTGTGGACCAGAGGGTGAAATCTCTTTTCTTGCTCATGTAGACACACAGCAGTCTTATCTGGTGCTTTGGGGATGTCACCATAATCCAGAGAAGTAACTAGGAACAGGAGGAGACTTGGCCATGCTGGTGAAGCCAGTATAGGAGGAACATCCTGGGAGTTGAGGGACATGGCACTAATAAGGGACATAGTGCTAATGGTGCTTCCCAGTGTGGCAGGGACACTGTAGGACTGTGCTGCTCCTGTGAGCAGCAGCTGCAGGGACAGCCTTAAGTACCTGCTACTGGCCTCCATTGCAGTGCTCTGAGTGTGAATACAGGTGTAGACAGACATGAGGAACCCATCTGCCTGGGTTCATCAGCCAGAAAGGCATCAGAAAGGCTGGCTTAGTGGGAGGGAGGGCTGGGGCAGGCACAGTGGCTTAAGAACAGCAGCAAGGTTCAGGGGCCGGCAGGCACTGCTGGAGCTGGGAGTTTCACAGAGCTGGTCAGGCTGGAAGGCACCACAGTGGGTCATCTGATCCAACCTCTCTGCTTAAGCAGAGTTGTCCTAGAGCACTTGGCACAGGATTGTATCCAGACGGTTCTTGAATATCTCCAGTGAGGGAAACTCCAGAACCTCTCTGGGCTCTGTTCCAGTGTGCTGTCACCTGCACATTAAAGAAGTTCTTCCTCATACTCAGGTGGAACTTCTTATGCATCAGTTTCTGCCCGTTGCCTCTTGTTCTATTGCTTGGCACCACCAAGAAGAGCCTGGCTGCATCCTCTTGGCACCCTCCCTTTAGATATTTGCACACATTGATGAGTTCTGCCAAAGAAACACATATGAGACTGGAGCCCATGTCCCCAAAATCCCCAGTGTTCTCCTTTCTCCTCTTCTTCTATTTTTCTTTTATAACTCTCGATGTTACAGGCATTGTTCCTTCTGGTGGTTATTATTTTACAGTACTGCTTCAGGATGCAGCTCCCTAATATTTTACACACGCACGCACACACGTCCCGACTCCCCGTAAGACTTTGGGTAAGGAAACCGCGGCCGCGCAGCTGGGAGGATTCCTGCGATTACCCTCGCTGGCTGTGTGGCGCTGGGGGCGAGATTTCCCTG
>NW_020884903.1:4662886-4752237 GCF_003945725.1 Corapipo altera
TCTCTTTTCCGAAAGGAAAAGTAGGCAGGAGGAGATGCCTGTCTGGAAGGCGGTGGCCCTTCGCGCCTGGCAGGTGTTGGGCAGCAGAGCAGGGGAGGCTGTGGGGGCCGGGGTGACCCAGTGCCTGTCAGCAGCCGCCAGGAACTATTTAAATGGCCTTGATCAGTGCCAGCAAATACAGACTGCTGCTGCACTTATCTCTTTGCTTTTTCCTGTTAATAACCTAATGAGCAACAGGAGTGTCAGTCTGGAGGAAGAAGAGATTAAAAATTACCTTTCTTTTCCCTGTACTTTCCGGTGAGGAAATTGTTCTGAGCCTCAGTAAGGTGTTTTGTTGCAGTCTAGTGTTTGCAATGTAAAGCTGGACTTGGAAAATCTTTTGTGCTCACACCTGCGTGCTCTGTTTTTTATTTTCTTTGTTGTATGACCATGTTTTAGTCAAACACTTTCAAATTATTCCCTCCCAAGGGAAGTGCTTGCAGACCAAGTAATTTATTTCTAATGGGGAGGTACTGTCCCTTGCCACTGAAGTGCAGGGGCCTTGATAAATTTAGAAGACTCTGCCCTTGGCAGACAGAGAAGTAACATGTCATTCCAGTGATCTCTGCATTCTAGGAAAGCCTAAATCAACATTGCTTGTTTTGCATGTTGCCCTTTAGCAACAGTCTCTCAATTTCCAGTCTAAAGTATGACGTGGACCCAAATAAAAGGTTTGGGTGAAGAAACCATTTAGTACTTCAGTAGCCACAGAATGTGAATTGCAGCAGTTGTCAACTGTGTAAAGTCTGTATTCTGCACTTCTGAGCCAAGAAAAACTGATTTTTACTTAAGTGTGGTTTTGGTGGGTTTCTTTTTTAATTAATTCTGTGCTTCCTGCTTTTTGATCTTTTGGTGCTGACATTGTTAACTTCCAGTTGCAGAAGAGAGGGGGGGAAAAAGAAAGGTTGCTGCACTGCATATGGGATTGATAGCAAAAGCAGAACATGAAACACTGACTAATCAAATTCTTTGAGAATGTTAGTGGTCTTAATGATGAGTGGATGGTACTTAACAGCAAAGAGAAATTAAGTGATAGGTGTATTTTTACCCTTTACTCTTTCCTTAGGTTTAAGTAGGTTTAGTTACTCCTACTGAGGAGATTGTGGACCCTCAGCACTTAGATGGTGGTGTGGCTGTGCCTGCTGGTAGCTTGACAGGTGGACCTTGACACCAACCTCCACTAGACACCAGCACACTTGCAGCATCTGTGGTCTGAAGTTTTGTTCACAAGAAATCTTAAAATAATGAAACAGCCTTGCATTTCCTTTAGTTCTACCACAGGTTCATCTTGGATTTTATGTGTGAATGGCATTTTTCTACCTTAGCTTCATAGTCATATTGTGTCTGCCCAAATGTGCTGCTGTCACATAGAAGGCTGAGAGTCTCTACAAATTGGAGATCGGAAGGGGGGAGGCTTGTTTTCTGATATTTACTTTGTCTTTTCATCTTCATATGTCATTATCTCTCTTTTCATTTTAGCTTTTTAAAACAGAAATTTAATATTGGTTCCCTGAAGCTCATGTTTTTGCATTCAAAAAGTAGTGCCCTTTTCGGAAAGTACTGAAACTGAGCAACTTGTGCTGCTTACTTGCTTTTTCTACCAGCCTAGCAACCAAAGACCTCCTCCCATTAACTGGAGTTGTCTTTCAAGATGAGAGCATTCCCTGTGAGCAATGCAGTTTCCATAGAAATATCGGCAACTCAGTAACTCCAAAGGGCAATTTTTCCCCTTGTGTTGCTCATCCTTGCTGCTCCAGTGTAACCAAAAGGGTGCAAGAGTGACTCATTTCTAAATATATTAATATTTGTAGTTATAGCCAGGGCTTCAGATAAGATGATGGGCTCTTATGGACTTCATTGTAATTGTATCTCTTGCAACATCCAGGGTCCTGGTTTCATTTTTAACCATGGTGGAACATACCTTGTGTTAGAGTATCAGATCTCTTTTTACATTTTTATCTGAACCGGTAAGTCCTAGAAGAGTTAACTTTACTCTAGTTGGGGGAGAAGTTAGTAATTGAAAAAGGCATTGTGTAGATTCAGTAGGATAAAAGTTTTCCACTCTAGTTAGATAGCTTTCATGCTATTTAGTTGATAAAAAACTAAGGGTAGTGTACGAGATACAGTGTCCTGATTCCACTGTACATGACCTCTGCTCTGAAGCTTATTGAACCCTCTGGACTCTATTGGCAGTACAGGTGGCTCTTAAAATAAGAGGGGGGGTTGTGTATGTGCGGTTTGTTGGTTTGTTTCCCCCACACAGTGAAAACATGTTATCCAAAAGGCTTGTCTGTGGTGTTTATGCTGAGGAGTTTATTACCTGAGAAGGCTGCAGAGAAGGATCACCAAGAAGCTTCTTACTTGTGACCTGCAGCCACTCATACCGATCAATTTGCTCTGACAAAAATTAGATAATTTTCATACATCTTAGAACAGTTTTCTTCACCAAACTTTGCAGAATAGACAGCAGTAGTATCATATACCAGATCAATCTTGATGAAATAATGAGGGTTTTTTCAGATTATTGCTTTGATGGTTAATTTTGTGTGTTAATGACACATTTACCTCTTTTTTTTTTTCTTTGTTTTAGCTGAACTGGAGTTTGTTCAAATCATCATTATAATCGTGGTTATAACTGTTATGGTGGTAGTGATCATCTGCTTGTTGAACCATTACAAACTCTCGACACGCTCTTTTATCAACCGACAGAGCCAAAGCAGAAGACAGGAAGAAACTTTGCAGACGGTGAGTATGAGACCCTTGCACCAAATTCTTTTTCCTTGTGCTGTATGGACCTGCAGCAAAGCCTCCTGAGGAACTCTGCTACAGGGAACTGTTGGAAAAACTTTTCATATCACTTGTAATACTGCCTATAGTTAGGTCTCTTGCTGGGGTTGTATTTGTCAGTAGGAAACAAAATCAAAACATAAATTTAAGGCATACTGTCTTTGATTATTTTTAGAGCCTGCTATGTTTTATGTAACCTGTATTCATTTTGCATTTGGAGGCTCAGGTATGACATTCTGTTTGCTGCTGCTGTAATTTGAAAGGGGAGTGGAAGGGTAATGACAGGAGATTACCTGGGTTACAAGGATTTGAAATACACCTTGCTGACTTTCCGTATTATTTACTGATACCCTGGAGTTTTATCACTGTTACTCTTTTGTGAAGCTGCAATAGCTGTTTGCTGGATCCAAAACACTGTCCCAGTAAGGGCAGGAAAATGTAGTGTTTGTTTCACTCAAACACATAAAAGAGACTAGAAAAAGGATCCCTCTAAGGACTTGAAGTGTTTAAGATGTGTTGTTACGGAGTCCAAGACTTAAGATGGAATCTCAGTCAAGACTTGCTAAGGCTGTATTTAGTCAACTCAACAGTAAATGGGCACCTAACTTGCTTTGTGAGCCTGGAGTTTGCTGAGTGGGATGCTCTGCTCCTTCGTGACGGTTAACCACAGAGTCTCCCTGACCTTAGAACATCCCCCTGAAACCAAAGCTGTGCAGTGTCCTGTGGTGTTGGAGGGAGGTCCTTTCTTCTGATGTGCTTTTCAGTATCCCCAGAGTGGTGCCCTTGGCCTCTTTGCTGACAGCAGCGGGTAAGAGGCCATTTTGGAGGGTAGCCTTTTGATGGGTTGAATTCCTGGTAACAGCATTGGGTTCACACCTTCATTTCACTGTCAAAAAAAAAAAAAGTCCTGATTGTAACCGAGAGATGTGGTCCAGTAATGGTTTATACCACTTCTAATTCCACAGTCTTGCCTTTTTATCCATCCCAGTCCTAGGTTTCCTCCCTCTTTGTGCTCCTTAGGGAGCTGCCAAAGTCATGGTGAGAGGCCTCAGGGAACTGCTCTGGCTGAAGGCTAATTGATTTTTTTTGGTTGGGGTTTTTTGTTTGTTTGTTTGTTTTTTTTCCCTTACAGTTAGATTTCAGCCAGGTCAGTGAGGGAAGTGTCCAGGCAGGGGAGGGAGCACTGACGGGAGGAGGCAGGGATGCCACAGCCAGGGCTGGACCTGAGAGGCTGCTGTAGAGCTGTATCCCTGGCAGTCTTGACAATTGTCAGCTCTCTCCTGAAAGTCAGCTGTAAAATGTGACAATGGAGGGTTCCCAAAGCTCTTGCTTAGCACATCACCTTGCCCTCTTACCTTGGAGGCTGTGGAGGGGGGCTCCTAGGAAAGGAGCTGCCTCCTCAAGGAGAGGTTGCCTCATTCCTTAACAGTTTGATACTGTAGGAATGCTTAACTGTAATTTGGTTACAGATGAAACTGGAACTGTCATACCTTAACATTGTGGACTTCAGGGCTGGAAAAATTGACTAGATTAATTTGAATGTTGCTTTGAAATGGACACTGTAATTCAAAAATCGCACTTCTGTCTGAAAAACGTTGGCTATAATTGCTGCAAATGCCTAAAATGAAATAGTTTCAGATAAATGAAATGCATTTTCATCTTCAAAAATCTTTTAAAACTGCAGTAAGCTGTCAAATGCATGAAATAACCCATTATTTCCTTTGTATGGTTCATTAGTATTGTCTGTTATCAGAGCCAGTGATAGGTTTTTTTTCTCTTGTGCACAAGGGAGAAAATATCACCTTCTTGTGAAGAAGAACATGCAGTTTGGCAGCAGGAACTTGGAAGGCACTCTACTATCCAGAACTGCTTTTAAATAATTTTTAAAACACTGACTCAGTTTCAGTTTGACACCCTTATAAGTAATGATAATCATAGCCATGTGAGCACTTTGTGGGAATCGATGATTGGATGGCAAGAACTGGTTACTAATTCTTCTGAAAACCTTCTGGTATAGGTTTGTCATCACTATTACTCATCTGAATTTCTGATAAGCTGAAGCTGTTCTTACAAGAAGGCCATACTTGTAGGGGATGAGGCTTTAGAGGTCTCTGAGTTCAGATGTCAAAAACATTGGATTTTCCTTTGTCTTGGGTGTTAGAAGGAAATTCTGATAAAAACTGGCTGTGCAGTACAAACTTTTAAAAGTGGTGTGGTGCATGAGGGTCAGAAAACCTCTGTGATGAAGAGCTGAAAACGACCAGTCTGTTCTCATTGTCCGTAGTGGAGTCAGTCACACAAGAACGGACAGTGTGAGCAGTAAGATGCAGGTTAGATTATACACTTTTAAAATGTATTTATTTTTTCAACAGGCAGGCCTTGTTCTGTGTGCGTGTGCTATCCATAAGCAGATTCTCTTCCAAGGGAATATGTTTTTAACAGTATATGGACTCTGAAAACTTAATTGATTAAAATTAAACTAAAAAATTAAATGTTTATTAACTGCTAATGTCTGAAGAAAATATTAGTCTGACTCAGGCCTTCTGTTGGTGGAGAAGTAGTGAATGGAAATAGAGGAAATTCAGATGTATTTCCTGAAAATGGTAAAGCAAATTAATTGGCTCTTGGGTAGTTCCTGTGGTGAACTATGAATTGAACACCCTGTCATGTAACTGAGGTAGCAGAAGTGTATCAAGGTGTAGAATCCAGCCTTTCCTGTTTAGATGGGGCTTTTTTTTTTTTGGTCCTTTTGTTGCCTTGAATTTTCCTTTTCTTCAAGCCTGTCCTATTTCTAGATAATCATGCCTTCCAACAGCTAAGTGGTGGCTGAATTGCACAGGTTTCTGGCTATATAAAGACCAACTATTGAACAGGTATATCGCTCATTCTGGTTCATCTACAGAGTGTAGTGATCAGATAAATTAGCCGCTGCCTTTATTGCCAGCCTCACACCTGTAAAACTCATGAGTCAGGCCTCAGAAATAATGAAATAAAAGGTATTTGTGGATTTCTTTTTCTGGTTGAACTTCCTTAATGTTTTAAAAAACCAAACAAAAAGACCGAAACAAACATCCCCAAACAAAACAAACGTGATTTAAAAAGTATAGTAATGAGAATTTCAACTTCCAGGCCAAGTTGGAAATTAGAGTATTAAAAAGATGAAATATCACTGCAGTCACAAGTGTTAGTAACATTTGAAAGACAGAAAAGGGTCCAATCATAGAAAAAGAAGTTTCTCCTTGACAAGCACATGCTAAAAAGTCATTGTTGTGCACCTGTCCTGTCAGTATGCTTTTCTGTGTAACCACCACTTCATCTTTATCTTTTTTTCTTTTTCTTTTTTTTCCTTTTTTTTTTCTTTTAATTTTTATCCCCTCTCGAGTCTCATCTTCTAGTCTTTTGCCTGGTCTTTGGTTTTTTTGATTACCTTGGTTACTGTGCTGAGGCCTTAAACAGTTCACAGCCAAGGGCAGGACAAACACTGCTCAAGAGTAGTGGATGCTTCTGCAGCCGTGCTGCTGAGGATGCTGCCTGCCCTCTCCTAATGAGGCTATTAAACACTCCAGTCTTGTTTTAACATTAGCAGAAGTAAGAGTTTTGTGGTCATAACTGTAAGAGGTGGAATGATGCTGAGTGACAACCATGTTGATGTGAGTGGCAGCCTGAAGTAAGCCTGCAAGGTGCTAAATGGTGTCCATATCACAATGGATAAAATATTGAACAATTTCCCCCTGCTGGCTCATCCATCAGCGTTTGGCTTCACAGCTGGGAGCAAGCCAAGGTTTGCAGAACACCTGAGAGGGATAAGAAGGCTGCAGGGTGTGGAATATACCAGGAGCATGCTTAGGGCTGCTTTACTAGGACAACACAACCTCTTGTGGGGGAGCAACTGATGCTACTGGCAGTGGTGGGGGGTTTTGGGGCAGGGCCACGTGGGAGCCTTAGAAAGGCACATCCATGCGCAGGGTATGTGTGTCTG
This sequence comes from Corapipo altera, assembly GCF_003945725.1. Lineage (NCBI taxonomy): Eukaryota > Metazoa > Chordata > Aves > Passeriformes > Pipridae > Corapipo > Corapipo altera. The sequence continues at coordinate 4,669,692 of NW_020884903.1, forward strand.
ATATTCCAGGGGAGTTACATGTTGCAGCATTGCTGGCTGTGCCTTGAGAGCGTTGCTGCTAACCAGAAGAATCCTGTGGGAATGTAGGTAGCCTCAGCTGAGCTGCTGCTGTGGCACTCTGCTGTTTGCTGGGACAAAAGATAAATCTTGCTTTCCTGATGATTAACTCTTAGTGTCATCACCAGTGATTTCCAGGGGGACATTGATGGGAAAGAGATTAACTAAGTGACTTACAGGGAGGTACTTAATGAGCTTCTGATGTTCCTAAATTCATTCCTTCATCTTGGTGGCTTCTGTCTTTGTGTCGTCTTCTTTTATAAAGTGGATGTTGAAGGAGTACTGAACAGTTGGACTGCCCCAGGCCTACTCCTGGCAGCAAAGTCCCTGCATCCATCACATAAGATGCTCATCCTGGCCAGCCCCTGCCTCCCAGCGCTGAGGGCAGCACTGCTGCTAGGGCTAGTCAGCTTGCATTAGAACCTGCATTGATAATGGTGGTCTGGAATGCCAAGCTCCAGGAGCACAGCTTAAGAAATACTTCCCTCTGTCCTGTATCAACTATTTCAGAATAGAAGGAGAACATCAGGAGGATGACAGAAAATAATTAATAATAATTGACAGCTCAGGGATTTGTCAGTAATTTCAAATGTTAGTCTTTCCTGTTGGTCTTAAATTATTTCCTACTGATTTTGGCATTATTCCTTTTGTTCCCTGCTAGTGTCCCTGAGCCACTCATTCTCACTTTCTTACTGACATATGCAAAGGAAAGAAAATCCCACTGGGAACGAGAACCCAGTCTACAGCGAGGAGAGTGTGAATGCTGTAGATTACCCTGCTTTGCCGAATCTTTTTGTTTGTACCAGTCATCAGTTGGCAGGGACTGGATGTGTACTGTATTCTCCTGCTGTCTCCTTGAGGGACACAGGCTTGCCTTTCCTTAGGGGAGTGTTGCCAGGAAGGACAGTGTGCATGGCTGCCACACTTTGAAGTCTACCATAGTACAGTCAACGTATCTTTAATAAGGACAGGATTGTCTAGGAAATCTGCAGGTAGGACTAGAAGTGAGGAGCCCTGGCTCTGGGTGGCTCCTGACTCAGTGTGTCATCTTGGGCAACTTGCTTCATCTCCAAAGGAGGACAGGATAATAGTACTTATTCCCTTCAGTTGAATGAAATGAAGATTACTGGAAGTGATGAAGTGCTGTGAAGTTGAAGAAATAAAAGTTTTAAAGCATTAAGTAACAGAAATAATTGCAGTAAGTGTAGGGAGGCAGATTACATGTGAGAGATTTGGCACTCTCCATAATTCTCTAGTGCTTCTCCTTGGTACTATGCACTGCTCTGCCAGGCACCATCACCTTTCCTGCCCTTGAGGAAACACAGCTTTTAAAGGAACAAGCAGTCCTGCTGCAATACTCGTCATTCAGTTGGGGACAGCACAATAGTTTGTTTTGCTTGTGTTTGGCAGGGAAAATGTTGCCATCTTCAAGGCTGCGATGGTCTGTAGCACCCAGGAGGAGACAGGGAGGAAGGAGCCCCTGTGCCTTCCTGGAGCGTTTTCAGCAAACCACTGCTTTAATGTGGTGTACTGTACCACCTAGGGCCAAAATAGGAAACTACAGTGCTGTCTGAAACATTTCACTTGCAAAAGAAGCATATATATTTGTGTGTGTACACTAATATATGAAAAAAATAATAAAATAAAAATCTGAGTTAGGGAGAAAAAAGGAACCTTAATGATTTTAATGCATTTTAGACAGTGGAAAATTTACTTTTGTTTCTCAGGAAACATAATTTCAGGCGGAGTTCTATTTCTCAGGAACTTAAAAGTGGAGAAAGCCTGAAAATCTCCTTAACAGTGAGGAAAAAAGAAAAGTTTGGATTATATGGGATTGTCATGGTTTAACCCCAGCTGGCAACTAAGCACCACACAGCCACTTGCTCACAGCAGGATGGGGGAAAGAATCAGGAAGGTAAAAGCGAGAAAACTTGTAGGTTGAGATAAAGGCAGTTTAATGGGTAAAGCAAAAGCTGTGCACACAAGCAAAGAGAACAAGGAATTCGTTTACCACCTCCCATGTGCAGGCAGGTGTTTGTCCACCTCCAGAACAGCAAGGCTCCATGATGTGTAATGGTGACTTGGGAAGACAAATGCCATTACTCCCGAAGTCCTCTCCTTCCTTCTTCTTCCCCCATTTCTGTATGCTGAGCATGATGCCATATAGTGTGGAATGTCCCTGTGGTCAGTTGGGGTCAGCTGTCCTGGCTGTGTCCCCTCCCGTCTCCTGGTGCACTCCTAACCTCCTCGCTGGTGGGGTGGGGTGATGAGCAGACAAGGCCTTTACACTGTATAAGTGCAAACACATCCTTGTGTTATCAACATCATTTTCCTCACAAATCCAAAGCATGGCCTCATACTTGCTACTATGAAGAAAAGTATCCCTGCTGAAATGAGGGATCCTTTTACTTTGTTACAGTTTAAGAAGATTTTGTTACTAAGTGTAAATTTTTAGCTATAACTTCTCCTGACTTAAAAATTGTTCTTTTGTTTAGTGTTTTTCCTGCTCCGATGAGACAGTTAGATGACACTGTGTGCTCCAGTGTTTAAAAATGCCCTCAAAAAGTCATCTTCCTACACTGTTTAATGCTAGAGGCTCTAAACCTTTGTAAAATACAAAATAGCAAATTATCTTAGGCTTATGCAGTCTCCTAAGCTCTATATACTGAGTTAAATAATCATCACCATAAGATAATTCACCATAATTAACTAATCACTCAGCTGGATTTATTAAATGATGCTGTTATTTAAAAACCTAATCGCAAAATTAATTTCTGTAAATTGTTGTGAAATCCAAAAATGGCAAAGGTCAGCAAAAGACATAGGTGGATCCCTAAGATTGTTCTTGCTTGGTGTTATTTGTAGGTGCTAGGATTTTCATTCAACAACCTAACAATGTTAAAGATTAATACAATATAGATAATAAATGTATAAGCTTTCTCTGCCTGTTACTTTTAAGTATTGAAGCTCATACCTGAAGACCTTTAATCTCTTTAAGAAGGAGCAAGTTGAGGTGGCTAGCTACTGAGTAACTATAAGAAGCAGGTAAATGAGGTACTGCCCACATCAAAAAATGGGTAAATTGGTTTTGCTCAGGTTTAATCTTATTTATGCATACCTGAGAGCTACTTGTACAAATCTCTGGGCATTTAGTGTGAGGGGTCATCGAGCAGAACTGCCAGCAACTGAATGTGGGAGCTGGGAAGTGCCTTGTCGGCTTAAGGCTGGGTGGTGTGGTACTGGGGCTGGAAGTGTGTGCCAGGCCTGGTGGCTGGTTAGCTGTGGTGCCAATCCATATTGCCTGTGCCTGCTTTTGTCTTGCTCACAGGGTGAGAAGTGGGATGAGAAAACGGTGGAAAGAAGTCAAAAGTAGTTTTTTTAATCGTTAGACCAGTCTACCTTGTATTTTGAAACACAAAGAACAATATCAGGAAATATAAATACAAATGCTGTCAGTTCTCATCTGATTTTCACTGATCTGAACACAGGGAAGTATTTTAGCTGCCAAATAAAGATTTGTAAGTAAAGGGACAAGGAGAGAGGAAGAAATAGCACTTTCCCTCAGTGTAAGTCACCCCAGATTGTTCATGGTAGTTGCATCATGTTATTTCTTAAATCTGCTTCTTGGGAGAAAAAAGGTCAGGGGTATATTTTCCTTCTGCAACACTTACTTCTCCTCTCAAACCCTGGACATCACCCCAAGAACAGTGGAGTAGGTGGGCACCTACCTTTGGGTTAGATTGTATCTACCCAGTGCAGAGGAGGAAGGATTTCCCTGAAATAAAGACTTTAAGGTAGGTAGTAAGTCTCACGTGGGGGATGCAGCAATTTCAGGAGGACAGAAATTCCTATTTTGGGTCAGTTAGTCTGGAGTTGGTGATGAGAAGATCCTGTACTGTGGCACTGGACCAACCATGTATGCATGGTGAGGTTGGTCTGCATGTGCTATAGGAGCCTGGTATTTTTGAAGTGTGGGCATGCTAAGCACATATTACCCAGCCATCTGCCTGGGGAGTTCTGGCTCCTGGGATAGAGATCTTACTGGGGATTGGCTACTGCCAAATGATTTATTCAGCCTGCTGCTCTATCCAGAGGAAACATTAGGAAAGGGAGTAGATACAGGTAGTCTGTGTGACATACTGTCACAGAAACCATGTTGTTACACATCCTTACATCCTAAGGATCTCACAGCCTCGGAGTTCAACTGCATCCCAAGCTGCTGCCTTAAGTAGTTATCCCAGAGTGGGGATAGCCTTGGGCTCCTTTGGTCTGATCCTCTTTGTGTAACTATCCTAGTGCCCTGGGCACACTCTGTGGGTTCCCTGTAGTGCCTCTTGTGCTGGGATTTAGGCATCAGCAGTAGAAATAACAGGCAACTCCTCACTTCCAGCAAGTTGTTTCTGTTAGGCATGTCTGGTACCAGATCTGGGTGCCTTGGCTCAGTGGGTGGATCCCATTCCATCACCATGCAAGGAGTTTTTTTCCGTATGCTGCACCATCTCCCTTGGCTCTTCTTACTCTCCTGTCTTTGGGGAGATGGGCCCTAGGATGGGAGTTGTCAATTCCATTTCCAGAACTCCTTTTCATAAGGGAGTTTAACTAATGTGAGTGGTGGGGGTAGATTTTATTTCATTCTGGGTTGGGTCATTGATTTTGCCTTTTTTCCTCTCTTCTGAGCCTGAACACATTAAAGTTGAGACCAAGACAGTTACACTAAGCATAAAGCTACACACTGTCGTATTTTTCAAACCGTCGCTCAGGAATCTGCTCTTGGGCTGTGTATGGCCTGTAATTCAGGGGCAGTTAATTGAGAACTTCAGCTTTGACTAATATGTCTTACTAATAATTGGAACAGGCTTGTTGGGTCAACTGCTGATAACCTGATTGTCTTTAATTGTGCAGACATACCCTCAGATATTTCAAAGTGAGGGCATCTGGGTGATGGAGAAATGGAAAGGAAGGTGGGTAGAAGTATGTATATACATGTATATATACAGTTAGTTACAGTTTTTTCTGTTGACAAAACTTGTCTAGGCACTGAAATACATGGATCTGCATAAGATTTGTCTTTCATATCAGGCCCTTTGCAAAGGAGGATACTTGGAAAAGTTGTAAATAATTGCAATTGTCAACCTCCCTCTATCTCTGCTCTCTAAAGCTACAGAAGAGAATTGTACCAGCCTTGTTATTCAAAGCATTTCCCTTAACAGCTGAATCCTGTGGGAGATTGCTCTTAGAGCAGCTTTCCTCTTCGGTGGACTCTCCTGACAAGATCACAGACGGCTTTTGGTCTCCGAGTGTCATGATGAACATCTAGTTGGGTCTATTTTTATATCTGAAATATGTTGAAAGATGCTATGGTGAGAAGAAGCAGTACAGTACTCTATACATGGTAATGCTTTTGGGGACAGTATGCATTTTCCTTCCAGTTCTTGACATTTCTTTTATCTGTAAAATTTGAATTAGCATCAAGAAAAGAGTCATGACCATTTTGATTTTCTCTTTGTGCGCCAAGATTGAAGTTGTGTGCCTTTATAGTTTCTCTGATGTGTCCTTTCCTGCTTCAAAATTTTCCAATAAAATACATTCTTTGCAGGAGTTACTGCTACTCTAAACAATTAAGAAAAATAATGGTACACCTTAAGAATATTCCTTTATTGGCATACTGTTCTTCACCCTTTTATCTGCCATGAGTGCTGGTACAGTGTCAAAACAGTGTTTTGAGGCATGAGGAAGAAAATACTTTGACCTGAGAAGAAGTTGGAGAAGTGGTTGAAGAGGGGAACTGGCAGCTGAAACTTCAGCTCCTTGACTATCCTTTATGATGAGAATTGAGCAACTGACAGTGTTACCAGGGTTTAGCATGACTGTGGCTTCCCTGAAATTAGAGATGCCAGGTTTTGTTGTGAACTGTTTTGCCTCTGGTGTGTAATTGGGATCCTGGCTGGCAGGTCAGCTTTGTCAGACCTGCCAACCTTACTGACAGTGACCTCATCATGGGCTGGAGGTGACAGGTACCTGTTCAGCACACAAGTGCTGAAGTGTCTCCTGTCATCTCTGCTCGTTGCCACATTCTCGTACCTGCAACCAGTTTGCTGCTTCCATATTGAGGCAGGATGGTGATGTGATCTATTAATTTTTCCTCTGTTGTTTTCTTCCACATTTCAGGAAGGGTGCTTGTGGCCTTCAGAAAGCTCAGTTTCGCGCCAGGGTGCTTCAGAGGTACTGACAGATTTCTGACTATCTTCACCAATGTGCTTTCTCTTTCTCCTGTAATGTGTATTTAGTTCCTTTCAAAAGCGTGCATCTGTTTTGTAAAGAAAGCTTTTTCAGTGCAGTTCATGTAGTTGTGTGAGCCTGCCTTAACTCCCATTTCATAAATGCCTGAGACCTTTTCATTAAAACAATGAAATTCTGCCTACCTGACACCTCATCTCCATCAGCAGCTACCTGTGTCATGTAGGTATTCACAAGTAAGTGGTGGAGGTGTGTCTCTTTCATGCAGTGGCTCAGCAATTTGAGATCCACTGGAAGCTGGGAGACCAGTTGCTCTTGTCCCAGAATTTTTCTTGGATTTACAACACACATCCTGTCACCAATGTCTCCCGTCTTCTTCCAGCTAGTTCATATCCCTGGTCTGTGAAATAATTTGTGGGTGTATTGCTCTGAGTGGTCCAGCTGTCCTGTGACAAACAGCAGAACTTCCTCATGGTTGGTCCTACATCTGTGAGGATCATGGGCTGAGAACCGGCTTGGATCCAAAAAAGAGAAGAGCAGTTTGGTAGATCTGGATCTGAGAAGCTGATGTGTCTATGTGGATCTGGCATAGACCAAGTGAGGAGCAGTAACACTTTACAGAATTCTTGAACTTTTCCTTTTGTAAAGCCTGATTTTCTCCAGGGTTTAATATACCAGGGGCATTTTTTGCATTCACAGTGCAGAAGCTTTGTAGACCCTCCCCAGGGGCTGAGTCCTGACTGAGAACTGAGGGGGAGGAGGACACCTGATACACTCTGGTAGGGAAGGCGTGAGCTATGCTAGGCCTTTATAAAATGTACTAAAATGACCATCTGAATTCTTTGGTGATGTGTAGGGTATTAAATTAACTTGAAGTAGGAGATGGAGGCTCAGACTGCAGCTGAAATTCAGTAGTGGGACATTGTTGTAAAACTAGTCAATTGTCAAGACTAGAGAGAATTTGTTTCCTCTGTTCAGAAACAGAATAATTTGCTTTTGCTTTGGATGTTTTAATGTCAGAAGGTGTGTTGGATCTTGGTCTGCCTTCGTGAAGCTGTTCTCAAGTGTGTTAGCTCCTTCCTGCGCCTTCTACCTGTTCTCATGCATGCATGTGGGAGCACGTGTGCACAGCATCTGCTGGGTTTAATCTCTAAGATGGGGGGCAAAGAGAAGCATTCTGCGTTTCATTGGTTCTTTGTAAATGTGGAGCAACCACAGCGCTTTGCTCAGAGGTGGAGTCATGTGTGTCTCTCTTCCTGTTTCAGATCATGTATGCTCCAAGGTCCAGGGACAGGTTTACCACCCCATCTTTTATGCAGCGGGACCGTTTCAGTCGCTTCCAGCCCACTTACCCTTACATGCAGCATGAGATTGACCTCCCTCCAACCATCTCCCTCTCTGATGGGGAAGAGCCTCCGCCGTACCAAGGCCCATGCACCCTGCAGCTCCGGGACCCAGAACAGCAGATGGAGCTCAACCGGGAATCCGTCAGGGCACCACCCAACCGAACCATTTTTGATAGCGATTTGATAGACATCTCAATGTACAATGGGGGCCCCTGCCCACCAAGCAGCAATTCGGGCATAAGTGCAACCAACTATAGCAGTAATGGAAGGATGGAAGGACCACCCCCGACGTACAGCGAGGTCATGGGGCATTACCCAGGCTCCTCTTTTTTCCATCACCAGCACAGCAACGTGCCTCCTTCCTCGCAGAGGGGGAGCAGACTTCAGTTTCAGCAGAACAATTCAGAGAGCACAATAGTCCCCAGCAAAGGCCAAGACCGGAAACCAGGAAACCTGGTCTAAAGTTACTCGCCCAGGTGCATTTGAACTGAAGACAGGAGATCCAAGCAGGGTGGTGGAGGAAGACTCCCATGCTCCGGTGCACAATGTTGTTACGTTTCACGTGGTACAACTTAGTAAAACCAAACGTGCAAACCAGTTCTTTGTTTCTGATTCCTTTCAGGGGAATTGCATGCAAAGCAGATTGAAAGAAATACAAACTTCCATTCAGTTTGTCTATGAGCAGTGTTTCAGGGGAGGGGGGGATATATTATTTTTTTTTAATAAACTATTTCAATTATTTAATTCTAAAAGTTAACTTAGCACAGAAATGAAGGCTTGTACAGCCTGTTTTATACTCACTGAATGGTGGAAGGAAGAAGGTGGTTTTGCTAGATAAATGGGGGAAGAATTGGCCAGTTTGCTTTTTTTTTTTTTTCTCCCAGGGTGTGGATTTTTTTAATATGAAACAAAATTCCTGTTCTGTGTGCCAAGGTATAAAGTTGAGAACTTAGATGAATGCAAGGAATTAATTTGTGTTGTGATAAATGTGTTTTAAAAGGTTGCACTATCTTAATGTTTTAAAAAAATATATTATGAGGGAACTGTTTTATGTGAAGTTCTTCTATATGTTGTCTTTTCACCTGTGGAATAATGATAGAGCTCCAGAAGTAATCTGGAGGAGTTTCCCCCCCCTATCCCTGGGTTTGCTAGAAAGTGGGGACAGGACTTAGCCTAACATCTCTTGACTTTTACAAATCAAGAAATACAGGGACAGTTGTCTTTGCAATAATTTGCATTCAAATAACAGTGCATCAGTGAAGTGTCTTGGAAACTTTTGGATGGAAGAAGGCAAATATGAAATCCCAGCATTTTCCATCACTGAAGGTTTAGCTATTTTGCAGTGTAGACTATTTGTTTTGTAAATGGCAAAACAAAAAATCCCAGATGTGTTAATTTGTATTGATTCTAACTAAGTGCTGCCATTCTATTCCTTTTCATAATGCAGTATCGCCAGTACTTAACTGTTTTAGAGATTTTTGTCCTCACTGTAGCCTGAAATGTATTTAGTTACATATCATGACATTATGCAATAAATTGTTTGAAAATGCAGGGTGGGTTTTTTTCCCCTGCAACGCTGTTAAAATACGTGAGACTGTTGTGCTTTTCGCTCTCCACTTCATCCTTTTAGATGCTGAAGTTCAGTCCTGGAAATCCATCCTGCTGAAGTGAAGGGGGACTTTGTATCTAAAACTCCCCGTGCTGTTTCTGCAGCAGCACCAAGAGCCTCCATGACAGTGGTGCCGGCTTCTGTGGCATCCCTGGCAGTGACGTGGGAGCGCCAGTTATTCTCGCTGCAAACTCGTTTGCTCTGGGCCCTGTTGCAGAAACCCTTCTCCGTGCGTGTCATCTGTCTGACGCCAGCAGGACTGCGCTCGTGGGTAAAGATGACTCACATATTAACCAAGTGTCTGTGAGCCCTAGTTTTGCTATACTGGTCTGAAGAGTAGTTGGGAAATGTTACCTTGCCTGTATCGTGGCGTCTGGGGTATTCCTCCACTGGCTATTCCCATGTGGAAGCACACACAGTGCCAGAAGGTGGTTGACAAATGGTGATAGTGGCATCACAAGCACATGAAAAAGCACAAATTGCACTTAAAATGCATTTCGGAAATGGATTTAAAGTAAGAATCTTTAGAGTCTTAGCTTGAATAGTTTCTAATACATAGGTGTATATGTGTCATAGACCTTTCCACTTTAAAATCTTTCACTTTTTTTCTAATTTTCTAAGCCTCGTGCTTGGTGTTTCAGGCAGCAGCTGCTGAGTGCCCCAAGGGCACTGGGGAGGAGTGGAGGAGTACTGTGCCCTGGTCTCATGGCTGGAGGCTGAATTTCTACAGGACTTCTGTACACAGGGGGCTCTGATAACTGAAGTGCATCTTTGATCTATGCAGAGTTTTAATGCCAAAACAGTGTGTGTGTGTCTGTGTGTGTGTGTTATATGGGCCTCAATGTAGATTTGTTTTCTTCATAAGATAATTTGATTTTACTCTAGTTTAGAAAATGTTTGTGTAACTGAATATGCAGCCCCATTTGTCTCTGTAATTGTTATTTTGGTCTGAGTCATGCTGGTAATGCAGAGTAAAGCTGCCTTTTAATGTATGTATTATTTGAAGGGAGAGATAGAGATCGTGTGATGGGATTCACTTATTTGTTTTCCACTCAGACCCATAGGACAGGTGTTTAGAAGAATGACTAGGTGATGGTCAGTCAACTAGGGCTCTCATCATGTCTGGTTCCTGGGAATAAAAGCTGTGAAATTAGATTTTTGCGAACAACCTATGAACATAACTCTTATAATTCAACCAAAAAAAAACCCGAACAGAAGACAAAACCAGCAAATGTTGGTTTTGGTCTTCAGTGACTTTTGTCACTTCATAAGCGAGCCTTTAAGCCAGAGAATGTGTGTGCCTACACAGATACTGTGCTGTTGCCTAAATGAGGATTATTTAGCTGAGAAGCCTTCAGGTGAAAACAGCTGGAACTCAGTTGTCATGGCAGAGCACACCTGGATGGGGCCCTGGGCTTGGGATGGTTGAGTACCAACTTTTCCCCATGTGCAAATCTCAGCAAAGCAAGCCTTGAAGTTGCTTTCAAAGTCACCTCTTGGAAACGTACTTTCTTTGAAGATAGTCCTTTGCCCTCTTTTGCCATCTCTGCATGCCAGTGGTTTTATGCACTTCCCATTAACATTGTCCAGTATGCTGTCTCTTAATTTTTCTTGGCTGAGAAAATTTTTCTTTGCATGAAAAATGTAACCTGTTCCAGTTTCCTTTAGAAAAGATTAGTTTAAAAATAACTTAGTATTCGCTTACCCGATAGTTGCATTTCCTTTTGCATCTTATCATTCTCATTGTAAAATCATAGAATATGCTGGGTTGGAAGGACACCCATCAGAATCATCGAGTCCAACTCCTGGCCCTGTACAGGGCACCCCAAGAATCCCACCATGTGCCTGAGAGCGTGTCCAAACGCTTCATGAACTCAGTCAGGCTTGTTGCTGTGACCACTGCCCTGGGGAGCCCTTTCCAGTGCCCAAACACCCTCTGGGTGAAAAACTTTTCCTTGATATTCAACCTAAAGCTCCCCTGACTCAGTTTCATGCCATTTCATCAGGTCCTGTCACTGGTCACGAGAGTGAAGAGTGCCTGCCCCTCTGCATCCCCTCATGAGGATGCTGAAGACTGCAGTGAGGTCTCCCCTCAGTCTCCTCCAGGCTGAACAGCTGCTCCTCATACAGCTTCCCCTTAAGACTCTTCACTCTTGTGACCCTCTTTGAATACTCTCTTAATGTCATATTCTGCTTTTCCAGATGTAATGTACAGACACTATACCTCTCAGCTCTGGAAGTGTAGTCACTTGTTGACTTGCTATAGGTGAGCTTGCAACCTGCTACTTCTGTTTTGGGGCCTCTTGTATTATAGGAGTAAATATGCTATTTTCTGATGAATATTAGTGCTCTCCAGTAGGAGGGCTGTCAATAATGTAACATTGGATCAGTCTGTTTTTCTATCATTTCTTCTGTTGCAGTGGGAGAGAATCTGCACTTGCTAACAGAACAGAATGGTAGAATACCAGAATTAGATAGCAGCATTGATCTTTACAGGCTTAGAAACTGGAGAGCTCTGAAGATAGGTAATTCTATGAAGCGTTTATGGAAGATGCCCTTTGAAAATACCCAGAATTAATTGAGGGTATTCCAGAGACACTCAAATGAAACTTTGTATAAATTATAAAGATTTCTGCAAACATTGTAGTATTAATTTTGTAGATTTTACCTCCATACAGATGTTTTGTTTTATGTGTCTCATGCACAAAACCTGCATAATATGTGTGTGGAGTTTTCTGTGTGATGGATCATATTTGCCTGAATTCTGGTTGCACCTTCCAGCTTTTGCCCACTAAACCGCGTCCCCAAAATTCAGTACAATGATGTCCCTACTTTAGAAATTTTCAGGTTAAAAGATTATTTTTAATTTTAAATGTGTTTTTATGAAATAAAGCATTGTGACCTCTATCCTACTGTAAAGGTTAATTTTTCTCTTATGTGGCTTGGCATGGCTCCCTTCTTGGTGCTAAATATGCCCCATTTTTGGTGTTTTCATATGATCTTTCAGGGCTAGAAAAGGCAGGAGGTTTAGCAACAGAACAAAAAGGTTTCTCTCCCAGTTTACCAGTGGAGCACTCAGCACTTAGCTCTAATTCTGTATATATGTTTAGCACAGTTGTGGTTGGGTTTGTCTCAGTGCTGTACAAGCAGACTATATGTATGTGATGCTGCTTAAAAAGTGTGAGTGAGGGTTGTGAAAAGTGGTACCCGGCCAACAGTGCAGTGTTCAGATCCCTTTCCTGTAGTGTGTGGCATGTGCAGAATTCATGGTACTTTGCATAGTAGGATGTTTTTGTCAGGGAGGATCTACTTAAGTTACTCCTGGTCTTGTCACTGATGAACTCTGCACTAGTCTCAGTCTGATGGGACTTTATTACAGTATGATTTTTTTCCTTTTAAGTATGAAAAGTCAAACACATGCCTCATGTGCAAGTTTTTGATGGCTACTGAGGAAGATATTTGCATTCCTGCAGTCGTGGAATCTGTGGGAACCAGGGGGTCAAGCTGTGTTTCATTTGGCTCTCTGTTATTGCTTGCCCACTTCTCCTATCAGTTTGTCCCAGTTGGAAGCTGCTTCTGTTATGCCAAATCTCTGAATATTCATATTGCAGACCTGACATTTTTTAAAAACTGTCACTGAGATTTTGTTTTTTCTTCTGTGAATGTGGTGCAGGGAAGAGTAAGGAGCGAAATAGTTTATCAAAGAATGCACTTTCTTTGCAATAGGGAAGAAAGCCTTGTCCTGCTGGAGAGTTCCATGTGTAGGTGTCTGAAACAGTGCTATCTGAGGCAGTTGTTTCTAACCCTGCCAGGTAGTGAGATATTGGACCTTAAAACTGACGCTCTGATCTGTAAGAAATGTTTGAATGGTTTGGAGAAGATTGATTGCTAACCTTTTTCTGACTCTCGAGTCCTGAATGTTCATGTAACTGAGGTAACCTGATTTTGTATGCAAAGAAAAAAGCGTGCTGTTAAAAATAGATATGCTCCAAAATTTTTCTTTGCTTCCCCCCCCACCCCTCACTTTCCCCAAGGATAAACAATAGGCTTGCTGGCACATTTGAAAGTATTCAAAGTATTTGGAATTATTCACAAGTTCTCTCTGGTTGTTATCATTAAATCATGTCCATGCATATGTGTGTGTATGCATACATATCTGGATGCAAACTTGTCCCCTTGATGATCTCTGTACTAGTTGCTATTCCGTAATCACCTTCCAGAAGTGCTTAATGGCTATATATTTTGCTCTCAGGAATGACCACAGGTCATTTATCTAACTGCTGGAAGCATGAAGAATATCTGCTTTTCAGTCCTATAAATGTCATGACCTATGTTTTCATCAGTAGCAGAGTTTCTGCTGCACCAGTTCTTGCCTGTCACCTGGTGCACTAGTGCATCTTCCATCCAACAGCTGTTTGCTTTTGGGTGAACTTCAAAAGTCCTCGTGCTTTGCAATAACGCTAATGTAGACCTCATGTATTGATGTACAGGAAGGAAATGTACTTAATGTAGTCTAAATCTCAGAAGCATGTTTTTTCAAACCTAGCTGATGCTGAGAACTGAGTGATCCTTCTGTACAGTGGGTTCAGATGAAGGCTGTCTTTTGATTACATGTTTGTTTTTTAGATAAAGGCTGTTGCACATAGTTTAATTACACATATCTGGTCTTTTCCTGTACTGTGTGGCCTGCTTGCCAACCAGTGCAATAACAGCTTTTCTCCTAAACTAACCCCAAATGTATCAGTCATTTCAATTCCTGGAAAGGGAGACTCTTACTGAGTTCTCTGAGACCTGTTGAGGGCTTTTAGAGCATGGAGAAGTCACTTGTGAGGATGAGTTTTCCTGTCTGAAGACTGTTCCACATGTTTTGTTGGGAAATTCAAGTTTTGAGACTGTGTCGACTGAAAATATTGGTTGGTAAGATGTATTTTTTTTTATACTTAATATATTGTTTGCCAGCCTGTGCTCAGTAATCAGGGGTGTAAATTACCTTTTGACCCACCTCTGATTGACATTGTTGTGCTGGCAAAAGCCCCACTGGGCACTCTTGCACCAGCAAAAAAAGAGTAATGTTCGTGGTACAGCTCTGGGGAATTAACAGAAGCTGTGCTACTAAGTTCATCCTCCAAAACTAACATCAGACCTGCATTGCTTCTTCCCAACAAACTGTAGCTGTAGAAGTTTTGGTGAAAGGTTTTGCCGCACTAGTAATTACCACAGACACACAGTGGAGGAGCTTACTGGTTGTTCTTGAAATCACAACCACTGGCATCAAAGATATTTCAGGGCTGCTTGAAAGGGAAAACCAAGGATGTTTCTGTATTGAGAAGTGTTGCAAACTCTTGGCTCTTCCTTCTGCCTTGCTGATGTCTCTTCCATTTGTAGACTGAACACAAGCAACCTGGGTATTGCTAGCATTGCTTTCCTGCTATAAAAGAGCTTATCTTTTTATGTTGATTAACAATAAAAAAGCAAAACTGTAACCTAGATATACTTCCCCTTTCCTCTGACAGCTATGTGCTCTGACTGCCAGAGGTGACGCTGTCACTTCTTTGCTATATTGCTGCTGCTGCTGTTTTAAGTGGTTTGGTGTGTGAGCTTTCTGAAACAACCTGACGTGTGTAGGATCTCGTGGGTGACGAAGCTGTCTCTCTTCTTCCCTTTTCTCCTTGGTTTGTGCTTGTCTGTCTGCTGTGGTAGATTTGTTAATAAATTATATACGTCCTTATTAGATATAATTTTGAGGAGGTTTGCATGTCTGTAGTTTGTAAGCAACTAAGGTGCCTCATGTTCAGGTCTGAGCAGATAGGAATCCCCTTGCACTTGAGAGGGCCTGATCCAAAGCTGGCTGAAGTTGGTAGGAAGACTCTTGACAGCTTCAGGGGGCTTTGGATCAGGCCTTACGCTCCCACCTTTGTTGTGCCTCACTTACAATGGTGCTTTTTCAGTTGTCTGTCTTTTTTTCTGGTTTTTTTTTTTTCTTTGTATGGTGCTGTGTATAACTTGAATATATTATGCACATATCCTACCCAATGGGTAGAACAAACAAACATACAAAAACAAATAGATGTTGTTAATACTGTAAAATAATGTATAGATTATACCAATTTTAACACAAAAAATGGCATAAACTTTGTGAATGCCAGCTTCTGTGCTTGGTCCTTTTTTTGTAAGAAAAATCTGCAAATGAATGCATACAAATGACAAAAAGTCTATGTATTTTATTTTCCTATTAAATATCAATATAATATCATAAGGGAAAAAGGTTGAACAAATCCTTTTTGACTAGCCTGTGTATAGTGATTGGTTGTTTGATGCATCTTTGCTGTGAAGATTTGTTCGTTTTTTTTTTTTTTAAATTTGTCACTTTAAAGAAAAAAAGGAAAAAACACAAAACAAACAAAACCTCCACAGCTTTAACCTTGCAACTAGATGCTTCTTGTATTGGTTGTTGCCTTGCTATTGCTGAGTTGGATCAGTATTAGTAACTATTTCTCCAGCAGACATGTTATTTATTACTATCCATGATTACCTTTTTTTTTTTGATTTTGGTTTTTAACTTAGAAATGGACTAAAACCTTTCAAATCTTTTTATCCACATCCTAGATTTGAAGTGAAGCTCATACAAGTGGGAACTGACCCAAACCATCCCTGCAAAATCAAAAATAGGCCAATGAGAGTTCTGTGACAACAGCCAGCCCTTGCTCTGTGCCCATGACTGGTGTGTGATCCTGCCACTACAGACTGTCTTCAGGCTTGGTGTGTAGCTGTGAATTGTGCTGTTGTGGGGTGTGAGCCTTAAGGGTGGACGAGAACAGCCACAGTCGGTAGCGAGCTGAATGCAGGGTTTGAGTGTGAGCTTTTGAGTCAGCAGCTCTGCTGCTGTGTTGGCCTCTGACAGCAATGGCTTATCCCAGTTTCATATTTAAGATTACAGAGAAATGCGTAGACCTGTTCAAACCCAACCCAGGAAGTGGTGTGGAAAGCAATTTAACACTTTAGCTTTCTGCCAGGCTCCCTTGGCCATCTGGTTCTCCCCCAGCATCTCCCTGCGTTTGGCTGTCCATCCCTGTGTCCCCTCACGCTCTTCAGTAAAGCAAATACCTCAGGAAAACTCAACATGAAGTTCTAGTGTAGAGACTTGCAGATGCTGTACTTATTTTTCTAAACTGTTTGTTCTAACTATCCCAGGACAGTAGTTGATATAAAAGTTTATTGGTCCGAGACAGACTAGTCCTCTCACAGATGGATACTGACTAATCTTTCATAGATACTCATGTCTGTAGGTAGCTTTTTTATACTCATCAGGCTTTAACTACAGACATAAGGTAGCAGCGTGTTGGGTTACGTTTGAGATGCTGTTTTTATTTGGTTTTTCAGATGACTAGCTAAACGCTGTGCTAAAACTCAGGGGGTCCTACCTGGGCCCAATGAAGTCAGTAGTGAGGATTCCTCTGGTTTGAGTGGGCTTTCAGTCCAGTCCATCATGCTGGAGGATGGTGCCTTGGAGCACAATCCTTCACTGCTTCCCTGTCAACCTGAAACATCAGCTACACCTTTGTCTGTAAATATCTTTTTAAAAGCCCTCACAGGAGTCCTGTATCTGAATGTTGATCATGGTTGTTTTGGGTTTTTTTGTTTTTCTTTTTTTTAAAGAAGTGTCTGAGTTTTTTTATGGCCAGTTCTGCATCATCGAGCTCTTACAGGTAGCTTGTATCCACCCCTCTGTGTGCTGAGCTGTTCTGTCAGTAAGCATGTACCATAAGTCAATATGCATATTTTATGATTGTCACTTGTTAATTCATTTATTGTTTGTCAGGGCATGGAATAATTGTTTTGGAAGTATGCCTTGCCTGGCCACCTTCACGTTTCTGTTTGCACTGCAGTACCACTTCTGTGCATGAAGGAGGAAAAACAAACAAAAAACCCCCAGCCTTGACTAGGAAGACTGTACAGAGCAAACCTCCTGCTGGAGGAATCTAGTGTAGGATTTATCGTAACAAAACTTGCATATTGAGTGGACCAAACATGAGCATGTCTCCTTTTAGAGGCACTAATTTGCTTTGAAGCTGCAGTGAAAAGAGCAGACTATCTATTAAGTGTATTCACAGCTGTGTTCACGCTTTTCCATTTACCACAAAGCACAGCAGGCAGCCAAGATTTTAAAAGAACTATAAGCGAAGTTAAGAGAGCCTCAGGCATCATAGACATGGACAGCAAAAAATAATAATAATAATTTTAAAAAGTCACTTTAATATTCTTTAACAAAGCTTTTCTACTTATAGTATAAAGACTACGTAAGTGTTGATAGGGGTTTTATCTTTGTATAACTATCAACTGCCCAATGCTGCTGTGCTCAGAGCATTTCATGAGGGTATGTACATCAGTCAGGCTGTTACACTCAAAATTAACCATCAGATGCCTGTTTCTAGAGTGTTACCCTTTCTTTGTTGTTTCTTGCTAGTTATTTTACAGTGTAAAATGCTTTATTGCTGTATGGATTTTTTTTTTTCTATTTCCAACCTTGTGGCTTTCAAGATCACATTTTCAACACATCTCTTATTTTTGTCCATTTTCTTTCAAGCTATTCTGAAATATGTACAGCACTATCAAAAATATTTAATCTTTCTTTTAAATTCTATTGTAAAAACAAAGCTGTTAAAAACAGTAAGTCTTTTTACAACCGTGTTGGAATTTCTCAATAGCTGTTCATGTGATGCTATGACAAACCTAGCTTGCTTTGGTTTTATTTTTTTTAATTTTATTTTCTGTTTAACACAATTAATTTGTTGCTTATTTTCCACTGTAACTCCCAGTTATATACAGGAAAAGATTTCAACTGTTGTGTATCTGACTCTTTTAATTGAGCAAATGGTGATGTCCTAGTTTTTAGACCTAAGGTCTGTTCATTGCAATACTTTTAAAGGAAGATGTTGCTCTAAGTGCTGTTGTTAGTTTTAAATACAGATTTTATGCTTGTTCTTAATATGCTGTGGTTAAACCATGGCACAAAATTATTAAAAATTATTAAATGCACTTGTCTCCTGTTGAATTTATTTTCTCTTTGAAGTGAAAAAACAAAAAGGTTGAAACACTAGAATGGCCTTCTGTAAAATTAGTCCTTTTTCCCTTGCTGGTTTGCTGCTGGCAACCAGGTAACTAATAATTAAGGAATCAGAGGGTGGACTCAATCCTTGAAGCATATGTGAGAGCCCTGGGAAACGGATGCCTGGTAAAGGTTTTGTATCAGTGTTCTGCCCTTCAACCTTTGGTGATTAATGCTGGGATGGTTTCAGGCATTTCTGCCCTACCTCTCTGCCATAGGATGGGCTGTAGCAGGAGACAGCACTATTGTGCTTAAGTCTAGGCACTTAATCTAAGCCACTCATGATTTCAATTCCTTTAAGATAACAATTCCACCTCAATGTCATTTAAAGCCCTGGCTTTTGGTGGCTGCCTCTGGCACAGCAGTGCTGACTGACCAGCTGGGGGATAAATGGTGGCTCCAAATCATTTGAGTTGCAAAAGTTCATTAAGAAATGAAGATGCAAAACATGGTTTGTGGGAGGGGGATTTACAACCTGGTTTAAGAAACCTGGGGCATGCTTTGGCCAGTGCTTAAAGCAAGACCAGTTGTAGTCCAGTAATGGGAGGAAGAGAGGGATGATACAATTAGTAAGAAACTAGGTGAAAGGGTCCTGTGAAACACCCAAAAACTTGTATTTGGTAATACAAATCTTTGCAAGGTAGATCAAATTATCCCTGGATGATGCCTGTCACTTTGCCATAATAAAGCCTAACAAAACTGGGAAAGAGCAGGTAATTTCTGTTAATAAGTGTAAAGTGATGCTTTATTTAGCATGATTATTAATGAAATAATTATCTTGTTTTATACCTGTGCTTGCTGGAGTTTGATCTCTCTGTTGCCGAGATGCGATGCTGTGTGGGAGTACCTCAAACCTGGAGCTTCCTTGCAGTTCTTTTCCAGGAAGAGGTCTGCTGTGGGAGCCATGTCTGAGCCCACTTCTGATACCCTGCTTTGGAGCAGCCTTTATAATACACTCAGGAACTGGGCGGTGGGGGAGTGTTCTCCCTGCTGTTGTTCTTTTCAAATGCCTTAGTTCTTTAAACATTACAGTACTTATTTTTGGTTCAAAAGTAACCATTTTCTTTCATATAACCACCCTGAGTTTGTTCACCTCAATCTGCAGCATTTTAATTCTTTAGTATTTAGAAAATTGTTAGTTCCTTAGTCCTTAGAAGTGCTCCAAATCTCCAAGCTTCTGTTCCTCCTCTACTGTCTGAACCTTGAACTCCCTGGAAACTGCATTTTTTGAGCCTGCTTTGATCTTTTACTTTATCTGGTTTTAATTGTATTTATATTTGGTTTATAATATGCCATTCTGTTTGATTGTGTTTTAATATCTCTGCCAATGGTTGCAACTCAGAGCTCAGTTATAAATGGGATGTCTCATCTCTGTAGGGTTACTTTTTTCTGCTAAAAGATTAATATAGTGGCTGCTGCAGTCCTGTGAAACCTCTAGGTCTGGCTTCCAGGCTCCCAGCAGTATTGCGTCTCATTACAAACACCCTGTTTTTAACATCCCAAACCCTTTTCTTCCAAAGACCCCTCTGTAATGAGACTTCGTTACTTAGGCAAAAATTAATTAGGCTTCTCTCATTATCACTGTTTTGATCGGTTGTGCTTTAAATGAGCTCTAATTAAAATGCACATTTTAAAACCCTTACTGCTGAACCCTGCTCTTATAGCTTGCTTCTACTGCAGTGATGCCCCGCTTTTGTGCAGTTTGCATTGTGCTGCTTTTGCAGAAGTCTAGCATTGACTAAGAAAAAAACTTGCATGATTTTTTTTGCTTGTTTTCTACATTTTTTTTTCCAGACTGACTGCCAAATGATTGCTCCTGAGAGCCTGAGAGTGGGGATTAGAGCTGAAATACTGAATTCTTTGCATGTGGTAAAATTGATGAGCTGAGTTTCTCAGTGTCCTGTATAGTCAGTAACACTACTTGTCCCCATAATGTTCCAAAACATAAGGGAGAAACCAAATGCTGTATTTGCTACTATTTAATTGCAAATTTCTGCTTGCCTCAGGTGTTCCAAGTTGCCTTTAATACATTATTTAAGTTGGCAGGACTGCATGATCCATCCCACTGATAACTGCCACGTGCTAAGCTGGAGGCAACTTTATTGGGATGCCAGTGGATGTGCTACCATGGCTAGAGGGGAGCATGTTGAAGGCTGGTTCTCCCTAGTAAAGGTACTAAAGTGTAAGCCAGGAGATGCTTACAGTAAAGTATTTTGTATCCTGTAATGGTTTCCACTATGAAATGTGTTGCAGAACAGCAGCAGAAAGGTGCTAAACTATTTTAAAGATGAGGAAACACACATTGAGAAGTACGTGCCAGATCTCAGTGCAGCCTATAGGGATACTAGGAGTACCCTTTCCATCACCACTGTTCTCAGTCCCTCCTCCACCTGTGAGGTGCAGTTTCCCTCTGCTCACTTCTACCATGCACATACACCTGTCTCATACAGAGCTGTTTTTCTGAGTTTGGCTGATAGTCGCAGGGCTTTGAGCAAGCAGCCAAGACATAGCCACCCCTTGTCCAGAGAAAGAGGGCACCTTTTTTGTGGAGGCCAAAATGCCACCCTTGAGCCCCAGGAGCTCTCATCAATGCCAACACCAGATCATTCCAGATTAATTTAACATTTGCAGACATTAGAGTGATTGACAGTCGAGTTGAGTGGAAAATTCCAGTTTAATCCTGCTCTCTCTGTGTGCCACAGACATGGGCTCAGACAGCTTGACCTACATTTAACCCTGGGCAGCAAGAACTCTTAGGGAAAAAGAAAAAAAAGTCATTTTTCTCTCAAAGCAGTGAGAATGTTCCTGTGCATATGCATACACATGTAATTGTGTTACAATGCTATTTCATAAGCTGACCCAAGTTTGCCCTAGTTGACTTTACTTGGTGAAGAAGACATATAAGTCAGATTAAAAGCATGAATGTGCTTGCATAGCCATTCAGCAGGGTTTATTGCAACAGCAAAATGTATAGGAGCTAGTTTTTTCCTGACAATGGGGTTAGGATTGTAAGTGCTATAAAATTTGCTTACAGCTGCAAACTTTGTAGCTCTCAGGGAAAAAGCTGATGAGCTGGTAACTTCCACTAATGTTTTGTCAGGAAAAGCCTAACAGGTAAGGCTTGACTGACAGACTACAAAGTCAGTCTGGTTCCTTTGGCCCCGCTTCTTCTGCAGATCAAAGTGCTGATAGCAACTTTGACTGTATTTGTTTTGGGAAGTCACTGGTGCAGTATTGGGTGTCACAGCCTTTCAGCAAGAGGCGCATTGGCAAACATTAAAAGCCCTGTGACTGAGTGATAACTATATTAACTACTCAACGTGCAACCCCACTCACCTTTTACAATTATGCTATATATTCTGCTGATATTATACCTTTAGATAAGATAATATGCATGCTGGCTCCAGGCACTTCACTGTAAAATTGTGCTCTGTCAGGAAAATGGTATCAGGTATGCTAAAATCGCAATCTGACAGTAGCACAGGAGAAGTAAAGTGCCTGTCTGCAGTAAAACTGTACTGGAGAGTAAATCATGCAGCTGTAGTTTGAGTGCTGCCTGTGCACTGACAGTTTGACTTTTTTTTTTTTTTTTTTTAAGGAAATTGGCTGTATGTGGGTATATTCTGTGCAGAGGTGTGCAAATCACTTAAATAGAGGGTTAGTGCACAACAATCCAGCAATATAAAGTATAGTTTTAGTGACATCAGGCAGAACTTTGAGTACTCCTTGTATAAAATTATACTGTGTTATCTTTATTTTCATGGCTTTTCTAATCTGATCCAGGATAAAAATTAAATGCAGGTCTTTGTCAAACTGAATCATTAGTCACTAGTCAGCCAAGGCTGAGAAATTTCCCTTCCTCCACTAAAATTCATCCCAAGTGTCTCCTCCTGCATTAAAACACAGCTGCCACATTAGGGCTGAAGGCCACAGCTGTGTGCAGACACCTGCTTTTGGGGGAAAGGTGCTCCAAGCCGGCACTCAGGGAGTGCCTGGATAAAGAACAGCACTGTTGGTACAAATGCGCTGGTGGGAGGTGCTTGTCAGTGCCAGCTGAGGGTACTTGGTGCCACTTACTGCAGAGTCTATTAAGCCTGAAGGGCAAGTGAAGCATCACTTCTCATCTCTAACTTCTCTCATGTTCTCTCAGATCCACGTCCTTACAAGCTCTCTGGCAACTCTTTTGGCATTTATGGACAAATCCCTATGAAATAATAAAAAAACCCACGTGGTAAACTCACAGTTTATGTGGTAAACTCTACCTAGTGGTAGATCTGCATTTTGCCTCCATCTGCTTTGAGATCCCGAAGGGGAGGTCACCAGTAAGCACGAGGGCCAGGTCAAGGCGGAGTTCACAAAGAGGCTGTACTGTCTCTCCATGCCTGCTTTAGGTCACAGAGGTTGCCCAGACACCCTGCTATAATCACTAGTGCTGGATCTGTTCCACTACTAGTCACCCAGCAGTACAGTTTTGATTCACATTACGGCATTCCAGATGGATTCAAGCACAGCATCTCAAGTGGAACTGCGTCAGTTTTATGACTTTAGTCTGATTGCAAGAGTATATAAGATCCTTGATTCAGCATGAGATTAAAGGAATGAGTATACAGACTATATGATACTGTAATGAGTCAGACTGACAATGGAGTTGACTCAAAAACTGTACCATGTTCAAGCATTTTGAGACCATACTGCACTGTACAAGGTAGGAAGCCATGGCAAATGTAATCTAGTACTAAGTATGCTAAACCTGGATTTACCCCCTTGGAGAACCAACATTATCAAAACAGTGTTTGGCAGCAGTCTAGTCAAACAGCAGTAGTTCAGCTACTCTAGCCACCTAACACAGTAATATCAATGCACAGTTCATGAGTTACTCCTAGAATCATAGAATCGTAGAATTGTTTCGTTTGGAAAAGACCTCTAAGATCACCAGGTCCAACTATTAACACTGCCCATTCCACCACTCAACTATGTCTCTATGTGCCACATCTACACATGTATTTAAATAATACCTCCAGGCATGGTGAATTGACCACTTCCCTGGGCATCCTCTTTCATCCTAGGGAATGCTGGAGCCCAGAGGTTACAAATGAGATCTTGCCAGCATCATCCATTGTTATCTCCATGAGCTCATCAGTGCTACCTTCTCAGAGCACTGGGACACAGGGGATTGCCTGAACCTTTGTTTTCCTATATTGGAGTGTTCTTTATGGCAGCGGTCAAGATTTAGAGAAGGGGCTCCACCTCCAGAGGTGGGTATTGTCACAACCACCTTTACCCTTGGGCAGAGAGAGCTGCACTTGCTGCCGTGTCAATGAGGAGCAAGTGCTCTCTGAGCTCAGAGGAGCTCATGACTCATGTCACGAGGATGTCTCCTGTCTGGCACCTCCAAAGCACAGAGCAGTTTCAGTTATACCAATTCTGCACAGAAAAAGCAGCAGATTTGTGACTGATTTTTTTTACAGTACCTTAAAAACAAAACCACAAACTTAAGAAAACTTTTTTAAAAAAATGCTGGAGAATTTAACAGAGCTAGGGTCTCCTCTGCTTGCAGTTTAGTCTCTTTCTGGCCACTCGGTCAGACCCAGAAGCAGCTAAAAATCTTTCTTTAATTATGTCTCTTTATGAAAGTCTTCCTCTGTTGTATTAAGTCTGGATTTTTTGTTTGGGTTTGGGTTTTTTTTTCATTCCTAAACAAGCCTGAGTATCGTCCCCTGTGTTCCCTCTTCTGCGATTGTCCAGTCAATTCATCTAACTCATGCACAGACTTAACACTACATGTTGCCCTGCAGGCTTATGAAATCAAGGTATATCCTTTCTACTTAAGAAGATCATAAAAACAGCAGCTAATTGCTAGGAGATAATTACAATTCCCTAATTATTATTGTCTCTGATGGTAAGTGATGAACAAGGATGAATGCAGTGCAATGCTCTAAGCTGACGCCCTGAAGGCGACACAATGAAAAGAATGTGCTTCACCTTTGCCTCCATCCCCATCTTGGGCCACTATTGTGGCTCTGGCCTGATACTGTGTCACGGCTTTGGTTCCAGCCCTCCTCGGGAGGCTCAACTGTAACTTCAGCTTGGTGGTTAATTTCAACTGTGGTTGGTTCTGGTCTTTGTTCAGGACATTATTTTGACTGGCCCCATTTTCAGCCATTGCTTCAGTTCCAGCCATTGTTCAGGGTAAACTTTCAGCTCATGTTGGGCAGAGACTTCAGCTCCAGCCTGATGCCAGGCCATGACTTTGGCACCGTACCCCTGTCAGGCTATGACTTTGATTCTGATCCCATCTCAGGCCACAATTTTGACTCTGTGTCCTGCTCAAGTTGTAAATTCAGCTCTGGCCCAATATTGGGCTGCAGTTTCCACTCAGCTCTATCTTTGTCTGCAGCTTTTGCTCCTGTTTCAGGCTGGTACTTGGGCTTCAGCTTTGGCTCTGGCTGCATATCATGCTGTAAGTTCAGCTCCAGCTCCTGCTCTGGCCCTATCTTGGGCCATAGCTTCAGGTCCAAGTTGATATCAGGCTATAACTTCAGCTCTGGCTCCTGGTTGGGTTGTGATCTTGTGTCTGGTCCCATTTCAGGCTGTGACTTCAGGTCTGACCTCTGTTCAGGTTGTGAGTAAAGATCAGGAGCCATCTTGGGCCATCACCATGTTTCCTACCCCATCTTCAGCAATCATCACAGCTCCAGCCCCCATCCTGAGCCACAGCTTTGATTCTGGCCCCATCTTGGGTCATGAGCTTGTCCCCAGCCTGATATTAGGCTGTGACTTTGGCTCCAGCTCAGGCTCCCATGTCTACTTTGCCCCTGATTGGTCTTTAACTCTGCTCTGCCTTGTCTTGGTCTGTGACTTTGGGTCTGGCCTGATACTGGGCAGCAGCTTTGGCTCTGGCCCCTGCTTGGGCTGTGACTTCAGCACTTGTGCCAAATTGAGCTGTTGACCTCAGCTTTGTAGAGATATTGGAGTGAGACTTTATCTCCTGCCCCATCTCAGGCAGCAATTTCAGCTCTGGCCCACCTCAGGCTGCTACTGTAGCTCTGGCTCAATATTCAGCCAAGTTTTTTCGCTTAGCCCCATCTTGGACTGAAACTTGGCTTCAGCCCCATCGTTGGCCAAACTTTGGCTTTGGCCATTGCTCTGCTGTGTTGCATTCTTCTTTGGCTCTGTTCAGACTTTGGGCCTGACCCCTCCTCAAGAGGCTATTGTTTAGGCCATGGCTTTGGCTCTGGCCCCATCTTGGCTTGTGACTTTGTCTCCAGCCACATCTTCATCCACAACTTTGGCTCTATCTATTGCTCAGGCCACAAATTTGGCTTCATTCCAATCTCAGGCTGCTGCTTTGGCTCCAACCTGATATCTGATTGCAGTTTTGTTTCTGGCCCTGTATTGGGCTGTGACTTAAGCTCTGGCCTGATATTGGCCAGATACTTTGCCAGTGACTTGATCACAACTTTGGCTCTGGCCTTGCTTGGGAAGCTATTGCAGCTCTTATCTTGGCTGCTACTTCAGCTCCAGTCTCATATTATATTGTGACTTTGGCTACTTTACAATCTCCATCTTTGTCTCTGGTTCAATACTGGGTTGCAACTTTGGCTTTGATCCCTGCTTGGTTCATGACTTCTGCTTTAGCCCATTTCAGGCTGCAGCTTTGGCTCTGACCTCCTACTCGGCAGTGATTTCAGCCCTGTTTTATTGCAACCAGTGGCGGCTATTTTCAAGCCACATCTTCATCTTCTGTCCAACATGAGGCCATGACCTGGACTCTGAACCAGTTTTTGGGTCATGACTTCAGCTCCAGTCCCATATAGGGCTATGAATTCTACTCCAACCCCATCCTGAGATGCAGCATCAGTGGCATTGCCTGAGACAGGTCTGGCTTAACAACAGGTTGCTACTTCACTCCAGTGTCTGTTTGGTTTGTGACTTTAGCTAGGGTTGGATAGCAGGTTGTGAGTTTGGCCCTAGGCCCATGTCGGTCTATTCTTCATCTCAATGGCATCTCTGGTCATGATTTCGGCTCTGGCCCAATAATTGTCTGTGACTTCAGTTTCTGCCCTACTTTGGGCCACCACTTGCCTCCAACTCAAATTTGGCTCTGGTCCATGCTCAGGCAGCAAGTGCTGCTCTGGCTGCTGTATAGGCAGCAGTGTAGTCTCTGGTCCCCATCTCTGGCCATGGCTTTGGTTCTAGTCCATCATGGCTTATGATTTTTTTGGCTCTGACACTACCTCAGGTGGCAACTGCTGCTTTGGCCTGACACTCGGCTGTGATTTTTGTTCCAGTCTCTGTTGGGATGTTACTTTGACTCGGCTTATCTTCAGCTGCTCTGGTCTTATCTTCAGCTGCTCGGGCTGTGGTTTTTGTCTCTTGCCTTCTTAAGCCACAGCTTAGGCTCCAGCCACACAGTGAGTTGCGGTGTAGGCTCTGGCTCTGCATTGGTTTGCAACTTCAGCCCCAGCCCCATCTCGGCATGTGATTTCAGATCTGGCCTCTGCTTGGACCTTGACATCTACTCTAGTTCCATCCTGGGGCCTCAGTTTTGGCATTGATTCCCTGCTCTGATCACAGCATGTACTCTTGGGTTGTAACTTTCACTCTAGCCTTACATTTGAGTGCTGTTCCAATTTCAGGTCAAGCCCCATCACAGGTTGCAACTTTGTCAACTATCAGGCTGTAACGTTGGTTCCAGGGCACTACTTCAGCTTCTGCTTGGGCTGTGACTTCGTTTTCAGCTTCTGCTCTGGCAGGCACTCAGTGCCTTCATGTATGTACCTATTGCAGAGGTAAACAGGTGATGCTCTACAGCAGTGTTATGTGCGAGGCAGGTAGCAAACAAAAGCGTGGTAAGTTGCCAAAGCAGCTATTTCTCTGCTGTACATGAGGTGACAGATGCCTTAGTCCTGGTCTCACCAGACTGTTGAAATTTTGCAGAGGTGGAGGGACCCCAACCGTCTAGGGCCTGAAGGACGGGTAAAAGGACAGCCCTGAGGATGCTGAGCTGCCAGGGGAAAAAGGCAACCCCTGACAGCGCTGACAGAATGGTCCTGTGCGCAATGGAAGGTGCTGCTGGGCTTCTACCCGGGCTTTTCACCTCACCAAGGAGTCTTGGCACTCTGCCGGGCACTCCCTTGCTCGGGTCCCCTGTGGGCTGCCTCAGTGCCAGCTCTAGGTGCTGCAGCCAAAGTGTTTTGCTTTCCCAGGCCACGGCACCTGCTCCTCTGTGCTGCCAAAGACACTCACTGATGCTGCTCCACCTTGAGTGACACTGCTGCCACAAGTGTGCCAACTTTGCTGGCTTGAGCACCAGTAAGAGAAGATCCTGTGTTGTCCCCAGGTTCCCCCTTCCTTGCCCCAGCCTGTCAGCACAGCCTGGGCACACTGCCCCTCCAGCCATGCAGAGTCACACTAAGTCTTACTGTCACTAACAAGAACTGCACCCTAGTATTGTGGCACGACCTATGGAAATTAATTTATAAGAGAGATACAGGATGAAAGTCAACTTTATGCAATAGTTACAATTGCAGTGCAGCTGGGTACCTGCTGGGCACCCAATGGAACAACATTCATTCACTGGGGTGCCCAGGAACTCCCCAGCTGGTCTTTGCGCTAATGAGGCAATGCATTGATTCCAGATGAGGCTAATTTGAGACAAGCTCACCAGTACAACCAAGCATTTGACTAATTGTCACAAAAGCTCTCCAGGTCAGATTTTCAAAGTCCTGAAGATTTCCTCTCCCGCTTTGTACAGATCGATCCACGTAATTGTGTGCTTTGTTAATTGACATCCTGGGTGGAGGATGTGGCTGTCCCAGAAACTTAAGCTTGTTCATGCTGCAAAATTGACTGAACAGTACACAGAGGAGGCACTTGCCAATAGTCACTGGGAGCTGTCCCTGCAGATGCAGAAATGGTCACATAGGATAGTCAACTGCACGTAGCTTTTGAACTTAGCATTAGTAGTGATGGATCATGTAAGCACTGGAGTGGTCACTGGCCAGCTGGACAAGGGGAAGGGCAAGAAGAGGGGGGTACCCCTTGTAATGAACAAGTTCTAACATGCCTGAGGGCTACAAACTCACAGGTGCCCCTGTGCAATCCCTGCCACATGCCAAGAAGAGATGGATCCTGTGAGCTGCATCAAGAGGGTCCCACATCTGGCCCCAGACTGAGAATGACCATGCAATATTATTGAGGCAGACTTCAGGCTTTGCAGGATTCTGCAGGACACAGGTAACACTGCCCCCAAAAGCAGAAAACCAGAAAAAATGCCAACATCAGGAGAATGTGTGCATGGGGACAATAAAGAAAAGGACATCAAAACAGAAAAACAAAACAGCATCTCTTAACTCCAACCCTACAGTAGTACTTAGCATCATAAGGGTTCACAGAAATATTTTTTTTAATAATGTTTATCAGAAACATGGCACTTTACATCTTTAGGTCACTGAATATACAATGATTATTCCTCACAACATCCCTGTGAGGTAGGCATTAGATTGCAGTTACTATTTGACATGTGGACAGAGGCAGAGAAGTATGTAATCAATCCTGCACAATTAAGTTAATGAAGCTCAACTCACTTAAACATGGAGAGGCCCTCAGTGACTTGAATGAAAACAGGACAGTGGGACAGAGCTGATAGTTCATCAGCTATATTCTTTTACTCTAGTCAATTACAATGCTCAGGGTCCAACTCTGTTGCTTCCCCTTAACCCCCTGCAAAAAAGCACCTTTGTTAAACAACATACACATAAGTGAGATCTGTAGTAGAAACAGGAAAAACACACTTTCAATTTAGCCTTATTTGAGTAAGACCGAGAGAAGTCTGCCTGCCCAGTCAAATAGAACAGTTTCAACTTTAGTTCTTTATGACATCTTTGAGGCAGCATTTCAGCCTTCAGCTATGAGTGTTTGCTTGACTTAAGAAAAACTAGGGGGAAAAAAATTTGGTAGACTGTGATCACTGTCTCAAAAATCATGCTTATTTTACTCAAATTGTTCTACTGAAGTCTGAAGGATTTCTGAATCATAGGAGGAACTCTTGGGTTTAATTCTAACTTTCTATGTGTTTTAAAAGCCCCTTAGTACAGCAATTTCTCAAATAAACTTCTCTTTCAAGCTTTTTATTTGTTTCAAAAATGAAATAGAGCAGGTTTTTAAACTTTAACACAATAAACAAATCCTAGTTTTCAATATACAATTATTGATTAATTTCATTTAGTGACTGTAAATCATCTTTAGGAAACAAAGTATACTTGACAGTATGGCTACTGTGATTAACTTATCTTCCTATAGCTTTCAGTTGAGATTTCTGAAAACATGCACTGTCCAAGAAAGATTCATAGTCTCAACCTGTAAACTCTCATAGCCCAGCTGAAGTCAGTGTAGCCATTGTAATTCATTCTGGTTATTCCAGGATCAATCCATCGATTCCTTCATGTGCAGTATCAGTGACAATGGTCTGTCTCCAAGCTGAGAGATGATCACGATTGAAGAGGCTTGGGTCCACATACTCTAAAAACCTAAATATGTTGCCTTTGCCAACAGAGAAATCTTCATTCTCATTTAATGGAAGGTTCAGAGTCTAATGGAATAATGGCTGTGCACTACGATGGAAGAAGAATAAAGCAGTGGCTTTTGGTAGAAACCATCTCCATTTTGAGAAGGAGGGTGTGAAAAAAAAAAAAGAAGAGGGAAGAGTAACTGTTAACACTATGACCAATGGACATATTAACTTCTAGCATAAGATTCACTTTTCCTTCTGTAAACTGAGATTTTGTCACAACCTCTCCCCCAGGGAACTTCAACCTTTAAATCCCCATAGGAATTGTAGTCTCCAGACAAAGTTAAAAAAACCAAAAAGAACAAAAAGAAAAAAAAGAAAAAAGCTCAGAAGTGCACTTTGCATATCCTGCCTCACAAAGGGTTAAAGTGCTGTTTGATATATCCAAAAATTAAGCATCTCTTCTACTCCTTTATTTTTTTAAATGAGACTTTATCTTTGGTTTCTTGTATCTTCTCCGTAATTTTATCCTTTGTTTCCTCCATCTTCTCCGTAATTTTATCCTTTGTTTCCTCCATCTTTTCCGTAATTTTATCCTTTGTTTCCTCCATCCTGTCTTGCAGATATTCCTTTACTGGTGGTGGTGTGGATATGTAGCCACTCTTACGTAGATATTTAACAGTGATGGATGTTCCTCCCAAAGTCACAGTGTATCTGGCAGGAGTTGCAATCTTAAAGAAATCAAAGAAGACACTGCATAAATAAAACAGGACAATAACATACAGCAATAGGTATTTTTAATGCTGAACATTTATTTTGACCAGTGTCAACTTTAAAGATATCTTAAATTTATATGAAAATAAGCCAATTTACAGAGCATCCTCCAGAAATGCATACCTTCTGCTTAAAGTATCATTTTGACAGAGCCAGCAAGGGCATTAGATTTCCATTAAAAAAAACCAACAAAAACCACCACCACACAAACCCTCCCCATGCAGTTTGTGGGACAAGCTTTAGGCATCTCAGAATGCAATTCAGAACAAACAGTATGTGAACACTGAGTTTCTTCCAACACTGTCAAATCTCCCAGCTATAACAACATCCTTATATTTAACCACATTTATTTATTGGTCTTCTTTTAGGCACAGGAATAATTGTGAAGAGTAGTACTTTCACATTTTGTTTGGGAAGATAACCCCTTTAAATAACAGGTAAGAAGCACATCACATTTGTAAACAAAACAAATAGTGGCGTGTACAGCAAATACAATACCTTGTTTTCACATGCTCTGACATGATTCAAGCTTCCCAAACAGAGACTATGCACATATAAAGCAATAAAAATAAACCCAAGCTTGAATGTAACTAATTGATTCAAACAGACAATGAAAGTACTTGATAGTGATGAACTAACGTAGAAAGAGAAACTAGAGAATCCTCTAGGATAAAAATATCTGTACTTCTATCTGGAATTCAACGAGGTGTTTAGACTTTACCTCTTTGTCCCTGTTAATTATGTCCCGGATACAGAAGAATAACTTAGTTGTAATTAAATCTCAGAGGGCACACAATAGTTCTGCAGCGAAGAAGTTATTTTAGAAATACATATAGACTCCTTGAAGGACACACAACACATACCAACTTGCATGTGAATATTTTTACTACAAAAAGGAATGCTCAAGTACATGTAACTATCAAAAAAAGTTAATGAGCAAACCCTGTTTAGTTCACCAGGTAAGATTTAGAGCTTATGTACAAACTATACTTACTTTATACAATGCATATGCAGTTAGTGCATTTCCGCCCTGTGAATTTTTCAGGATGCTCGTTACGCTGTCTGGTAAGCCAATCAACTCTAGGAATGGAACAACATTCACCCCACTATAAAAGAGAAAAAAGTTGGTAACTTGATTTGGAATTTGAAACCTGAACAGTTATTGAGAGCACTATTTCCATTCTTTAACTCTATTACACAAACTTTGTAATTTGAGAGCAAAGCATTTTTTTCATCTAAGCAATGTACTTACAGGATTTATATTTCTGAACAAATGGGCAAATTAATGTTCTTTGCAGCATTCCAAAAGGTGACCCATTTATATTATCCCTGTTGCGTTGAGTAGCTTCTAACTCACCCGTGTCCCAGTTTATGTTTGAAGGTAAGTAGATATAAAGGTGGTAAGACAGCTATTCAGGCTCCAGCTTTGCAGGCTCAATTTCATGTTCTGTTTTGCCTAAAATTAATTCCTTTTTTTTCTTTTTTAAAATTTCAGACAACATTCTCCATTGACTTTCAAATATATCAAACAAATGGAATGAGGCAAAGGAAGAGGAAACAATGCGTTATATGGACAAGACTTTGGGGGCTTTGTGCTCAGTTGCTCTACCTTGTCAACATAAGGTGTTAAGATGGGTGGAGGGAGCTCTTATCACAATTTCTTTCTATTTAAAAGTCAGGGAAGCTAAGATCAGCACCAAAGGAAAAAAGAAAGCCCATCTTTATATTACAGCAGAAAACTGTATATAGAAGTTATAGAAGACCTGAGTTTCCAATATTTAGAGATGCTGCATTATTAGTATCATTATCCATTTCTACCTAATAATTCAAGCTGCCTTCTGAGCATGCAGACACTTTAGCATCAGGAACAATAACAGGCAGTAATTTACTAACAGTTACTAGAACCTACAATCTGAAGGCCTATTGCCAGAGTAGAAAATGGAGACCTAGTAAGATGTGACAGACAGCACTAACCGTGCTGTTTCATAAACCGCCACTGTTTAGTCTCGTATCATGAGCAGTCATTCTGAAAGTTATTTTTCCACTTCAACAGGGTGCTGCTCTTCTGGCATAACAAACTGAAGCTTTGTTATAATTAGTTTCTAGTTAAATATTTGTTTTCCTCTGCCAAATACCTACTTTAGCAGCTAGCTTTAGAGTTTTGAGAAAAGTAATCTTCACTCTATCTGAAATGTCTGGATGTAAGCATCAACTTGAATTCATCCAAAGCAAATATTTTTATAGCTCAAGACCTTTATTCCTCTGACATGAGCTAAATTTAGAATGACATTTGGATCTATAGCTCCCAGAAAGGGCAATTATGCCAGCTGGTTAGAGTAACTAAAACAAACACTTGTGCAGTAAGGCATTCTGATGTCAGTGTCCCATCCTTGCCACCACGAACTGTCCTTGTTTCACGCTTTCTATTATTAAATATACAACATTAGCAGTCCAGAGATAAACATTTGTTCATATTTAACAAATTTAGCAAAACTATTTGCAGATAAATAAAACCTCTTTCATCTGAACTAGCAAACTAGCAGCTTATAGTTGATGTAGTGATGTTTTTCTAATAAATGCCATTTTCCAGAGCAGTATCTGGACCATGCTATAACTAAAAGAAACTAAAATTAGAATACTTAATTTATCTTTTTTTTTTTTTTCAACCACACAAATATTTAATTTCCAATTAAAAAGTCTGGCCCACAGTAGCAATTTTTTCAGTGGATGGTAGGAAAGACAGGAAACAGAAATAAAAAAGGAAAGGATATACATAGATTGTGAACAGCTAAATGAGGTTAATGATATGAAAATCCAGTGATGAGGGAAGACTGGGGATGAAGCAGGGAAGAAGTGGTGAAATACCCCGAAGTCCAACAGCAAAAAAAGAAAAGGTCTATTAAGTTCTCACATAATCAGGATTCCAAATCCCTCTCTTTACCTTTTAAGAGGTTACTAATAATTTCAGTGCTGTTTACATCCATGCATAATTCTGGGGAGATAAGCATTCCTTCAAACATTGGCAACACACTTGGTACACAGCAATAACTGGATGACAGCAGTATGTATGTGACACTCTCATGAACCCTATATACTTTCAATATTAACCTTATACTTTAGTTAAAATGTAGCCACATTTCCCCATTACATATAAAGGCACTTTTTAACATGCAATAATAATTTATATGTCCTTTCACATGTGAAAGTCAGTCTCAATTCAACCGTGGTATTGTGCATTGCAACAAAATATCAACTTACTTCATGGCTGCATAGTAAAAGGATCCAAACCATACAGTGGAAGTCAGAAGATGCACTGGAATCATGACTTTTCCATACTGTTTAAAAGTTTTCTTGAATCTCTGAACGAGACTAATTGATTTATCTTGTAATGGATCAGGATCTAAAGGATCTGACTCTGCAGGGCTCTGCTTGGGTGTATCAGTGGCCGAAGGCAAGGGATTTCTCTCTTCTTTGTGAGGAGTGTCTGCTGGCTGTGATGGAAAAGCAGTTTTCTTTGAGGCAAAGTGTGCTGCACCCGCATGAAGACATCGTTTAGGGGGGTCCAGTGCCAAAATCACTTTGCATCCCACATTAGACAACGTGGACTGTCCTTTTAAGCACTGGAGGACAGTAATGTGAGGAAAAAACCAACACGTCCCATGCGCCAGCTGAGATGCACCATGTAATAGATTCCGTTGCATTTTGACAAACTGTCGATGAAGTTTCTAGAGAGAAGACACAAGAGTAAACACACTGCATTTCAATAATCTGATTTCTATTGCTCCAATGCCACTTGAAATTCTCAAATTTTAAATGGCTTTCTATTCTTCTGCTTAAAAAAGGGTTTCCTTATCTTTCTTTGAAGAAATTGTTATCTTCCAGAGTCAAGGAAATAATTTTATATCTCGTTTCTTCAGCATTCTGAACTAAAATGGCCCCTTCACTTAACATACTCCTCACTGTTAAGATGCTCATTCTGCTCTCTAAAAACACTTTTAGGTGTTTAGTGCTATCTACTGCTTCTGTCTACAGAATCTTGCACAGTTACTGAAAAGTCACCCTTGAAACTTCACTTAGAGTACCAACTGATAACTTGAGTGATACTTTGAGCCTACAGAAATGCACTATAAACTCATTGAAGTGAGTGCAATCAAAATTAATTTTTGGTGTCAATACATTCTTAGTTTTGGTATAATTTTTCATGTTCCACACTATTTTGAACTAAAAGTTCATACAATTAAAAAATCCCTATGAAAGTAACTATTGATAATCAACCAATGCCTTAACAGTAACAAACCTAATTGTAACAAACGTGACAGTATACATCTATCAGGAAGCAGGAAGGTACTGTTGAATATTATGCATTAACATGAGCAAAACTGAACTGCAATTTTCCAAATACTACAATGCAAAGAATATTTTAAAATGGTGGATAGCCCCTGTTAACTTACCAGTTACTCATAAAAGTTCAAAGAACTACTGAGAACTTCCCCACAAAGAAAGTCGGCAAGCATAGACAACAAGAAGTAATTTTTCCCCAAAAAAATGCATACTTTGAACTAGTGAATAAAATACTCTCTCTTTTCCTTTATACAATGACTGCAAGTTACAGAACTAACTTTCCTTCCCTCCAAAAAAAACCAAACCTGTGACACTAATTGATGTAACAAATGCCAGCTAAGTTAGTTATATTACAAGTTTTGAATTTTCTATTTTTACTTGTCGTAACATTCAAATCATTCAAATTTAATTAAAACTTCATATCTGCTTCCCCTTCTCTTGTAGCTTTAGGTATGTTTCAGTCAGGTGCTTTGATAGTGAATTTGTCTAGGCTGCTGAAAACAATCAATACTTTATAACATAGGCAGAAGTTTGAAAAAAACCAAACCTGAAATTATACATACCCTTTATTACTTTCCAGGTATGCAACAAGAAAAGTACGCAAAGGTTTGTATCTTCAAAAAGTTGCAACTCTTCCACTAGTTCCCCACCTTTCAAATATATGTCTTCAACACATTGATGACTCTGCTGAAGTAAAAAAAAAAAGGCACATTTAGAGAAATAGCAACAACAGCAAATTAATAGTATGAAGATTTTTGATCAACCTGAAACCTTGCTTACCGAAGAAGTTATGGTATAAATTCATCTTTGAATATTGACATGCTAATGGGAGATTTTTTCCTGTATAACTTAGAAGTTCCTCAGCTGTGAATTACTGTTCTCTTCCAAGAGAGGAAAGTTTCATAATACAAATGCATTTGTTGGAACATTTCTGACTGTTTTCTAGGTATTTTTATGTTATTGTTGTGCTTGAATTAACTGCAATTACTATAATTACAATGTTTGATGTGAGAAAAAGTGGAATGGTTTCAAACTCCCTGGGCACCTTTACCTTGTTTGTGAAGGACAGAAAGCCACTTTTGTTGAACTCATACTAACAGAAGGTACTGCATCAATAGGGGAAAGAGGAATTTGTGTCTCTGTGTAAGGAAGCTGCTACTCAGTCCTGTTATGAACTCAGTGGGAATCAAGAAGTGCTGCTACTTACGGAGCAGTAAATCAGCTACAGGTACTGGCTCTCAACGAGTCAGTCTTCTGTAGGGCTTTACTGGAAGCAGCAACTGCTGGTAATATCTCTTGTTTCACAAGAAGCAGAGATTCTTGCTGAGTTCTTAAATCCAAATGCAATTGCTTCTCAAAACAAGTAGTGAAAACACTCAGCAAAACTCAAGTGTTCAGATGGCACTCTGCCATATGCCAACTACTTTTACTGATTTATAGAAATTATAACAACAAACTTGAAGATGACAACTACATTCCTAGCCTATTGCCACTCACACTTCTTTCCTGAGGGATAACGCTCTCCAGAGAGAACTCTTTTCCCCTCTCACTAATAGTACACAACACTGACCATCTGCCCTAAGAAGATTTTCACAATACCCAGCCAGCAGACTCAGCAAAGGATACCCATCTATGGGAACCTGGGAGCTCTTAAGTCAGACTTCCACTGTTCACCTACTTTCGGTGGATGGTACCTCATTGAAAAATACCTGTACTAAACAAGCTTTGAGAACGGCCACCATGCAGCATGGTGGAAACCATGCTGAGCACTCTGATTTTGAGTCATAAACATTCCAGCAGCCTTGGCAGAACATCATTCTTCTGTACAGGACCAAGAAACTGAAAAGCATTTTTTCCATTCTATGTAGTGTATATACAGTAGCACTTCTCAAGGCATCACTTCTAGGCTTTGCTGTCCAGCACCTATTGAAAGCACAAAATTAACACCATGTAACACCTCTGACTCATTGCAGTGGCTGCAGAACGCTGGGGTATGAAATGGCTTCCATTCTCCTTAGTGTGAAGGAGCAATGGGTCGCCACTATGTGTTCAACGCTCACTGGTCAGTACTAACACAGTTGTAATCAATAAATGAATTTCAAGGCCTTTGCTCACAGAGTTACATGCACCGTATAAGACTTAAAAATAGAACGACACCAATGGTTTTAAAGCAGAGCTCCCAGGGCTATTACAAGACTTGCCATGCCACCTTTTTTTTGGTTCTTATATCCTCAGATGGACTTGAAACTCATTAATTAAAGTTTTTTTACTCCATGATGCATGACCTGGCTAGTCAAAAGGAAGGTTTTGTAACCATCTAAAGTAGATCCTGAAAAGGTTCTGCACCTTGTATGCACAGATAGTACAGTTCTAGCTAATATTCTGAGCAACAGTTTACTTTAAAAATGTGGAGAAGAAAAATACCTTGATATATAAGAAAAGGTTAAGATATGATAGTGCTTATGTTTTAGAGAATAAAAGAAAACATGTTTTTTGAACCAAGGTTAGACTTTTCCTAATGATCTTACTGTGATTCATAGGTACGTGCTTTGCTTATCTAAATTAACAAAGGAGAGAACTTCTGAAGTGTCAATATATTCACAATTACACTGCCATCCAGAAGCACTGCAAGACTAAAGGAGGGAAGTATTATAATGGTTACAGGAAAGGTACATGAACAAAATAATAGATTAATATAATGTATACTCTGTAAATTGATTTTAAAGAAACAAATATTTTTAAAGGGGTGATGGGTGCAGCTGCTCAATTGTAATATTTTAATTACTTGGCTCAACAATGCAAACAAATCTTAAAGAGGACAGAAAAAGTGCACAATAAATTTGGTTGGAGGTTGAAATAAATATGAAGGTAGCTGTTTCATCGCTCTAAAACATAAAATAGAAGCTCCAGACATTAAGCATCTTGTCTGTGGCATGAGAATTTGGGGGGGGACAGAGGGGAGGCAGAGAGAATGGTGCTTTAAAGCCTCTTAGATTTCTATATTAGTTTTCTCTTAAAAATGCCACAAAGGAATAAAATATTATGTCTAAGGACAAATATAGCTTTTCTCTGCTCTTGAATAAATACTAGTTAGCCAAACCATGAAACGATATACAAACACTTGTGGGATAAGGTCTCCTCTTCAGCACTGTCATATCCCTGCTAACTATTTACTAGTATCTCCAGCTGGCTGTAAACTGAGCTGTAAAGATCTTGGCTGTTCAGGCCAAACTCCTGGTTGGGATTCTTGGACATTCATTTAGTTCCTGAAGGTACCTCTGCCTCATGGCAGGCTGTTTAAAAGGCCCCTGAGAAAAGGGAGTGCTCTAGTGACCTCTTAAGGAAAAGCATAGATCAACTTCTCATTACAGTGCTGGAGGTTTTGTTTAACAACCTTTGCTATTTCTGTTTTAATTTAGATCAGCTTTGGCATAAATCTGATATACTGCAGGAGCATGCTAGCTCTTGCATTTACTCTGCTTCCCAATGATAACTAGGAAATAGATATTAGACTTGCTTTTTGTTCCTGAGGACAACAAAAGTTCAGGATCTTTTAACGTCACAGAGCTGGCCTATGTGACTATCGCAGTCATTGGCTTCGGATGTGTTGGTAACATTTTATCCAAAAAAGATACAGGGGATCTTTGGAAAACACAGAACTAACAAGCCCGGCCCAGATGGGTACAGCAAAGGCTGCTGTGGATCTGCTGTTGGAAAGAGGAATCATGCCAGAGATGCTGTCAGATGAAATTTTCATCAGGATAATTTGTATAATAACAGGTACTCTGTTACAATTAATGTTTTTTGACCTACCAGAGACATTAAAATAGAAGAATGGGAGTGGATATAAGATGGCAAAAACCTTAGTGTAAGTTCTTTTGTAAAAGAGGTCAGAAAGCATCTGAGGGAATTGAGGGCATAGTATATATAGAGAACACTGGTTTATATTCTCAGTTATACTAGAAACACTCTGGACATAATATGTAAATATGGATGACTTTAAAGCATTTTCACTTGTTTTGTTACTATTTAAAAAAAGAACATTAATTATACCACAGGAGAGTTCCCAATGAAAATCCACGAGCTTTTTCCACTCCCAAGGCACCTTTCTATGAAACCAGAGAATTAATTTACATTCTTGTCATTTTTAGTGCAAAATCAAGAAAACTTTGAGGGTTATGTGTGGCAGACAGAGAAGAATTTTGAAAGGAAACAAACCAAGTTTTCAGAAATCCTTTTCAACTCATCTTTCAGATTGCATAAAAAGCAAATACAGAGATCTCATCCAAGCAGCAAAGTTTAATAAATAACCCCATTGTAATGCTTACTTTTTTATGAAATATAATAAGAAAAATCAAAGCTTGTTTTCAGATTTAAATTGTTCTTTTCAAGAACTTATTGACAGTATATTAAATAAAAAACCCCCCATCTTGCCAAGCTTATAAACCAAAATAAGAAAACCACAACAGAACTGAAAACATACATGGTTTGCCTAAAAACATGAGAATACATTTTAAAATCACTGTAATACTAGTGCAACACATGCAAAGCATAATTTTTCTTAAACTCAATGTAAAATATAACTATAAAACTCTTGGTAAATGCAATGTGTCTGCATAGCATCCAGTCACTAACCATGGACAGGAAAATGCAGCATATAGGGACTTTTTAGGCTTTGTAGTAGTACTTGGAGTGTATGAATGAACATGATTTAGAATTCCTATTTCAACCTTTACTACTTTTGCAGTGTCTGTTATTCATTCTAAACTAAGAAACTTGCTTATAATTTGAAGTTTGGGCATCACTAGCTGCGTAGTTTTGTCTGCGATTCAGAACTTTCTAAAAAATATAACACCATATTTTAGGTTAAAGGGAGTAACGCAAAATAAATCATGGTGAAATTTATTTAAATCTTGGTTAAAAAATCACGTTAAAACAAATGAAGAGTAAACCCTTCCAGACAAAAGACCCTAAAACATTAGCTCCACTCTACCTGTATCATATCTAACCTCTATAATATCTTCACTTAGTAAATGCTATGCTATAATTTTTTAATCATATTACTAATTTTGATCATATTACTATATTCAATAGTGATATAAGTGGAGAGAAGCCAACAACTTTTTTACCCTTATTTTATCTAAACTAATCTTGTTCTTGTTAAAACAAACTTACCAAAGTCAACAAAGTAGAATAAACCCTCACAAGGTCCTTGCACACAGAACAATCTTTACTACTACAATCTTCTGACACTCAAGTATTAAAAAGGACAACAAGAAGTTGGGTTAGGAAAAATGAAAGATCTTGTAGACGTGTATAAAGTCTGAAATTGGATTCAGAAGACAAAGCAGGAGAACCTAATGCAATGCCTGTGTGTTGAATTATACATCTGGAATGCTAACCAGGAGCCTTAATAGCTGATCTGCATCCAGTCAATATGCCAGAAAAGTCTGTTTTCCTCTGTGTTGGAAAGCATTAGATCTTAAGCTTGCATGTAGCTAACCATTATATGAAAGTGTGAATGCTCTCTCTCGAAGGCTTCTAAAAGAAAGTATCTCAATCCTTTCATTTGTAGTGCTTTCTGCTCTTCAGAACTATGTTTTTAATAACTGGTGCTATTACATCTGTTAACTCTAGTTTTCCTGCTTTGCAGTGCTATGCTGGTTCCTTGGTTCACAAGTTCCATTCTGCCCTCTACTGAATTTTTATGTAAGTACAACTCAGAGTGGTACTACTAAAGGTCTCTACTCGCTGTGATTCCTTCCAACAAGAGTAAATTTGCTGGCTCATCCTCAGAATGTAGGTACATGTCAAGGAAAGGGGAAAAACTTGCTTTTTAAAGTGCTATATGATTTGGATTATTTTTGTCCATTCGTCACTCTACAGATATGTTTGCAATAAGCAAGTTAGAGAAGTTATGCCTATAGACTTTAACTAAGCTTAAAAATAGGCATATGTATCTATGATAAAACAGGGTAAAAAAAAATCCTTTTGTTAGTTCAAAGCAGGGACTGTATTCATGTGCTTCTTCACACAACCTTTCACTTTAGGCCAATGATCAAAATAAGATCCAATTCTCTCTCAATCGTAACTAAGCCTCTTTCATCCTTGTATCTCCCAAGGTATCACTAGTTCATTACCCTCAAAACACTTGTGTTTTTCTGTCAGAGGGTTTTTAACCACAGAGGCCTTGACATGGCAAGGGTCATGGCAAGGGGCATGTGTGTGGGGAATCTCTGTAATGCTGTGGTTTAGAAAGCAGCGGAAAGTTTCTACTAAATAACTAAAGGGAGCTGCAAAAGGTCCTTCATATAAGCAAGCCTCAGGTCTGCAGTTTCCTGCATATGACTGAACTCTCTCAGAAAAAAAACCCAAACAACCCACAAAGGAACTGATAAGGGGTTAGACACTAAAATACACAGATCAGTTTCCTTCACTTCTCCAAAACATTGTTTGAGAATCTCGTAGAATGCTCCCTTGCAATAGTACACTGAATTTTGACAGATTCCTCACCTTCAGCTTTTATTGAGCATCTCAAGAGTTCTGACTCTACATTTTAACACATGTTGAAGCACACTAGAAATATGGTTATTAGTTCTACGTTCAGAGTTCAGATACTTCTTTTATCAAGTTCTGCTCTCTCTCGTTGCAGAGTTCAGAGTTGCTGTGCACATCTCTTTTCACTAAGAGCCACTGATTGATAACAGAGTCAAAAGGTTACAGACAAAAACTGAACTCCAGCTTGCTCAAGACTTCCTGCTACTTGTAACTTGGATTCTAGTAGCCAAGCTCATTTTTTAATTCATAATTTTTCCAGTCACTCAGCACTTCACTGACATATAAATTTAAATTACAATATTTAATTTAAACAGCTTCTGTAATTATAATAAAATATTTATTCCTGAACAGTGTAATGAAACAATTGAAGACACACTGCAGATACAGTTACTTTCAACAAAACAAACTGTACTAACACAAATAAAGTTCAGCCTTTCTGACCAGAGGTATTGGGTTTGTGCAGCAAGGTTCTGGTAGAGGGGTGACTACAGGGATGGCTTCTCAGAAGCTGCCAGGAGCTTCCCCCATGTTTAACAGAGCCAATGCCAGCCAGCTCCAAGACAGACTCGCTGCTAGCCGAGGCTAAGCCCACCAGGGATGGTGGAAGTGCCTCTGGGATAACATGATTAAGAATAATAAAAAAAAAATTGTTGCACAGATGTAACTGCAGCCAGAGAAGAGAGAAGTGACAATATGCAAGAGAAACAGCCCCGCAGACACCAAGGCCAGCGAAGAAGGAGGGAGG
This sequence comes from Corapipo altera, assembly GCF_003945725.1. NCBI lineage: Eukaryota > Metazoa > Chordata > Aves > Passeriformes > Pipridae > Corapipo > Corapipo altera. The sequence goes on from NW_020884903.1 coordinate 4,711,977, forward strand.
AGGAAGAGCTCCAGCTGCACGAGCTGAGCCCGTGGCGCAGATGGAGGCAGTGATCCTGTGGGGAGCCCACGCTGGAGCATGTTTGCTGGCAGGACTTGTGACCCTGTGGGGGATCCATGCTAGAGCAACCTGTTCCTGAAGGACAGCATCCCATGGAAAGGGACCCACACTGGAGCAGTTCAGGAAGAACTCATGGGAAGGATTCACATTGGAGAAGTTTGTAGAGGACTGTCTCCTGTGGGAGGCACCCCATGCTGTGGCAGGGTAAGGAGTAGCAGAGAGTGTGTGATAAACTGACCATAACCCCCATTCCCTGTCCTCCTGCACGGCTGGGAGGGTGAGGAGATAGACAATGGGTGGTAAGGTTAAGCCTGGCAAGGAGGGAAGGGTGGTGGAAAGGTGTTTCTAAGATTTGCTTTACTTCTCATTATCATACTCTGATTTGATTGGTACTAAATTCAATTAACTTCCCCAAGTCGAGTCTGGTTTGCCTTTGGCAGTAACTGGTGAGTGATCTCTCTCTGTCCTTAACTCACCAGGCTTTTGTTGTATTTTCTCTCCTCTGCCCAGGCAAGGAGGGGAGTGATAGAGCAGCTTTGGCGGGCTGGTAACCACAGAGTAAGATCTTAGGTATTCAAATACTTTATCTTGACTAATTGTAAAAGGCATTTAATAGGAATATCCTTAAAATTAGATCTCAGAATCAGCTTTGTACAGCCTTCTGCCTCACCTTTCACGGTGACTACCAAATCTGTTTCTTTTCTAGCCTGGATAAATGCCATTTTTGCCACCTTGGAACATTACAGGTCTTGTCGCACTGTTTTTTTCCCTTCATAACCCAACAGCAATCAACAGTATTGTCTGTAATAATATATTAAATGCAAATTATATTATGTAATAATTTTATAAAACACTTAAAACAACAACCCACACCAAGTACCAAGTCTTTTACTCATCAAATTCGCCCAAAATGCTTCTAAGACTTCCAAGAGACATCCTCAAGGAAAAACTACAAAGCCTTACAATTAGAAACAAAACAGGAATAAGAGTAAACCAGCATGAAACTGGAAAAAACATCCCAGCTTTCACAAGAATAGAGCTCACAGTGGAAGCAATAGGTTCAAGATTTTTTTCTTTTATTCTCACACCACATTTATTTCACATTTTCAAACACTGAAAAGCTGTCATTTTTCCCAGCAAAAAATACAGAACGTTCATCTTTCAGCAGAATTACTGTTGGCAGACATTCACTTCCAGTACAAATCTTTTCTAAATATTCAAAGTAAGTGTTGAATTCTCTGTTGTGAATTCAAACTTCTCCATATGGGGAAATATGTGCAGTATCAATCAGAATATCTTGAAAAATTATGTGTGAAGAGGCTGATCATAACATTTACAGAACACACACACACACACATGCTCAAAACTACACTCTTCATCTAATTTTCAGTAAATGCTATTCCAACATGTCTACAAATGGATGTGAACAGTTCTTATGAAAGAAGTATTATTTTTGTTAAGGTCGTGATCCCCGAGGGGCTAAACCTTCTTGCCCGCTATTCAGTTGACTGCCTTACACAGTAGCTTTCGAATAGAGGACTTGCAAGAACCAAATGACAGCATCTCCAAGTGTCTGAAAGTGCATCAGACTCAGAGAGCTGTATCTTTACACCAGAAGGAGCTCTGATGGGACTTTAGTAATGGGACCCTAATAACATTTCTACTCATAGTCTGAAGTAGCAGTTTTACTACATTGCTGAATTCAGACTGAGAAAGGAATCCTGTTTCTGCAACACTGCAACCTTTGAAAGTACATTGCATTCTGCCAGATGCCACCAACAAAGTCCAAGGCTTGTGTTTTGCACAGAAACATCCCTCATCAGAATGTACTATCCTATGGCCTGAGATAGCAGGAAACAAAAGATGCCATCTATTTTAACATCAGCAAAGCCAATTTTTAAATCCACAAAATATTAAGAGCAAGTAATTAACTGTCTGGCACATGCTGTGGCTAAGCACTACCGCTGCAGTTAAAAGGAAAGTGCCACCACATCCTACTAAAATCTTCCACCAGCTACTTTTGGGAGACTCACAGAACTGCTGTGAAGACCCTCACATATTTTTATTCATAACCAACAAAATTCATCCATTGGAAAAAAAGCTACTGCTTTGTTTTATAATTTGTTCATGAGCACCTGACTGCATTAAGCACCATTCCCTTTCCTCATCCCCCTCTTCAAGGACAGACTATGCAAGTTCTAAAAAGCTGCAGGGGATTGTCTGCTGCAACACTCTACAAAGCCACAATCAAAGCCACACAGCTTCTTGTTTTGTTCATATAAGAACTGTCACACGTGGTCAAGGTCTGTTCTCGGACAAGATAAAATGGTAGATCCAGGTAATTAAAATTCATAGCCCACCTAAGAGTCACTTTTGTTTTCTGATGTGCACAACCAGAATAAGACCTAATTTTATGATTCGGATGAATTTGTTTAGAAGAAGCAGCATCACCTCTGGAAACACAACAAAATATTTTCATTTTTTTCTGTTGAATCATACACTGGGTAGCTACTTTGAAGAGGATGAGGGGAAAACTGAGTGCTGGAAGGCACTGGGGTAGAAAGGATTGGAGATATTTAGAGGAAACACAAAGTTCCAACCAGAGTGAAGTTCTGTTGTATAATCCCAGTGCCTTAAAGGAGACAGGGTTTCTGTCCTTAACAGACAAAAGTGGGAGGACAGACATAAATAGACAAACCAATCTGGCCTGCTAACACCTGGTTAAACCATAATTTTCCTGACAGTTTGAAGTGATACATTTTTGACTTAATATGGATAAAATATGTTGGACTTAACACATCTATACTGGTACCTTCAAGACTGAACCTAATTTAGGAAGGTAGAATCACAACAGATCATATGGATTTTTTAACTGAATAGTAACTTTTTACTCTTACTGGAATTTTTGTATAGTGACAGGGACATATGATTTTTAGAGGTATCATGACTCAACACTTAAGAAAAAGTCCTGTAATTTCAGCAGTTCCTTTGTTGTTGTTATTGCCATACTGCACAAATAATTTTTTTCAAGTCAAAGAATCTACTAGAGGTATATCAGAGTCATTAAGAATCCCTGACCCCAAGTTTGATTATTTATCTAAACTGGTGGAACTAGGTAGTTACCTATCAGAATATCAAGGTAAAATCTTTTTGGTCTAGTCTAATGACACCTGACTGTCCAGGGAGATTTCAATTGTATTTTAGGCCCAGGCCTCAGTTCTTTCAGTGATTTTATTCCATTCCTAATACTGAAATATTGATGATTGATGATGAATTTGCTTCACCATTCAACTTTCAAAATAATTTCACCTTCAACTATCTGGGTTCACAATGTATCAATATCATAAAGAACTCTGTTGGATCATCCTTCTAATCTGCAAGACTAACTGACTGAAAGGAATTTGTTGGATTCAACTAGCAGTTTTACATTCTAAAAATCAGTGATCTTCCTGCTTTTGCCATTGAATTTGTTGGGGCCATATCTTCAAGACCAGACAGAACTCCCAACAGATCCAGAAGTGTGCCAAGACACAAACTGAGGGCTCTTATCTGAGTTTAGGGGACACTGAGAATTCCCTGTCTTGCAAAAACAAACTTCAGTTTCTTAGTGACACCTACAGAGCTAGGTCAGCTAACCTGCAGAAAGGATCATCTACAGCAGGAGAATATTATATAGAACCTTTTAAAAAGGTTCAATCAAATCTTTTCTCACCAGCTGCCATAGCCTGTGAAGTAGACCTGCAGACAGTCACATCAGACAAATCTTTAACTTCTTACATTTCTTACATGAATTTGCCTATTCAGTTTTTGCCATGTGTCAGCCACCTGATATCCACCTAACCAAATTATCAATTTTTTTTTTTTCACTCCCTGATGGGAGTGCTTCTCACATAGCAAATGCTGCCACAGAGGCCAGTCATACCCTTTTTACCTCAAACAGCCCTTGAATAGAAAAGGAGATAAATACCTGCTGTCAAGCCCACAGGAGATGGCTGGTGGGGACATGTTATCCTCTGTGCATGCAATTCCCACACAGGAGCAGCTGCAAGTCATATAAGCTAGTAGCACAGGCAGTAAAACACATTCCAAATGAGGAACCTTCTCCCTATCTCTTCCCAAAGCAGCAACACTTTGAAAATCATTTTACATTTATACTTGTTACAGCAATGACATCTTGGGGATTAGATTACTTGAGGAACACTTTCAGTTTAAGACCTGACTTTGGTAAGAAATTCTAGGATACTTCATGTACTACTGTCCAAAGTAATGTTTTCTCTTTTGGGACAGTTAGTAGAGGACATTTCAGAAATGGACATAAGTCAGGCTGAACATGTAGTTTGTAATACCTGACATAAACCCACTCAACAGCCTTAACAAAAATTCTGATGACTTCTCAGTCCAACTCCCTGGATATAGTTAATGATCAGAAGCAGATTACTAACAAGAACCATAACTAACATCAAACAATAAAACACTTATACAGCCACTTCAAGCAGTCTAAAAAGCCAAGACACAGACAGATCGTGGGAGAGAACCCCCCTATGGGGCACAACCCACCTGCTGCCCTTCAGTGGTACCACGGAATCATGGAATATCCTAAGCTGGAAGGGAACCCATAAGGATCATCGAAGTCCAACTCCTGGCTCCGCACAGGACACCGCAAGAATCACTCCATGTGCCTGAGAGCACCGTCAAAACTTGTTGAACTCTGGCAGGCATAGAGCCGTGACCCCTTCCCTGGGGAGCTTGTCCCAGTGCTCACCCTATGGGCAAAGAGCCTTTTCCTACTGTCCAACCTAAAGCGCCCCTGACTCAGGTCCAGCCGTTCCCTCGGGTTCTGTCACCAGAGAGCCGAGAACGGAGCCGCCCCTTCGCTGCCCTTCGTGAGGAAGTCACGTAACAGCCCGAGATCCCACTCCCCAAACCCACTCCTTCGCACTCTGATGCCGCAGCAGCAGCAGCCCAACACGGAACACCCAGGCCCCTCGGCTCTGTATTTACAGCTTCATCTTTCCATTAACAAACCAACCTCCCATCCCGCTTCTCGTGTCGCGGCCGACATCTCTCGCCGCCGGACAAGACGGAGTCGGCAGAGGGCAAGCAGCCGGGAGGGAGACGCGGGCAGCACAACTACCCTACCAGCCCGGGCGGGGGGGGGGGGGGGGGAGTCCCGCCGCTCCCTCCCTCTCTCCCCACCCGTTCCCATTCCTATTCCCGCTCCCGTCCCTGCCGCGCGGGTACCTCGTGCCAGGCCCCTGCTGCTCCTCACGGGCCCCGTGACGGTTCCAGGTGGGCCGCTGCCGTCACACACACACCGCCCGGGCCGCCTCGCCTCCCCTCCCGCCCGCCCCGCGCAACGTGCGGCAGCGCCCGTCCCCACCGTCACCTTCAGGCCCTGCGGCGGCCCCGCCTGCGCAGGCGCCGGACCCGCCCCCTCCCGCACGGCCCCCTGGGGCCCGTAGTCCCTGTGCCCCGGCGCGGGCTCCGCCGCCTCTCGTGGGACCGCCAAGGCTGGAAGAGACCTTTAGGATCAGCCAGTCCAACCGTCCGCCCGGCCCTGCCACTGTAATCCCTAAACCATCATAGAGCGCCAGATCCTGACGCCTCTTACAACACCTCCAGGGACAGTGATTCCACCACCTCCCTGACCAACGCCTGACCACACTAACAGTGATTTTTTTTTTTTTTTCCTAATATCAAATCTGAGTCTCCCCTGTCTCAGCTTAAGGCCATTTTCTCTGGGCCTCTCACTGCAGGCACGGCAGAACAGACCGGCTCCCGCCTCACTGTACCCTCCTTTCAGGGAGTTGTAGAGAGCGACGAGACGCCCCTGAGGCTCCTTTCCTGCGGGATAAACACCCCCAGCTCCCTCAGCCGCCCCTCACGGGTTCCCCAGGGTACACTGCGCGCACGCAGCGCCGTGTTTTCCCACTCCTTCCTTTCATCCCTTCCCCCGCTCCATCCCCCGGACGTGACGCTCGTCACTTCCTCAAACAGGCATGGCGGAGCGCTGGGCCGGGTGAGTGCCGGGCCTCCCTCCGTCTCTCCCTCCCTGCCTGCCCCCGGGCGGACCCGCGGCGGTGCCCCGGGGCGGGCGGGGTGAGCGGGGCCGGGCGGGTGCAGGGAAGCGTCGGCGCCGCCGTTAACGGGCGAGGAGGCCGCGAGGGCTCTCGGCCACGTAACGGGCGAAGGGAGGGAGGGAGGGAGGGAGGGGAAGGAGGGGGCGCGTCCCGAGGCCGGCCGACCCGTTCGCCCACTTTTCTCTCCCTCCCCCCCTTCCCCAAGCTCCAGGCGTTTTGAGCTCTCCGGCTGTTCCCGCGAAGGAGCTTCTGCTCCCCCTGGGCGCTTGGTTGTGAAAGTCGGATCGTTTCACAATTTAGCCCATCAAACCATCTGCTTGGAATAGCCGCGTGAGCATAAGGAAGGGTGTGCTGCTGCTGCTTTGGAGACTGAGTCAGGTGCTGCGGCGTAGTGGAGAGATTGTTTCCTCAAGTTGCACTCTGAGGCCATCTGCTTTGAGGAGAGCTGCTCTGGTGTGTCTGTGTAGTGCCCCCCTTAATAGATGTGTTCTGACAGTAAGAGGCGAGCCTGGATACGGTGGACTGTGCATGGGTTTTGTTATGGATTTGCCAAATTTTTGTTAAGGAGTTGTCAAATTGCCCCCTCTTGTGCCTTACTACAAAGTAGATGCCCCGCGTCCTGATGATGGTGTAAAGAAGAACTGGTGAAAGAAGAACAAGTGTAAAGAAGGCTAGGATGTGCCACAGACCAAATGAGCTTTGTGGCAGTGGTTTGCAGCCCTACGGGCTGTGTGGGTATTTGTGAAATAGAGATGTGGGAATGCAGTTGCAACTGAATATTCCAGGTTGGCTTGGAGCATAGTGGGTATTCTTGACAAACTGGAAAATCCACAACTGATATGAAAACTTGCTAGTAAAAAAACATCTTGAGGACCTCCATTTTAAAGCATATCAAGTTAAATAATGAATTTATTAATTTGAAAGAACTTGTGTTTCTAAACAAAAAGTGATTTGTAGGTTACCCTTTACAGGGAGGGAAAGAGGGAGTTTACAGTCTCAAAACCAATAACACGTTGCAGTTGAATCATATACTTAGGAAAGACTCAAACATGAAGAGTAAAGATATATCTTAATTTGATCTTGTTATAAGAGTACTTTGAAATTCTGAGTATTTAATTGTGCTGTCTTTATGAAATAACTAGTCAAATTTGAAGTCTGTATGTTGTCTAGGGCAAAAGCATGTTATGCTTTTGTAATGCCAGTGTTACCTTTGAAAGTCACGATTGTAACCCTCAGTAAGTGAAATTCAACACTGAAAATCTTTGGTGTTTTGTTTCTTTCCCTTCTATAGATTTCCATTCTGATCAGTGGACAAGGAGACTACCCAGCCAAAAATGGCTGATGTAACCAAGACAGAAGAACAGGAAGTAGAGAAGAGTTTGGTTGAAGAAGTGGAAAAATCACCTGGTACTTCAGAGTCAGATTTGGGTCTTGGGCGTGGGGGTGAAGGTGACAGTTCCACCTCAGGTACAGTGCAGCCCACTGCAAATGAAAAAGAAGTTGGTCATGGTGATCACGACGGTAGAGCAAAGAGGAAGAATTTAGATTCTGCAGATGAACCTCCGAAGAAAATAGTGAGTATCATTTATTTCGAGTTGTTTTCAAATCCTTTTTTTCAAAGCCTTAGCTCAAGAAAAGATTGAAAATATTTATGCTAAGCATATGTGAACCAGCACGAAACACCAAATATCAAAGTATGTGGGTAGCTTCCTAGCAAAATAACAGGTGCATAAATTATGTTGTCTTCACAGAAGAGAAAGAGGGCTGGTAATCAGAATGTTAGTCTCAGTACATGCTTAGTCTAATTCTAAGACTGTCCTTCCATCATTTGTGTGGTAGCAGTCTGGTAGTGTAGGGTTTACTGGCATTAGTCCAAGTCCTGTATCTTGAACTCAGATCTCGTGTATGTTGTTATGCTGTGTGTTAGAGCAGTTAAGCTGTGCTTGGGAGGTTCTTCCATAAGATAATTTCGTCCTTTCATTTCATCGGTAAGGTATTGTATAGTTTACAAAACTCTGCAAACTGCATCCTCTGTGATATAACTTAAGTCTAATTTGTTTAGAAAGTGAAGTACTGAAAGATTTAAGATTTTTAAGACTACAAAAGTAGCAGAAAACATATGCCCTTTTAATTGGGAGGGTGAAAACGGTAATGTTTTATACGATGCTGTTGTTTATTATATATGAGCTTGTAGAAACCGATGCTTTAATATCCAGCCTAATTTTGACCTTTTGGGATGTTTAAGTGTAGTTTGAAAATGTCTTTCACCTAAAATTTTATTTCTCTGTCCAGAATTTTCCCAGGATATTAATTTACGGCTAAGCAGTCTGGTAAAATAAAGGGTGCCTTTCACTGTGGTAGAAACATTGTGAACCCTTTCATCTTTTTAACAATGTGGGATAAGGTTTAGATGAACAAGAAATACATTGTTTTTGTGTAGCTTAAGGGTGGAGAGAAGTGATTGAACATATCTGGCAGCATCTAGATGTTATTGCTGATGGCTGTTTGCCTCTGAGGTGTTAATGGTTTGTATGAGTATGTCCCCCACACTTGTCTAAGCCGTTCTAGCTTATGTCACCTTCAGTTGCCATTCAGAGAGCCATCTCTGCTTACCCTAAAAAAGAATAGAAGTGGTCAAAATATTTGTTAGTATCAGTCAGCCTGGTTTGGTAATAAACAGATGATGGGGTCATGGAGATTCCAGACAACTACATCTGTATTCGTTCTGAAGGTTAGCAAACGTATATGAAACACTGAAAAATTCACTTGTTATCCTAAAGTCAGTCAAACCTTCTTTTCCCTTGAGGAACAGCTGTTTGAATAGTAAGATCCTGGGAAATTGGCTTTTGTAGTCAACTCTGGGGAATGCTTTTGATGGTTGTATGGATTTGTACTGTCTGGGCTTTGTAGCATGTTTTTTTGTTTTAACTGAGAATCCTTCATTCTGGTTTGTACTGTTATTTCAAATGCTTTTGTGCCTCACTGTATTTGTGTTAGTTCTCTGTGTTCTGTTACTTTATTTATAATTTATTTTCATTTCATGTATATAGTCAAAGATCATTTTCAAGGTGAAGAAATGTTGGGAGCATAATATCTGTGTGTAGATTGCTTCTCTTTGTAACATGGGACAGAAATCTCTTGGAGTATTTAAAGTTAAGGCTAACTCAAAGACATTTCTGTAGCTAATTGTAAAGCATGAGATAGAATATATTGTTAAGTGATTCCTCATTCCCTTAACATGGTCTGCTTAAACCTCTGGCGGTGGGGTCCATCTGCTTGGGGCTTTATGCAGCATTGGCTAGTTGGCATTTTGTTTAAATTGGCAGTTTATACAATGAAAACACTGAATTTCTGAAACAAGCTCTTTGAAGAGTCTTAAGGCTTAAGGGAAGTGAAACTGATTCTTTGAGAGCAGTGAGAGTATTAGAGAATTGAAAGTATTTCTCTGAGGGAAAGATGCTGGGTATCATCCCTTAGAAATTACTTGAATGAACTGAAAAAGGAATTATATTTTTAAAGGACATGAGCATCAGGAGACATATGGGAAATCTCTTTATAATGATGGTGCTCTTCATAGTATTACTTGTTTGCTTTCTTAAATTCTTGAACTGAACATGTGTGTCTTTCGATTAAATGAAAAAGTAGTAAAGAGAGTTCACTGCTTGAGTCTCTTCCTTCCTGTCATTTCTGCAGTCTGAGATAGGCCACGGGCAAGCTGTAGCTGCACATTATAATGAACTTCAAGAAGTTGGATTGGAAAAACGTAGCCAGTCTCGCATATTCTACCTCCGAAACTTTAATAATTGGACGAAGAGTGTCCTCATTGGTAAGCTTCTTTGATTCATCATTAGGTCAGTCAAGGCGATTGAGTAAAATGTAACCAATTTTTGTATCAAAATGTAATATTTTTTGTTTCCCTACTTGATTGACAGTCTCATAATATGTAGTAAGTTTTTCAACTGCAGTGAAGTGTTTATGTTTAATTTGAATCTCTGTGATAGTGTTTTATATTGTTGGAGTGCCAAACATATGGTAAAGTTTTAAAGATCAACTGACTTAAAAAGCAGAAAAAGTTCATACTGGAAACTGTTCTTTGTGACACTTTTGCAGAGAAAAGTACAACTTTACATCATAAAGAAATCGAGCTGTTCTTAGATTGAGCTGTTCTTATTATTTAAGTCTAGCTCAACTAATTCATTAGCCATTTTCCCAAAGCAGTCTGGGCTCTGGTCTTGGTTAAACAGTTCTGCAGGAAACTTAAACACATAAATATTTTCTCTGTCACCCATAGTCAGTGGTTTAAGAGATAAAAAACTAGAGGATGTAATTCTTTAAAAATCAGCAGGTTTTTATTAGAAGGCAAAATCCGCTGTCCCACAGATCAATTCCTAAGTGAGAAAACAAAACCATCAGATATCTGCCAACAAAGGAAAGAATTATCGGCACAGCAACACAGGTTCACGAAGAGGGATCTGTGCCAGGAGATGTTGGCACCATTTGTCTCAGCATGCTGCTTTTTGTTGTGTTGTATCAGAGCAGTTAGAAGCAATATTTAGATTTATATAAAGCTGTTCCTGAAGCCTGTGTTGAAGCCTTTCTGTCACAGGGAATTTCAGCAGTGTGGCTTTATAGCAGTTGTATCAAAACATATTTCATGTCTCTTACTGTGAAGAAAAGTTGCTAGCATGCTGATATGTTTTACATAATATGCCAACATCAGTCAGAGCAGAGGGAATCTAGACAGAGTGGAGACAGAAGAGAAAATGAAACTGGTATATGTAGGGTAAAAAGGCAGTGAACAAATAGGTAATGTTATTGCAAGACCTGGGAGAGTGAGTGGAAAATTTGTTTTTGTAGAGTGACCAGGAAGAGATGTTGTTGTGGCTGATGCATTTAATTGGCTTTTACTCTTCTGCAAAAGGTTTTCTCATACTTTCAAATAACAGCTGCCTTCATTGTAATTGTAATGAAAGGGAACCCTGTTTCCCTACACATTCACAGGTGGTTGTTTAGCCATGTGCAGTTTTGCCTCAACCAGGGAAACAGTTCAGAGCTTCAGTCACATTACACACAGAGCACATTAAGCACAGAAAATATTCATTATCTTCTCCATAGTTTTAAAAGTTTGTGGTTCCTTTCATCATTCTAGACATTTAAGTCTAGACTTAAATGTTAACAAGACTTATAGGCAGAGTAAGGTCTGAGGTGTTTTAAAATTCTCAAACCCTTTCGGTCCTTTAGGCTTCTATGTGCAATACAAGTGAAGTACAGAGAGGTGTATATGTTTCCTCTTTTTATTTTTCTAGGTGAATTTATAGACCGGGTACGACAGAAAAAGAATGATATAACTGTTCTGGATCTAGGATGTGGCAAAGGTGGAGACTTACTGAAATGGAAAAAAGGCAGAATTAAAAAACTTGTTTGTACTGGTAAGAAGACATAACTTTCTAGTGAAAGTACCTCACTGTTTTATGGGAAGACAAAGTACATCTCCAGTATTTTATTTTTTTTTTCCACTATGCCCAAGAATGCAATGAACATCTTTTGTCAAAAAATCTTATTTTGTGTTTTAACCTGAAGACATTGACTTGATTACCAGCAGAAATACAAGAATCATTGGTTTTCTGTGTATTTAGCTTTCAGCTCAACTCCTAAATACAAATTAGTATCACTAAAGAAACACAGAACTGCCATAGATTGTCTTAGGCAAAATGTGGCACTCAGGAAAACGTTGACATTTTGTATTTTATGTCTTATCTCCCACATCTGATCTCTTGTAGTATTTTTAACTGTTCTGAAAACACACACAGAATTTAAAAAAAAATAAACCCCACAATATTGTGACAAAAAGTGGTCTTGGGTGTTAAAATTTTCAGACTAAGAAAGGGGAAAGAGCTGAAAGCTAAATAAAAAAATCTCATTTGAATAATTTGCTTAGATATTTACAGGAAGATACCATCTTCCTTTTTCCCAAAAAGTATCCCAGGGATAATCAGAGGAAGTATTACTTAACTTCATATTTAATTCGATACTAAAAATCCATAAAATTCCCATAGGTGGGAATTATTCTGAGTATTCTACATTTTGCAGTACTTTCTTGCATTTTTTCAATGGGCAGTATTCAAATACGGTTAATTCATTTATTTAAAAATTGTTATGTAAATTCATTGCATATTGTCAGAAGCTCGATGCCTGAGAAAGGAACAGTTTTAGAATTTAAAAAAATTTCTCATGATAATTGCATTTCAATATCTTTTATATATCAATAAAATAATTGCATTTCAATATCTTTTATATTTGTAAGAACAGTAAGAATGAGAATCCCTGGGACCTGAACTGTTTTAACAAAACTGAAGATCAGTTTTTTATCCCTGCCATATTGTACCTTCTCTGTTCCAGTAATCATTCCGCTTTTCTTGTCTGGAGAGCAGTTTATACACCTCTTTTTTTTTTTTTTTTAATTATCTTTTCATACACAGATATTGCTGACATTTCTGTGCAGCAGTGCAAGCACCGATATGAAGAAATGAAAGCCCGGTGTCGATATAATGAACACATTTTTGATGCAGAATTCATACAAGCAGATAGTACCAAGGTACAGTTTCTGTGCTTTGTATTATTTTGGAGATTTAACGTTCTTTTGTTAAGTAAGTATAGGAAGTTGATGGTAGTGCTATACTATTTTGGGCATATATTTGTTTAAGATCAGATTATTGTCCTACCAGGAGAATCAGCCATATGAGTTACTGGAAAGTTGCTTAAGATGTAGTTAGATGTGTTTTACTGCTGTTGTACAGTGTAATATTCTTGAGGCCTGAATGTCTTTTTCAGATAATCAATCTGGTGATTTCAGTCTCTTTTACTTGACAAGGGGAACACAACAACTTCTTACCTCTAGAGTTTCTGTGAGGCAGCATGGGATGTTGGAAACTATCTTGGTGAATGTTTTTTTAAATAATGGAATAAATAAAGGACCTTTTCTGATTTGCCTTGTACATTTTGCTTATCCCATTTTATTTTTCTGGCTGCATTTTAGTTACTTGTATCTTCAAAACTTGTATGATAGAACAGGTTTCTTAGACTGTCAGGAGGCAATGGTGAATGCATTTCTGAAGCTTAGGAGGCGGTCTTGTAGCCAGAACTGCTTTTGCTTCCTAGAAATGCAGACTGAGAGTACCCTGCTGATTGTAAGCTGAGGTGCAGAACCTACCTGGTTCCAGCATATCTGTGGAAAAGCTGAACCTGTTCTCAGCCTTGCAGAAAGGGTTGTTTGCTGAATTCTCGGTTGTCTTTCCTTCTTCTGCAAAATAGTCTGTTGCCAGGTTCATGTAATTTCTCTTGGCTCAAAGTTACAGTTAGGGGAGAGAGTCTATCCTTGCACACAAAAGTTCATTTCCCTGGCTTTGTGTCTCTATCACAAATGTTGTATATCCTGCAAAATCTCATTCTTTGAGCTCTCTAATTCTGCCCACCTCTGTTTCTCACTTCCTTGAATCTTTCTTAAAATGTGGAGGAGGATTAAATGAACAGATAAAATTGCTACTGGTATGTGAAGTGTCTGTTTTTATCTTGCCATGTGAGGAATGTTGACTGTGGCATGAACTAGCGAAGTTTAGGAGTGAGTGAATGGGTGGATGGAAAGTGTGTGAGAGAAGAGGAACTTGGGTAGAACTGTTAAGTATGAAGTATTTTAAATACAGAATGCATTTCTTGTGTCTTGGGAGAACTTGTATGCTGCTGTGTTGTTTATGATGTTGCTACTAGTATTGTATAAAAGAAGTCTGATCAAGAAGACTTAAAAGAACTGCTGAGTACAGGGTCAAACTTTGACAGGCTTTAACCTGACAGATTCCAAGGGCTTCAGGTTCTTCAGATTTTAGTTACTTGCTCTGGAGTGGGTAGGAGCGTGTTAGTACGCATGTATGTATGTGAGAATACAGACAAATACCACTTGGTGGTCAGAGCAAACCACCATATTTAAAACAACTCCTTCTCCTCTCAAATATATGGTTAGTGGGTCAGTTCTCATTCTCTGAGACTTAGTAAACTGAAAATTCATTTTTTTACAGTAGTTTTTTCTGGTTAAATGGTGGCCAGTTATAAACCCTCAACAGTAAAGAACCTGTGGAAACTACCGGGTAACTGACTTGGGTTTCGGCCTTTCAGGTGCAGGGGTGTTACTTGACAACATGAAAATAATTTGAGGACGTGATAACTTTGAAATTGTGTGTATTTTGGTGTTCCTAAATATTGTGTATGGTTTTCTGTGTAGCAGAGAACTTTTTCTTACTCTTACCTTTTTCATCTTGTCCATGTTAACTTGTGAAGGAATGAGTGCTGAAAGGAAAAATTTAAAAGGATTATGGGCGTAGTGTATTTGTTGGAAGATTTAAGTGAATCATGCTTGTTTCTGTAGCTTTTGTTTCTTTTAAATCTATTTCAGGATCTCTTGTCTTCCAAATATAATGATCCAGATATGCGCTTTGACATTTGCAGCTGTCAATTTGTTTACCATTACTCATTTGAGACATATGAGCAGGCTGACATGATGCTTAAAAATGCTTGTGGGAACCTCTCTCCTGGAGGTTATTTCATTGGCACAACTCCAAATAGCTTTGAACTTGTGTAAGTACTTTTATATTCTATTAGTCTTTCAAAAGTCTGTGAAGCCATGTTAAGTGCTAATTGTTCTTGCAGTACTCCAATACATATGAGCAAACAAAAGTGAGTTTTTTTGCAACAATTTTGGATTCTAGTCAAAAAAATCTCACTCATGGAGCTGACTCAAACAGGTAAATCAATACTAATCCTTGTCTCTTGCACCCAGGCTCTTCTGGTATAGAGAACAGGTCTTCAAACACTTCAGCCCTCTTTAGTGACTTAAATAGTGGCAAAATGGCTACAGCCCAGGGAAAAACTGTCAGGGTTTTGTGGTTGTTCCAAGAAGCCTGTCTTATCCATGTAGGTTGTCTGGGCTAAAGATTAATCTTCTAGGTCCATTAAGTCCTTGTTGTGTTGTATAGGAATGATAAACTGTTCAAACCTAGCATGTGACTTTCTTTCATTGTTTCATTTCCTTATTAGATAACGAAGGTGGGAAACTAGAGAGATCATTGAGTATTCTAGTTCTGGGAGAGACACTTTCAGGCCTCTTATGTGTAGTTTTCTCTGCCTGCTAAATACTGGTCAATTAATGTTTGTTTGTATCTCATTTTATAGAAAGAGACTTGAAGCTTCAGAAACAAATTCATTTGGGAATAATGTGTACAATGTAAAATTTGAAAAGAAGGGAGACTATTCTTTATTTGGCTGCAAGTATGATTTCCACTTGGAAGAAGTGGTTGATGTCCCTGAGTTCTTGGTTTACTTTCCATTACTGGAAGAGTAAGTTAAGTTTTGAATTCATTATACAATGACAGCTGTGGAACATAATAAATATTTGTTTAGTTTATATGTTATTGCATAACACTTGCAGAAAATAATGTTTTGGTTTTCTTATTGTATTTTTCAGTTCTTTGGTTTTTTTGTTGTTGTTCCTCATGCAGAGGTTTCTTGCAATTTCCACCCACAACCACTGTCCATTGCACACAGTTGAGGGTGCTCTGGTCAGAAACTGTGAAGACTTGAACTAGGTCTCAGACAAGAACATCTGTATCTGATATGTTTGATCTGTCACCAAACCTTTACTGCTGTCAACTTTTTCTTCTTTGAAATTAACTTCCTGAGGGGTTTCTTTCTATGTTTTTTTTAGTCCTTCAGGAAGCTTTCTTTTGTGTCCTCTTCATTGTGATGCCTCTTTCTTGTCTTCTACAACTTTCTTTGAATGTTCGTAGAATTTTTCCTGTGACTTATTTTTTCTTCATCTCTGAGCATACATTTTACTGTTTCCTCTGTGTGAACTCAGATTTGCCTTTCCCAGCCTGTGTTCTGAGGTACAGGCAAATGTTTCCATGCTGGGGCTTGTCCTGCCATTCAAGCTCAGAATGCTGAAACAATATTAAGCTTTCCCATCAAGCCTGTATATTCTCGCACACTTTATTTGTAGTTCTCTATGAAAAATACCAGCATTCGTCACTGACAGCTATAACTGCAGTGTTGCATGTCCACAGTGTCTACATATAATTGAGATGTAAGGCACTAAATCTAATAGAAATAAGTTCTTGAAATATATCCCTAATATCTGACGTGATGGATACTGCAGGGAAAAGAGTGTAGTCTGTCTGGAAGTTCTGTATTTTGGGAGAAGAGTAATTTTTCTATTAAAATGTTTGTAAATCACTTCTGCCTAGATTTTTTTTGTCCTAATTAAAAAAAAAAAAAAAAGTACAGTTTGTGGTGGTACTGCTGCTTTTTTCATCTAAATGTCTTAACTAAAATAAATTCTAGAAAAAGTGTAATCCTACTGAATACCATAAGATGTCACTGTGGCTTAAAATTGTTCCTTTGGAAATAAAGCTACAATAATTTTGAGGCTTCCCTAATTAAACTTATTATTTTGACAGAATGGCAAAGAAGCATGGTATGAAATTAGTCTATAAAATGACATTTCGGGAATTCTATGAAGAAAAAATCAAGAACGAGGAGCATAAAATGCTGTTAAGGAGAATGCAGGCCTTGGAGGTAAATTTGGAGTTGACTCGTTTCATTTTAATAGCATTTACTTCTTGTTAATTATTTGTGGAATAATGGAAATTCCCGTTGTGAACATTTTGCAATTAATTAGGGACTACCAATAGAAAGAATTTAATTCCTGGAACTGAAAGTGTGACTGTGGTGGGTTGACCTTGACTGCCTGCTGGACACCCACCAACCTCCTCTCTTGTTCCCTTTTCCCAACAGGATGGGGGGAGAAAATAGGAAAAAAAATCCTTGTGGGTCAAGATAAATTCAAGGAGATTACTTAACATTACTGTCACAGACAAAACGGAGTAAACCTGGAGAAGATTAATTTAATTTATTGCCAAAAAAAAAATAGTAGGAAAGTGAGAAACATAGACAAACCTAAACATACCATTGTCTCACCTACTGCTTGTTCCCAGGCTCATTTTCACTCAACTGTGACCTGAGGTGGCTCTGTTGGAGCTGGTGGAACCAGCTGTGTGTGTCCTCACAGAGGCCACCTCTGCAGCCCCTGCTGCCATCACTGGGCACCAGCACCCCATAGAGTGGTTCAGGTTTGGAAGACAATATTTCAAGTTTGAGGCAAAGTTTTCATTTTTATGAAGTAGGAAACAGAAGCACAAGAGTCATGCCAGGTGTCAGATAGCAGTGACTGTAATCCATTTCTTCCTCAGCAAAGAGAGACTGAAAGCTCTATCTTTGTGCAAGGAATATTGAGTGAAAAGACAGAAAGGAATCTTTTAGGGATAAAAAGACAGGCTGTGTTCATAGAAGAAAATGGTACTTCACCGTAACCAAGCTTATGTTTTGCCCAATTTTTTTGCATATTTTATCCTCAAACTCTTATCCTGAGCAGCTTCAGAGAAGTTTTTCCATGCCACCTCTGAGGCTTTGGTTTTACTCACAGTTCTCTGTGCTTCCCTTTTCCCCCAAACAGTAGAATTCTTCAGCATAAAACTATCAAGTCAAGTATCTGGTGACTTACTAAATTGAGTCACATGGGCTGCAAGTGAACTTGACTGTCCTTGTTGACTCTGAAAGTGCCAGTGCTGTTGTGGACTCACTGTCAGTAGCATGGTGACATGGCCTTTGACATACCATCTATGTTCTTAGAAAAGTGAGAGTTATCTTAAAGTAGTGACCACTTACAATTGAGGACTGAATTGTTACATACAGATTGTTTGTAACTGGCATACTTACTAAGTATTTCTTAGTTTTGAAGAATCAGTTGTATACTAATTTCCTGGTAAGTAGGGAGTATCAGACCTGTTCCTTAGGGTGCTATAAAGAAGAGACCTAAATTTAAAATCTTCTTTAAGAATTACTGACTTCTGTTCTGGACTGTGTTGTGACAAACCCATGACTGATGTGATTAATGTATCTTACTATGCAATTAATGTTTTTTCTTATGTTTCTTATGTTTTCCAGCCATATTCTACATCTGGTGATTCCAGGCTTGTTTCTGATAAACCTGATGATTATGACCATGCAAAAGAGTTCATGAAAGATGGCAAGGCAAAGTTACCATTGGTAAGTTTCTTCATACTTCAGTAGAGCAAGTGGTGTCTAAAATTGAGGTCTTGACCTTTTTGGATGTGTGGTGCCTTCATTTCAACTGCAATAGAATTAGTGTGAATGTCTCTCTGCATGTGAAAAATTGTAGAGCTGCAGGGCTGAGGAGTTAATTTAATCTCTATCCTATACTCAAAGAATCAAATTCACTTAATTTGGTAGCTGTTAAGAAATTGGTAATATTGTGAAAGGGAAAGGATATTTCTCCATCTTCTTCTTTCTAACTGCTCTTAATTTGAAGGATCTTCTTATGTTTCTGCATATCCACACTACTGATTTAAAGTTTTAGTTCCAATCCTCTCATAGGAAAGTTGAAAACTTTGTTCATGACACCATACATATTTGAAATCATCCTTTTCACTGTCACAGATACAGCATGGGGCTGGTCACCTTGAAGTTTTTCCACTTGGGTGTTTCTTTTTTTAATCATTGGTTCATCCACTGTTTGTGCTCTGAATTCTTGAGGATATAGTCCTTTTACTGTATATATAAAAACATATAAAAGTCCTACATCAAGAGGGAAAAAACCCCTGCTTTCAGTATTTGAAATCTAAAAATTTTAAAAAGCAAACTGCTTCTTTTTAGAAATAGGCTTAAGACCATGACAGTGGCCAAGTCAGACCAAAGACTTTTTTTGCCAGATGCTTTTTTTTTTGGTCAGGGTTGGTGAGTGGGTAGTATATGGACTGAGTTGTGTCCCCAGTGAGAACTCGTGGGAAGGAGATGGAGTGGGCAGAGCAAAAAACCAGCTTGTTGTTTTTACCTGATGTTTCTTAATTGGTGGGGTAAATGGCAGCAGCTTTTTACTTGTGGGCTTACCCTGATTTTGTGTGGCTGACTGAGCTGGGAGTAGATTTCCTAGGTTGGATGGCAGGCTGTTTTTTCCAGAATGTCTGAGTTGGATTGGATAGTATCTTGCAAATAGAGTTTCTTTGGGCTGTGGGAAAGTATTAGGTGGAGGCAGGCAGTGTTCCTGGGGAAGGTGGCAGCACCGTGATACAGGGCCTTTTCTTCACTTCTGCGCAAGGGTTGGGTATCTTGGGCTGGAAGCAGCAGCTTCAGCCAGGTCAAGTCACACTGATTGATGTATGGTGATGTATGGTGATGTATGGTGATGTATGGTGATGTATGGTGATGTATGGTGATGTATGGTGATGTATGGTGATGTATGGTGATGTATGGTGATGTATGGTGATGTATGGTGATATATGGTGATGCATACTCTGCATTGCATAGGCATCCAGACCAACAGACTGTTGGCCCATTTTCCTATACCTGGGTGATTTAGGTGTGTTCCATTGTCTGGGGTGTTCCAATTTGTTCCCATCATAGTTATTGGAGTTATAAGTATCTGTGGTCTACAGTAATGCTCTTCTTGTCCCTAAATAGCCAGTCAATGTAAAAGATTGATTATCCTGAGTTAAATCCGTGTTTTATTGCTTCTTCATTTTTGTTGAAACTGTGGCTTTTTTTGTCGCCTTCTAGGGAACCTTGAGTAAATCTGAATGGGAAGCAACAAGTAAGTAATATTTTTGAAAACTCAGTATTGATTGAATAACTTCTATGAAAAGGGTGTAAAATACCCTGTTGGTTATGGAAGAAAATACCAATTTTAAATGTAACAAGATGTTATTATTTGTGTAATTCAAATGCCTGTGGATACATTATGTAGTGCACACATCTCAAGAAATTGGGAGGAAAATGCATAAAATAGTTAAAATTTTGTTGGTTTTTTTTTAAATACCTCCTAACACGCAAACTTTTGGGCTAAAATAGTTTTGGACCTATCCTTTACTTGGGATGTTGAAAAATGATACCAATGTTAAAGAATTATTTTGCTAGTGTTAGAGGATTAAATACTACACTTCTGTATGGTACACTTGGATATTATACCATTATCAGTCAACTAGAAAACAAATTCCAGTTGGGACATACATTCACCAAAAATAATACAAACCTGTTTGGGGAAGACAGGGACCAGAGCTTTACTCTTTTCCTGCAGTGATACATATATCAGGAAGAAGCAATTAAAACATGAATAGTGAAGAGGTATTTAAATGTTTTATAAAAAGAAGAGAAAAATTCAGTGCCTCAGACACTGCAAAGGCATTAAATATATTTTGAAATTATGTGAGCACATGTCATGGAAAATGTTTTATATTGGATTTTTCCAATGTTGAGTTCAATAAAAACTCAGTTGTAAGGGACTGACAATTCTAAGGATAAAAATTGATTCCTGGAGAGATTTTTACTCAATTCTGTGTAAGTGCAGCCAGCCAGCATTTGCATTTTTGCAGACCATTGTTCTGATTGTTTTGGTGATTTGAAAGCAAACAAAAAATGCTGTTTAATTCACAAATGAAAAAATCTTCAATCTGCTTTTTTAAATTATTATTGAATTTTGAAAGGCGTGAATCATAAGGAAGATATTAATTCCAGGAATGTAGAAGTATTAGGTACACTATTAATTGAATTGAGAGGAGCTTTTTATACCTTTAGAAGTTCAGTGATTACTGTGTTTCCTAAGTAGTCTCATTTTCCAGAGAGATTTGGAATACAGAGCTTCTGATAGCTTGCTCATTGCGTGGAACTTTGCTTTGTTGCTGAGGAATGTCTGATAGGCTTGTCTTGAAAGATTTGCAGTGTAGCTATGGCACGTCATCCATTAAAATAAAAGTGGAAATCCATAAATGTTTATTAGACTCATGGCCTCAAGTAACTGGTTTAACATGTCTGGTATGGAGCACAAGAACATCCAACTTGCTGGCATTGATTATGTGCCAAGTGAGAGTTTTCCAAGGGTGCTGGTGTGGACTTTACGAATATCCATTACTAGAATCATACTGTTCTGGACTTACAATTTCTTCTTTGTCCATGAAAATTTTAAAAGTAAAATTAATAATATGTGTCATGAGTTTATTCACTTTTCAATTAAAAAAGAAGTTGATAATTTCACCCCTAATTGTCCATTACTGTGTGTATGAAGGAGTCTTAACTTACTTGCATGTGACTTTTTATGTGCAAGTGAATGTTAATTATGTGTAGAATGGCATAGTACTCTATGAATTCCATTCACATTTCAGTAATATCATTAACCAAATACTGAATTAGTGTTGCATTAACCTTATCTGCAATACATAAAATATTTTGCTTTTGTGCATTCTGTGCTCTACTGTGAAAACAAGTATGCTAGACTTGAATGCTAAAGTTACTCATTGGGAAACCATAACATTTTTTATCATTTCAGTAATCTGCTAACAGGTCACTTGGACAGAGTATCAACCTGATAACATGGTGAGAACTTAACTGAGTTGCCAAGGAAGCAGAAACTTTAAATACTCGCATTTTCTTTTTTAGGTATTTACTTGGTATTTGCATTTGAGAAGCAGCTGTGAAACTTCACATACCGGATGCAGCAAGAAGAGATCATATCCATGTGCAAGTTGGAATGGTCAGAAATCCATTGTGGCAACTATTTTTTTATTTTTTATTTTTTAATTATCAGAAGTGTGCAGGACACTACCAAAAACTAGAGCAGCTCGTGATTCAGAGTTACATTGCCTGTCTGTGACAGATGGACTTGTGTGTGTATATATAAGAAAGATTCTGAACTAGTCTTTTTAAGCATTTGTAAGCAATCTGCATGCTCTCAAAACTTGTGTTTGAACTGACACAACTTTATGTTAGACACAAATGTTTTGTTAGTAGAAGTATGTTTGTGATTACAAGCCTGACCCTGCACTTTCTGGAGTTGATGGAAAGAAGAGTGTTGACTTTGATGGTGCAGAATGAGGGCCTAAATACTGTACTGCAGAGCTCAGTTAATTCATAATGAGATTTATTCAGACATAGAGGGTATGTCTACATTGCATGCAGAGCAAAAAATACCTTAGTCAGTTTGAGTACCTCCATGCTGTGCTCGAGCCTGCAGTGTAAATCTACCTTAGTGGTATTCACGGTGTAGTTTACATGGTAAAATCACATGACGTTCTTGTTTTTCCTGCTTGCTGATACATAGTGTCACTTCATGGTGCTTTCACAATTAAACGAGTTTGTTCTGTACAAAACTGCTCTGAACGTACTCAATTTCTAATGTTTTAAATCTCTGCTTCGTTTTTCCAAATATGTCTGTGTGGTAATCGGTAACAGCTGCTGAACTTAAATTACTTTAAATTACAACATTTTCTATTGTATTAAAGACTCTCCTGACTTTTTGGTAGTTTTAATGTTTCTCAAAACTTACTAGGCAGATCTTAGGATACATTTCTTTCTTGTTTCATAAAATTGCAAGTGGGCTTGGCAATAGGATGTTGGTAGTGATGGGGACCTCATTGCAGTCCTTAAGGCATTAGAAATGCGATCATGTCGTGGATCATGAACCAGAAGGGGAGCCTGTGGAACATTTGAGGATAACAGCAGTTCACTCTGGAAGGGAGGGCTGTGTATGTGTGTACACACCCTGGTACATGTGGGTAGCAATCCCCAAATAAAAGGCAAATATTTTGCTTGGGAATATAATGTAGTGATAACAGTAGACAGAACTGTGTCTCACTACCATCTTAACTGCTTGTTAGTCTCAAAGCTGGATTAGGGATTTCTGGGGCAGTGTTTGCTCGGTTTTCCAGTGCTTGTAGCCACCAGTTACTGAGAAGGCCTGAATATTTCATGTTTTTTCTCTCTGTTTTTGGCTAACAGTAGCTGATGGCTGCTGTTAGCTACTATAGTTTATGTAGAGATGAAATGATGAAATTCTGATGGTATGTGAGTATTTTGAAAAGTTATAATAAACCTAGAAAAGAACATTTCCATTAGAGTTAAGTATTCAAATTGAGTCTGTAGTTGTATTGCCTTCTCCCTGTAATTGGGTTATGTTCTTTCCTCCATGACTCATTTTTTTTAATTGTATAGAAGAACACGTATAACCTTCACTTCGCTGAAGCAGTAGAATTAGTCGGTTCTGCTGCTGAAATTAAGAAAACAAGACTTCCTTTTCTGCTAGAATTAGTACTCATGAAACTAGCTGAAAAATGCTGACTTTAGAAGTGCTGAAATGTTTCCTTGAAAACTGTGTGCGTCAAAGCTAGTTTTGTTAGATTTCTTGTATCAAATTCCATTTGAAAGTACATTGTTATGCTATTTTTGGAAGAAATAAGAATAATAAAAAGAAAGGGAATACAGTGGAGTGTCTTTCCTCTTTTAAGCAAATCTCAGCATATCACATAGTCACATAATAGTTGAGGCTGGAAGGCAACTCTGGAGGTCATTTGGTCCAAATCCTCTGCTCAAGCAGGTTCACTAAGAGCTGGTTGCCTAGGACCATGTCCAGAGAGCTTTTGAATAGCTCCAAGAATGGACTCAACAGCCTCACTGAACATCCTGTGCCAGGGCCTGGTCACCCTCACAGTAAAAATGTCTCCTGTGTTTCAGTGTGTGCCTATTACCACATCCCCCCTTGGAGTATTTGTACACATTTGTAGGATTACTCCCCTGACTTAAGAAGCTAGACTTAGAATCACAGAATGGCCTAGGTTGGAAGAGACCTTAAATATCATTTCATTCCAACTCCCTGGCTGTGGGCAGGGGCACCTTTCACTAGACTGGGTTACTCAGAGCTCCATCCAGCCTGGCGTTGAACACTTCCAGGGATGTGGCATCCACACCTTCTCTGGGAAACCTGTTCCAGTGCCTCACCACCCTCATAGTAAAGAATTTCTTCCTAGTATCTAATCCAAATCTACTGTCTTTCAGTTTGAAGCCGTTCCCTGCTATCCTGTCACTACATGCTCTAATAAAAAGTCCTTCTCCATCTTTTTTGTATGCTCCCTTTGGATACTGGAAGGCTGCTCTAAGGTGTCCTGGTTTTAGCTAGGGTAGAGTTAATTTCTCCTCACTAGCTAGTACAGTGCTGTGTTTTGGATTCAGAATGAGAATGGTGTTGACAACACACTGATGTTCTGATTTTTGCTAAGTTGTGTTTATTCTAAATCAAGGACTTTTTTTTTCCCTTGTCATGTGCCCTACCAGTGGGAGGGAGCATAGCTGGGACAGGTGCCTGAACTGCCCAAAGGGATATTCCATGCCATAGAACATCATGCCTGTATATAAACCGGGGGGAGTTGCCTGGAAGAGGGACTGAGCTGGGTTCAGAAAGAGAGTCTGGCATCAGTCAGCAGGTGGTGAAACAAGTGCATTGTGCATCACTTGTTTGTTTCCTTTTTAATATTATCATTATTATTATTATTATTTACCATTATTATAGTATTTTACTTTCTTTTCAATTAATAAACCGTTCTTATCTCAATATACAAGTTTTACTTCAATTCTCCTGTCCATTCCACCAGGAGAGGGAGAGAGAAGAGGGGTTGAACAAGCAACTGCATGATGCTTCATCTTCAGCTGGGCTTAAACCACGACATGAGGTCACCTCGAAGCCTTCTCTTTTCCATGCTGAACAATCCCAATTCTCTTACCCTTTCCTTATAGGAGAGGTGCTCTGTGCCTCTAATCACCTTGGTGGCCCTCCTCTGGACTCGCTCCAACAGGTCAGTTTCCTTCCTGTGTTGGGGACCCTGGAGTTGGACACAGCACTCCAGGTGGGGTCTCACCAGAGGAGAGGGGCAGAATCCTCTCTCCTGCCCTGCTGGCCATGCTGTTTTTGATGCAGTCCAGGACACAGTTGGCTTTCTGGGCAGCAAGTGCACGTTGCTGGGTCATGTCCAGCCTCTCATCCACCAGCACCCCCAAGTTCTTGGCAGAGCTGCTCTCAATCTGTTCATCCCCCAGCCTGTGTTATACCAGAGGTTGCCCTGACCCAGGTGCAGCACCCTGTTAAACCTTATGAGATTCCCATGGGCCCACTTCTTCAGCTTGTCCAGGTCCCTCTGGATGGCATGGTGTCCCTCAGGTGTGCTGCAAATCTTACATGTTCTCCCGTTGAAACACCTCAATAGTTTAATTTACATAATGAGCATCTCAGTCCTTTGACTGTTTTCCTTTTGAGTCAGAGTCTATTTAATAAAGCACTCTCTTGTCTAATATCTATTTTTATGAAAATAAGTGATTATGTGCTGTATACTAATTGCTAAACTGTATTTTTAAAGAATTTGAAAACCGTTAATTTAGGGAATGTTAAGCTGGGTAGCAACAAATTTAAAACATCTGCAGAGTATTTAAGGGGCTGATAATAAATCCACTTTTGCAATCCACTTATTGCCAAAGTAATAACGCTTCTGGAGGAAGAAATGGCTCATCTAATATCAAGCAGAATTAACAGTAGTCCTGTAATCTCAGTTCTTGGTGTTCCTTGTGTGCCACAAATGAGAACCTCTGTATGGAAGTGAGGGAATGAACAATCTATATTTTGTATTATGAATGCAAATAAGCGTCCTGAGTTTTCAGAAGTGTGAAGCACAAAAATCAGGTAATTTAAGTGCCAAAAGCTGTGGAAACAAGTGTGGTTTTTGAACAAGAAACCTCACTTGAGATTTAAAGAGAAAAGTCTGAAATCTGTATCCTCGCGCTGATGACATTATGAATGCTGTGTACTGAACAACAACTGCTATAAATAAACTATATTAATAATTGTTAATATAGTTTATTTTTTCGCAGCTTCAGTGTGCAGCGTTTTACATGGATGTGCTTGTACTGGTGAAATGGCTTTCCTCTAACCTGCCTTACAGAATACCCCTGTAATACATCACTATCATAGATTTATGTACTGCCTTGAATGTTTCTGTTACTTAGAGAACAGATGTAAGGCAGAACAAAGCTAACTTGATCAATTAGATAACTTAAAGGTTTTGTGATGCCATTTTAATGGAAGCTGTCATCCTTTCTTCATTTTATTAAAACTGTTGTCTTTTTATTTGCATTAATGTGTCTCCCAGCAACTGAAATCCACTTTCAGGGCAAGATATTTGAGCATTTAAGGTCTAACTGATCTGTGCTGTTAATAGTTGAAGCCCAAGGAAAGAATATTTTTTTTAGTTCATAGACCATATTGTTTCAATGTGCAGGTTCATAAGGGTTGTGCTCTCTCCCTCTGAGTCTCACAGTCTTGTCTGAATTCATTCAAGTTGTGTTTCTGACAGTCTAATTTGATCACTAATTGCAACTAAACTGCAATTTTACTCTCTTAACAGTGGAATGAACATCACCATGGGATTTAGAGTGACAATGTGAGCATTGCTGGAGTCATACTTTCTCACTCCCGCCCTAGGTTCTTGGCTCTTCTTAACTTTTACAGCTTTTTCATAGTCTTGGAATAAGACTACTCAGCTGGTGACTTACTACTTCCTTCTCACTTTTAAATGGACAGTGATGGAATTGTTCTGACTTTAGATGCAAGACTAGTCTTTGTTTGTGAGTTTTAAACTAAAACAACCTACATTAAACAATAAACACAAAGAAAACCTTGGTTTATATATAAAATACAGCTTTTAAATATCTAATCTTTATAGTTTAAGCAACTTCTCTGTGGAGCAGTATTTTCTGGTAGCAGAATTATTCTGAATTCTTTGGTCCAAGTAGTCCTTTTCTTTCCTGGTTCACTTTGACTCCTACAGTGTACATCTCTGCAATAGACAGCTAGAACTGAAGCCTGCTTCTTTATAAAAGAGCTGTAAGCTGAACAAATAACAATAATTACAGGGTTGGAAATTGTTGGCTTTCTTGTATAATTTATAAAAGATTTAATTAAATGTTTCTTCAGCTAGAAGCAAATCACTGCTTCCTCTTAACAACAGCCTCAAGTTAAAATTGGGCTTCTTTACAAATATGTAGGAGTATAGTGGTAGAAACTGGAGGATCTGGTCTGACTGCCGAGAATCTGAGCCTACAGGAGGCTTTTAGGCAAAACCATGGAACCTCAACTGTGGTAACCAAGAGGCTGATTATATAGTGTACAGTTTGTCTAATGCCTGTTTAAGCTAAAAATTATATAAAATTTAACACAAATTGAGAAAAAGACATAGTCCTAAGCTTCCTTAAAGATATACCTGTCTGTGATTAGGTTAAATATGTCTTTTTGCTTGTGGGTTGTATCCCTAGCTTGTGGTGTGATAGCACTTGTGTGTTTGATGCTGTACAGACAGCTGAAAGAATAGTTTATCCTCTGAAGACCAGCCTTTAAATTAGAAGAAAATGGTTTTCTATGTTACCCTACCTGGATGGACATTGCCTACACTAGTACTACGGTTTTATGCCTAAATAAAGATGAATTGATATTTGATTTTAATTCTATAAGAGTATTTTGGCTATTTAATAGAATCATAGATAGGTTCATGTTGGAAGGGACTTCTAAGATCACCTAGTCCAACCTCTTTGCTGTGGCCAAGGACACCTTCCACTAGACCAGGTTGCTCAAAGCCCCATCTAGCCTGGCCTTGAAAACTTCCAGGGATGAGGCATCCACAATTTCTCTGGACAACCTATTCCAGTGCCTCACCACCCTCACAGTAAAAAATTTCTTCCTTATATCTAATCTAAATCTACCTTCTTTTAGTTTAAAACTGTTATGTCTTGTCCTTTCACTACAGGCCCTCGCAAAAAGACTCTCTTCATCCATCTTACAAGCCCCCTTTAAGTATTGAAAGGCCTCAATAAGGTCTCTCTGGATCCTTCTCCAAGCTAAAGAATTTTGAGCAAAGCAGAAACATTTTATTGTATGTTTGTGATGAGTTGATCCTGACTGGAATCCAGGTGCCCACCAAAGCCTTACTACCTCAGCTGGGCAGGGGAGAGAAAACATAGTGAAAGATTCCTGGGTCAAGAGAAGGGGAGGGAGAGATCACTCACCAGTTACTGTTATGGGCAAAACGGACTTGACTTCAGGAAATTAATTGAATTTATTACCAATGAAATCAGAATCAGATAATGAGAAAAGCTAAATCTTCAAACAACTTCCCCCTACACCTTACTTCTTCTTAGGCTCAACTTCACTCCCAAATTCTCTGCCTCCTCCCCTCCAGCAGTACATGGGGATGGGGAATAGGAGTATATGGAAATACAAATTATAAAATTACTGTTGTTTTATGAAATTAATCTGCTGATGAAGATGGGTTTGCTGCTTGTCCTAGTTAGGACAGCTGAGACCAGTTCATCACTGGATGGGTGTAACCCAAAACTGTGTATTCTATAGCCTTCCATGCCATTTCCCAGAAACTGTTATCAATGAACCATTTACACTATCTGCACATAGAGCCTGACTCCTCAGGCTATAAACTAGGTGCTAAGAGGCCTGTGAGATAGGAGTTGCTCTTGTCCTCACAGCCATTAAGGAACCCCCCACCCTGAGGGAGGTACTGAGCATTCCTGCCTGAACTGGAGGATATATAATCTTGGAGTCTTGGGACCTTCCAGAGGAAGACTGCAGACCACTGCTCTCAACCAGACTGCAGACCACCACTCTCGACTGGACTGCAGCCACCACTTTTCAACCAGGCTGCAACCATCACTCTCGACCAGACTGCAATCACCACTCTTGACCAGACTGCAACAGCACTCTCACCAACAGCTTTTCCCCTCTCCTTTTCCTTTGGACTCAGGGGGCCCAAAGAACACCACTCTGTTCATGCCTCAGGGTGCTGGGCTATATATTTGGGTTTTGTGGGTTAAAACCAATTGTTTGTCTGTATAATCGTACTTATTGTATTATTTTATTAAATTGTTATTCTGATTTATAATCTCTCTTTTGAGTTGAGTTCATTTCCCCTGCTGGTTTACCTTTAAACCAGCACACTGTTCTACTAATCACCACCAATATATTAGAAAAAAAGGCAAGAAAAAGTAAGTTTTATGTTTTTCCTCTTCAGAGGTTTCGATTGACTCCTGAGGTAAATGGGAATGAAATATATAATTTGGCCGCTGCCTTCAGTTTTTATATGCCAAACAATTTTGTGCCCCTCTTTCCTAACGAGGGAAGAGAAGGAAGATGTCCTGCTGGTAGAAGTCCATTAATTCTGCAGCATTGTCACCTGTCATTCTCATGGTACTATTTAGGAATCTTAAGACAAAACAATGGAGTTTTATAGTGGCACCACTTTTAAAAGAGTACCTGAAACATTGGTTTGTTATTAGACTTTCATCTACAGGCTGCCTGACAGAAGAAGTCAGTGTATTAAACGACTTTCCTCTATTCTGACATTACTTTTTTACTACAATTTTTAATTTTAGTCATCATTCCTGTTGTCAATTTGTGCTAACTTCAAAGATGACTTAGGTGCACTGATGAAGAGCATCTGCCACGTCTGTGCACCTGTGACTGAGTCACAGATGGAGCTGTAGAATTTTTGGCTCAATAATTGATTTCATTAGGTTTTGCCTTAAAAATGGTTTGTACAGGGAGGGGCAGTACACTTTACAATAAATAGAAGAGCAGACAAAGGGATTTTTTTTTTTATTACCTGTGTTTCCTTTTCCCTCGTTTTTCCCTATTCTGCTATCAAATGCAATGTTGAGTGTTTTTCAAGTCTCCTTTGGGAGTTGATCAGTTCAATTACTGTAACTGAGACTTTTATAGTAAGAATATTTTGGGGAGAAAAAATTTATTAATAAAATTTATTAATAAAATGCATTTTCCTTCCAACTGTAGTGCAGAATAATCAGTGCCTGTTTCTTTATTGTACTTGAAATGAATTTCAGTCTTTGGTGGTCACTGCCTTAAATAATCAATTGCTATTGTATAAAACACATCCATTTCATATGGGAAAAGACCATGGATCCTCCAGCACAAATAAGACTGATGAAGATATGCATTACAAAGTAATGTAAACATTCTGGGTCTAGCAGGCAAGGAATTTTCCCATAAATTGTCCACAGTGGGGAAAATATGACATTCTGCTTGCAGATTCAAGGCCAGGAACAGTTCATGGAATAGAGAACATGAACTTGTTGTGCTTTGAGTAGCAATTTCTACTTTAAATTAACATCTTAAATCAGGTGAACATTCTTTCCTCCCTTCTTGAAGATGCACTTGTCTCCAGACAGTATCTGTGGTTTTGCTTATCATGTTTTCTCCTCTCACAGCTGCCCTTTCTAGTTGCAATCTAGCAGTTTTATACACTGAAGCATGTGCTGTAAAAAGAAAAATGAATCTTTCACAAGGTCACCTTTCAACCATTTGGTTTGCTGAATCTCCTATGTGGGTATGAAACCAAATCCTGATTGATTGATTGCCCACTTCATCCAGTCAGTATAAAGCTGGCTGCACTCAGTGTGGTGGAGAAAAACTAACTCATAGTCTGGATTTCTGTATTCAGCTGGTGGGACTAACCACGTCTCCTCAGCCTAATTGAAAAATGGCATTTACTCACAAGAGGATGTGTTAATTTTTCTTTTCTCTCAGTAACAAACCAACCTGACTAATCTTGAATTTGCACTTACACAGTGAAGTATTTGTTTTACTTCTGTCACCTTGAAATTCTTTTTAGATTTAAGCATGTTAGATCTAAAAACATGATTTTCTTTGATCAACTAAGGTGGTGACATTTATGTAGAGACCAATGGCAGGGTTGCTTATAAATCATTCACTAAGACCACTAAGACTTTCTGCAACTCAACCTTGTGCTGTGGGGCAAAACTTTGTTCTGTTGTCTGGCTTGCTTGGCATGGGATTATACAGGATTATAAAAAGGGCTAGTAATACAAAGGTTTTAGATTTCTAAAACTGGATGAGGAGGAGTTTTAAGTATTTGAATTTGAAATTATGATTCACACACACCCTCTCAGCAGTCTCAAAATTCCTGTAGAAATCCCTTCCTCTCTTTTTGACTCTCTCCTTTTCCTTGCTTTCCCCAAGTTTTACCTCTTATGTGGCTGACTTCCTGAGAACCCTGATCCAGTTGGGTTTACTCAGATTATATTGCGCAGAATAAGTATGGCCTAATAGAATCTTTTTTTTATTAAGAGTGACTTCCTTGCAATCACTTTCTGCAAAGAGAAGGGACAGTAAGAGAGTTAGGGTAGAGGGACCAACATGTTAGGAGACAGAACATGTTAGTTAATATTTATACTACAAAACTTACATAATTCCAGTTAAAATGCAATTTTTCTTTTAGTCACTAGAATCAGCTACTACGAACTAAGACAGAGAGTAGCTCAAATTAGCATGAACATTTCCTAACTAGTTAAATAAACAATAAAAGAATTTCCCAGACTCTTGTTTACTTATACTTAATAAAGTGTGAGATAATGAATTAGGACAAATTGCTTATTAACAGGCAACAGCTTAGTCAAGGCAATGTGTTGTCATGAACTACCAGAATGAGGTATAGGTGTCTATAAAAATGTCAGGTCCAAGTTGAAGCCAAAGCTTAGAGATTAGTTTATAATCACTTTTGTATTATACGGTGAATAGTTTTTACAAGTAATTGACGTGCCATTCAGTCCTGCTGTACTTAAAGAATGCTAATGAGACATACCAGGCAGTGCTCTGCTGGGCAATTATACCAATTCATAAAATGACGTATGGCAGGCAGCAGAATGAATGCAGGGTAGACACACAGACCACCAGTAAAAGCTCAGGAGTCTGGGAAATGCTGAGCTAATACAACTACGTGAATAAGTAATTGAATTCTGATATCTATTGATATGCTGACAGAGACAGAAAAAAGTGACTCAGCAAAGGCTCTGTGTGATGTTGCACACAAGAATATTTCTTCTCTCCTGTTTGCATGACTGATTTGGTGAGCAACAGGTTTCTAGAAAGCCACAGGGGTGCTCTGCAATGTTTTAGCACTGTCAGAGGATCACTTAAAGGCCATTTACTTCAGCTTTAGCTGCTGGTTGTCGTCTTCCATACATATAACATAGCATTTTTTTCTGCCTGTACTAAGCATCTACTTGTTTATTCCAGGTTGGTTCTTGTCTTTTTGTCCTATTCCTATGCATTCAATTGCATTTGTACACAGTACTGATCCGATAGTGCGTAAAATTTCCTATTACTTCTTTGCTAGAATGAGTTTCTCTCAGATCCAGTTCTTCATGGAATATAATTGCAGCATGCCTTTGTTGTCATTTTCCCAAGGCCATAGGCTTTTGACTTAGTTCTTTGTACAATGCTTATATAGAGAGTCAGGCCAAATACTTCTTCAACTCAAATACTGTAGCCTTTAAACAGAGCCTTCCTTGCTCAAATCTGCATTAAAAAGAGCTGGCAAACCATGTTCTGTGAAGGTACTCAGAAATAGGAGCAGGGCAGGAAAGGGAAAAATGAAGTCACCAAAATTTATTTCATACTTTCACTAAATTTTATTTATAATCCTCCTTTAAGTCCTTTTATTTCTTTCCAGAGGCCAAAAAAGTACAGAGAAAGAGATCGGTAATTTTAAATGACATTTTATTATGAATTATGAATCATTAATCTATTTTTATTAAATGAAGGACATAAGGTATTCATAATTTTTACTCTGCTTGGGAAAAAATAAGTCTAGGGGAAGTGCTTCAAGGAGCACAAGCTACTCTGTGTACAAGTCAAGCCTATATGCAGATCTCCAGTTTGTAACTGAAAAACGAGGTACCTGCAACAGAGCAATCTTCTCTGGCTGGAGGCTTGCTGTACTCAGAAAGACAATCCCTTATTTAGGCAAGACATCCTCAAATGGCAGAAGTGAAGGCAGGGGGATCATACTGAAATGAGGGGAGAGGGTGTTTCCTTGATGTTTGGTATGTGACATATTCTATAGTCTCAGGCTCAAAGGCAGCATTTCTCATGCCAAGTAATGACAGTCATGAGAGTTGTGTGAAGCAGGAATAAACATATGCACAATGTCACTGTTGTGCCTGGTACTCAACACTATAGAAAATTATGGTTAAGCTACAGTTTTACTGAGGGAAAGAGGATAAGCCTGTAGGTATTTTTGCAGTAGATCTATGTCAAAATAAAAGTCCATTTATTTTCAGTTCTAAAAATATGATATCTGTGAACAGTTTTCTTTTCTTAAACTTTGTGAGTCTGTTTATGATTGAGTCCCTGTCATGCTTGCTGAAAACCTTTGTCTAGCATGTGCTATTGGGATGAAAAGCCATATGAAATGAAGATCAAGCTTCGGTCTGACTTCCACTGTGGTCAGAGGAACTATTGCAAGAGTCTTCTATAACTTGCCTCTATTTTTCTGAAAATGTCCCACAACTATGCAAGAGAACCTGGATGTATCCACATTGGGTGCATTGTGTCTGATTCCAAACTGAAAACAGATACTTGGGAAAGTTCATTTTATATTGTTAGCTGTCTTCTTTTAAAAGTCAGTTGGTCCCTTGTCTTGCTGATTTCAGCACTAATTTTCTTTTTAGTTGCTAGAAACCAAATGACACCTTAACACTTGGAAACCATTTCTGTAAATCATGTGGGAATTTGAGGCATATTCAGCAGAAGAATTTGCCAGGAGCCGTAATTCAGAGACAAACTCATTAGTGACACAAACAAATTACAGCCTGACAGAGGAAAATGAGTCAAGCATAAAATAATAGATACTTCCTTAATCACATCAGAACGTCGACATATCTGGAAGGATACAATAGCAATATGGTAGTAGGTTTTATTAGTAGAAGAGATATTTGGCTGTTGCATCCCTTATAATCATGTTCAATGTATCTTTAAATTCTGCTTTTTACATTAACCATTCTCATCTGGTGATACAATTATTTTTGGTGATCCTCATTACTTGAAACTTTT
This sequence comes from Corapipo altera, assembly GCF_003945725.1. Lineage (NCBI taxonomy): Eukaryota > Metazoa > Chordata > Aves > Passeriformes > Pipridae > Corapipo > Corapipo altera. Next base: position 4,745,979 of record NW_020884903.1, read on the forward strand.
AATAATTTTTCAGTTGTAAATCATGAGAGTGAACCATGTTTCATATAGCGTCTTTTCTGGATGATATTTAACTCAAAAGGCTTCAGACACTTGCATTTGGAGTTTTCCCTTTCCCTTTCACAGCTACAGCAACATTGTGAGTACTGTATGTTTAGGCTGTGTATGTCTACTCTGTTGTATTGTGAGTACAGTAGTTTTAAATGTAATAATGTAAAAACTCTTAAAGGCACGAATCCTCTATCTTTAACATCTCTCTTCAGCTCCCAAATTAAAAAGGGCTGGGTATTTCCAAGAAGGCTACAGAGCTAGGGTCTACCTTTGCTTCAAAAGAAATGATGATTTTTTTGTCCCTAGCCTTTGTAGGCTCCTTTTAAAATTTTAACTTCTGACTGTTTTCAGTGGGGTCCAGTGTGGAAAATACTGTGAAAAGAATAAAGTTTTGTTACAGACTTTTGGGAAGCAGGAATAGATGGTAATTTGGACTTATCGTAGGCTGTGTTTAGAGGTTTCATCACCCTTTCCAGTTTCTGATGCTACCAAAGAAACTCATTTGAAATGATGCAGTCAAGGCTTCTTGTGCCGGAGGTGGCCTATTTTTGCTACCCTAAGTGTGTTTGGCTTGTTAGTGGAGGCACTATGTCTTCTTTCTGGAGAGAGGTTAACAATCTAAATAAGTGGTTTGTAGCTGTCTTTTGTCATAGGTCTGCACAATTATTCTGCCAAGCTACTTCACAGTTCATATTGCTCCTTGGTGTTGATTTTGCACAGATGGGATGTAATCAGAATGCAGGCTCATCATATGGTTGTATTAATTCTGAGAAGCCTGGTTGATACACAGACGTGACTGTCGAAAAATGATTTGACCTGTTTTGGCACTTGCCTTTGTCCCTTTGCTGTGTGCTATCACACGTCCAAAAGACAGTTTTGTCAACTTCTTAGTAGAGATAAAACCAGTGATGCTTAACCTGGGGTCAGCATGATGTAATGTGTTCTTTTTATTCAGTCCCCTCTCTGTCAGCCTAAGACCAACATCAGGTTTCCTGAAAGCAGCTTTGCGTCAGAGTTCCACACTGTCCAAGTCCAAGGCAATGGCTGCATTCCCCTAAGTTAGGGTAATTTTTTTCTTGTCTACAGGGTTGCCCTGACAAAAACCACTGAGGAATCCAGAGAACTAGCAAGAGCAGCACACTTTTCCAAGAGTCAAGGTTGCTCATTAAGTGAGGGGGAAAAAGTGCTTTGTGACTTGTGCACAGCCTTGCAAGGTGGTAATGCCCATCCTAGTAAAAGTTAGGTACTCTATTATTCACACAAATTAATGTTTTATTTGCCTTTTTTTTTTCCTCTGTACAGGGTGTGTTTTCTGAGACTGACTGCATATCCAAATACTGGGTTTTAGACTTCTCCAATCCCCCTCCTAAAACTGAATTAATGTTGAGGAGTAGCCTTAAGAGTATCGTTGTCCCTTGGTATCAGAGTGAGGAAAGAGAAAGTACTGGTGCAGGGTCTGGTTGAGATGGAGTTTCTATCAACCCCTATGGTGGTGGAAATATGTGGAGAAAGGATTTACCGGATTAAAGTGTAGTAAAACCTAATAATTTAGGTTTTTCTTAAAAGTAGAAATCCAGTGTCTAGTTGTACCATTAGGCTCTGGTATTAAAGCCTTACAAATTCTAGACTTGTATGAAGGTATTTTTCAAGTACAATGCTGTAATGCTTTAAGTATTTGTAGTAGGTTGGTTTCTTGGATTTTTTAGGCCGTCCTTAGCAACGGGGTCAGAGATCTAAGGAAGTATTCCATATCATCTCTTTCCGTAACACGACATATAGAAAGGCGTAGATAAGAGAGTTCGCTCTCTTCTCTCTTCCGGTGGCTGAAGGCAGCAGGTCTCTCCGCAGACGGTCTTGCTTGTATAGGCCAGGGCCTGCTGCTCAGACCTGCTGTTATCTCTGATGTGCTGTCCCATTCAGGGAAGTATTTAATTAGTTTTTTTGTATTTATTCACTAGCTTTATAGTAACAGGTATATTTAGAAGATATTTGGTTTTAGTTCTTTTATCCCTGCTTCCCCCTCCCTTTTCCCTTCCCTTCCCCCCTTCCCCCCCGGGAGCTCCCTATTATGTATAATATATCCAAATTGTATATATAATTGTAAATATATGTAATATATATATATTTGATATAATCCCGTTTAGTTCAAACTTCTTTCAGGTTTTTTTTCTGTGGTTCGTTTTTTTTTCCTTCACTTGGGGAGAGCGGGAGGGGGAAGGAGACAGCCTGGACTTGGCGGGAGAGCCAGGCCAAACTCATACAGTATTCTATTTACTATAATCCCTCTTCTACATAGACTGAGCTCTGAGGGCATTATCTTACTATTTATTATAAAGGAGTTAGCTACATTGCCCAGTGGGCTTGCAATCAGCACATATCCCAAAATAGTAGATAGATTAGCACAAACGGTACCTAGACAAACCGGTACTGTCAAAGTCTACAGAAACATTGGAGAAATCTAATATGGAAAATACTTGTACAGAGTCTGGCTGAGTGTGGTAGAGCAGTGGAGGGAAGACTCTTGGTCAGGTACGAGTAGTATGACACTGATTATGTGGATGATTACGATTAGGTTTATTGCTAATACAGTATCTAAATATTGCTAATACAGTATATAACATAAACAGGTCTATAGGGTTGTAATATAAGAATGTTTGGCTAGAAACATACAGGTTTACAGTCTTTGATCTTGCAGAATGCAAAATTACAAAGCATCAAAGCACCTATGGGAGCTACTTTCATAGAAAAAAAAAAAAAATCATAAAATCGATTGGGTTGGAAAAGACCTCCGAGATCATCGAGTCCAACCCTTGGTCCAAATCCAGTCCATTTACTAGATCATGGCACTCAGTGCCACGTCCAATCTGCGTTTAAAAATCTCCAGGGATGGTGAATCCACCACCTCTCTGGGCAGCCCATTCCAATGCCTGATTACTCTCTCTGTAAAGAATTTTCTCCTGATATCCAACTTAAATTTCGCCTGGCGGAGCTTAAGCCCGTGCCCCCTTGTCCTATTGCTGAGTGCCTGAGAGAAGAGACCAACCCCCACCTGGCTAGAACTTCCCTTCAGGTAGTTATAGACGGTGATGAGGTCACCTCTGAGCCTCCTCTTCTCCAGGTTAAACAACCCCAGCTCCCTCAGCCTCTCCCCATAGGACTTATGCTCCAGTCCCTTCACCAGCCTCGTTGCTCTTCTCTGGACCCGCTCCAGCACCTCAATATCCTTTCTGAACTGAGGGGCCCAGAACTGAACACAATACTCAAGGTGTGGCCTCACCAACGCGGAGTACAGGGGAAGGATCACTTCCCTGCTCCTGCTGGCCACGCTATTTTTGATACAGGACAAGATCTCATTGGCCTTCTTGGCCACCTGGGCACACTGTTGGCTCATGTTCAGCTTCCTGTCAATTAGTACCCCCAGGTCCCTTTCTACCTGGCTGCTTTCCAGCCACTCTGTGCCCAGCCTGTAGCGCTGCAGGGGGTTGTTGTGGCCAAAGTGCAGGACCCGGCACTTGGCTTTATTGAACTTCATCCCATTGGAATCAGCCCATCTCTCAAGTCTATCCAGATCCCTCTGCAGAGCCCTCCTGCCTTCCAGCAGGTCGACACTCCCTCCCAATTTGGTGTCATCAGCAAATTTGCTGATGATGGACTCAATCCCCTCACCTAAATCATCAATAAAGATGTTAAACAGGACTGGACCCAACACAGACCCCTGGGGAACACCACTAGTGACGGGTCACCAGCTGGATGCAGCTCCATTCACCAGCACTCTCTGGGCCCAACCCTCCAGCCAGCTCCTAATCCAGGAGAGGATGCACTTGTCCAAGCCATGGGCTACCAGCTTTTCCAGGAGTATATTATGGGAGACAGTGTCAAAGGCCTTGCTGAAGTCTAGATAGACCACATCCACAGCCTTCCCCTCATCCACCAGGTGGGTCACCTGATCGTAAAAAGAGATCAGGTTGGTCAGACAGGACCTGCCCCTCCTAAACCCATGCTGGCTGGGTCTAATCCCTTGTCCATCCTGAAGGTGCTGTGTGATTGCGCTCAGGATGATCTGCTCCATAACCCTGCCAGGCACCGAGGTCAGGTTGACAGGCCTGTAGTTGCCAGGGTCCTGCTTGCAGCCTTTTTTGTGGATTGGGGTGACATTCACCAACCTCCAATCATCTGGGACCTTCCCAGAGAGCCAGGACTGTTGGAAGATGATGGAGAGCGGTTTGGCAAGCTCTTCTGCCAGTTCCCTCATCACCCTGGGATGGATCCCGTCTGGACCCATAGACTTGTTAGGATCCAGCTGGCTCAGTAAGTCGCTAACTACATCCTCCTGGAATACGGGAGGGCTATTCAGCTCTCTGTCTCTGTCTATCTGCTCTAGAGGCCAGTTGTCCTGAGGGCCACCTGTCTTACTGCTAAAAACTGAGGCAAAGTAGGTGTTAAGTACCTCAGCCTTCTCCTCATCTTTGTTAACTATATTTCCCTCCAAGTCCAACAGAGAATTGAGGTTTTCCTTGCCCCTCCTTTTGCTATTAATGTATTTATAAAAGGACTTTTTGTTATCCCTAACTGAATTAGCCAAATTAACTTCAAATTCCACTTTTCTTTCCCTAATTTTTTTTCTGCATGACCTAGCTCTCTTCGTAAATTCTTCATAAGTAGCCAGCCCTTTCTTCCACAGTCTGTAAACTTTCTTTTTATCCCTGATTTCTTTTAGAACCTCCCTATTTAACCAAGCCGGCCGTCTTCCCCTCCGGCTGGCCTTTCGGCACACTGGTATAGCCTGTTCCTGTGAGCTCAAAATTGCCTGCTTGAAGCATGTCCATCCCTCCTGGACCCCCTTGCCTTTAAGGGTTGTTTCCCAGGGTATGCCCTGAATTAGTTTTTTGAATAGGTCAAAATCTGCCCTCTGGAAGTCCAGAGTAGAGGCTTTAATAGTGGCTCTCCTTACATCCCTGAGGATTGAAAATTCTATTATTTCGTGGTCACTATGCCCCAGGCGGCCTCCAACCACTACATCATCCACCAGCCCCTCTCTGTTTGTAAACAGTAGGTCTAGCGGGGCCTTACCCCTGGTAGGCTCATTTACCAGTTGATGAAGGAAATTATCCTCTATACACTCCAGGAACCTCCTTGACTGCCTCTTCTCTGCAGTATGAAGCTCCCAGCAGATATCCGGCAGGTTAAAGTCACCCACAAGCACAAGGGCTGGAGATTTTGAGACATCTGCCAACTGCTTGTAGAATAATTCATCTCCTTCATCATCCCGGTTGGGCGGTCTGTAACAGACACCCACAAGGATGTCAGCCTTGTTGGCCTTCCCCCTGATTCTGGTCCACAGGCACTCGACCTTGTCACTGCTGACCTCAACTTCAACAGAGACAAGAGACTCTCTAACATATAAAGCCACCCCTCCACCTCTCCTACCCTGCCTGTCCTTTCTGAAGAGCTTGTAGCCCCCCATAGCAGCACTCCAGTCGTGTGAGTCATCCCACCACGTTTCTGTGACAGTAACTATGTCATAGTTTTCCTGCTGCACTATGGCTTCCAGCTCCTCTTGTTTGTTTCCCATACTGCGTGCATTGGTGTACATGCACTTCAGCTGGGCCATTGATTTTATTCTCAACTCGGGCTCTACACCCTTAGGCTTATTTCTGGAGAGCCCAGTTGCTGCCCCTTCCCCCTTCAAACCTAGTTTAAAGCCCTCTTAACTAACCCTGTCAACTTACGGGCTACAGTTCTTTTGCCCTTCCCAGATAGATGAAGCCTATCCGGTTTGACGAGACTAGGCAACATGGAGTTTGCCCCATGATCAAAAAACCCAAAATTTTGATGATAGCACCATCCTCTAAGCCACCTATTGGTAAGCTATGCTTTCCTAAACCTCTCCTCATTTATCTCCTCATTCATCCCAGCTAGCACAGGAACTGAGCCAATTACTACCTGTGCTCCTGTCCCATGAAGTGATCGGGTCAGAGCCTTAAAATCTTTTTTAATTACCCTGGTTTTATCTTTGGGATTTTATCTCCATATGTGACCAGATTTCACCCTTCTTTTTCACCCTTTTTTCAGACTTTTACTTACCCACCCAAAAGTGACTGTTGCCCATCTTCAGGCTGGACATACCCTGCAGGCATCCCTGTTAAGGGGAATATCCACATAGAATCTGCCTGCAACCTTGGGAGACCAGTTTACCCAGGTGGCCCAATCT